>NC_050528.1:30477023-30481895 GCF_002922805.2 Oryzias melastigma
GCGGCTCCGGAGCCGCAGGTTGCCGACCCCCGCCCTATGGGGAGAAACGGCCATAGGCAAACGTCCACGGATTTCGACACATTCTTTTCAAGTCCTGTAGCGATGGGGGAGGGGCGAAGTCGGCAGGTGGAAGATGACACTGGAAGCCGCAGTTCCAACCCTGCATGCAGGCGGTTCAGGATATTGGTTGCCTGGTGCTGACATGGGGATGACACCTCCACTCGGCAACACCCTGAATGACCAAGCAGCCTTTTTCAAGGACAGCACTGCTTGCTCCAATCCGGAGAGGGGCCTAGAAAAGGTGGCCTAAACAAAGCTCATCCCTTCGACGACCCAGTTGGCTTACCGCTGCTGACGGGCATCTTCAAATGCAGTCAGAAACTAGCAAGAAAAGGAAAGCTTTCATCCACCCTGACGACTGTGACAGGACTATGTGTAGCATGCTGGAACATCAGAACCATGCTTGACTCAGCAGTCAGCAGCCGCCCAGAACGCTGCTCTGCTCTCATCGCACATGAACTTTAAAAAAAAACAAAAAACAAACAAAAAAAAAAGATCATAATCCTTGGCGATTTTAATGCCAGAGTAGGCCAGGATGCTGAAGCCTGGAAAGGTGTCCTCGGCAAGGATGGAGTGGGTAAATGCAACGACAACGGGTACCTACTCCTGGAGCTCTGTGCAGAACAGCAACTCGTCATCACCAACACTGTCTTTCAGCAGAAGAACAGCCGGAAGACTACCTGGATGCATCCTCGATCTAAACACTGGCACCTCATTGATTATGTCATAGTGTGCCAGAGGGACATGAAAGATGTCCTACACACCAGAGTGATGCCCAGTGCAGAATGCTACACCGACCATCGGCTTGTCCGCTGCAAACTCAAACTTCAGTTCAAGCCCAAAACGAAAAAAGGAGGGAACACAAAGAAGTATAAGATCAGCAGTCTCCAGTCTGCGAACGTGGAGACCGACTTTCAGGAAGGCCTACAGTCCAAGCTTGCCAGACTTGATGACCTCACTGAACCATCCCCCGAAACTTTGTGGCAACACCTGAAAACCATCATCACCTCTACATCTGCAGAGGTACTTGGCTTCTCCACAAAGAAGAACAAAGACTGGTTCGACGAGAACAACGAAGAGATACAGGAACTGTTTTGTAGAAAGAGAGCTGCTCACCAAGCGCATCTAGCTCAGCCTTCCTATTCTGTGAAAAAGTCCGCCTATCGTCAGACTTATAGCAACCTACAGCGCAAACTCCGGGACATCCAGAACGAGTGGTGGACCAGCCTAGCCCTGAAGACACAGCTTTGTGCAGACACTGGGGACTATAGGGGCTTCTATGAAGCACTCAAGGCAGTGTACGGCCCTAGTCACCAGACCCTGAGTCCCTTGCGCAGTACTGACGGCCAGGCGCTCCTCTCGGACAAAGTCTCCATCCTAAACCGCTGGTCAGAACACTTCCAGGCCCTCTTCAGTGCAGACCGCTCTGTTGATAGTGCTTCCATCCTGCACATCCCACAGCAACCAGTGAAGTTAGAACTAGATGAACCACCAACCTTGGAGGAAACCACCAAAGCCACTCAACAGCTGAAAAGTGGCAAAGCAGCCGGAATAGATAGAATTCCCTCAGAGATCTGGAAACACGGGGGTCCTGCTCTACATGCCAAGCTCCACGAGCTCTTTGTCATTACTCTGTACAAGAACAAAGGGGGGAAGTCAGACTGTTCCAACTACCGTGGCATCACCCTCCTCTCCATTGCTGGAAAGATCCTAGCAAGACTGCTCCTCAACAGGCTGGTACCCGCCATCGCTGCTGGCCACCTCCCCGAAAGTCAGTGTGGATTCAGGTCTAACCAGAGCACCACAGACATGGTCTTCGTTCTGCGACAGCTACAAGAGAAATGCCGTGAGCAGAACAAAGGGCTCTACATTACCTTTGTCGACCTGACAAAAGCTTTCGACACTGTGAGCAGGAAAGGATTGTGGCAGATCCTGGAACGCCTTGGATGTCCAAAGTTCCTCAGCATGGTCATCCAGCTGCATGAGGACCAGCGAGGCCAGGTCAGAGTCAACAGTGACCTCTCAGAACCCTTTCCCATCCTCAACGGAGTGAAGCAGGGATGTGTCCTAGCGCCGACGCTCTTCAGCATCTTCTTCAGTATGATGTTGAAGCAGGCCACTGAAGATCTTGATGAAGATGACAGCATCTACATCCGGTAGACTGTTGGCAGCCTGTTCAACCTCAGACGGGTGCAGGCCCACACAAAGACACACAAACAAATGATCAGGGAGCTCCTCTTCGCTGACGATGCTGCACTTGTTGCCCATTCAGAGAGAGCACTGCAGCGCATAACATCCTGCTTTGCAGACGCTGCCCAGCTCTTTGGACTTCATCATCATCATCATCATCTTTATTTATAAAGCGCTTTAACACAATTTTAAAATTGAAACAAAGCGCTGAACATTAAAAACTAAAAAGCGTAATAAAACAAATGTAATAAAATAAGTGAATAAAGATAAAAACAACATAATAAAAGGTAAGAACATGATAAAAGAAAACACAGAAGGTAAAAAACATACAATAAAATTTGAAAGTAAAATCAGTGCAACATCTCATACGTGAATAAAAGCCTGGCTATAAAAATGAGTCTTCAGTCTAGTTTTAAAAATGGACAGTGAAGTGGTTTGTCTAATATTTAGTGGCAAAGCGTTCCAGAGCTTTGGAGCACAGACAGAAAAGGCTTGTTCCCCTCTACATTTCCTTTTGGACCTCGGTACCTCCAGGAGAAGCTGATCAGCTGACCTGAGGCACCGGGCTGGAGTGTAGGGAGAGAGGAGCTCATCAAGGTAAGGCGGGGCGAGACCACTCAAAGATTTAAAAACAAATAAAAGAATCTTAAAGTGAACTCTAAAATGGACAGGCAGCCAGTGAAGGGAAGCCAGAACTGGTGTGACTCCGTGCTCCAACCAGGACACGAGCAGCAGCATTTTGGACCAGCTGCAGACGTGAGAGGGACGACTGGCTGATCCCGAAATATAGCGAGTTGCAGTAATCCAGCCGGGATGTAATGAAGGCATGGATCACTGTCTCAAAGTGCTGTTGGGATAAAAATGGCTTCACCTTAATCAACCGCCTCAGCTGGAAGAAGCTGCTCTTTACCACTGAGCTGATGTGGGAGTCCAGTTTAAAATCACTGTCCATTTTAAAACCCAAGTTTAAAACAGACTGTTTAACGTGTGGAGTCAAGACACCCAGATCCATCTTGGAGGGGTCACAGGAGCCACTTGGACCAAACACCATCACTTCTGTTTTTTGGTCGTTAAAACTCAAAAAACTGAGGGCCATCCAATTTTTTATGTCATGAAGACAAGACAGGAGGGCAGTTATAGAGGAACCGTTTTTGTTTATGGGACGTATAACTGACTATCATCAGCGTAACAGTGGAAGGAAATGCCATGTTTTCTAATGATAGAGCCCAGTGGAAGGAGGTATAGAGAAAAAAGAAGAGGTCCTAAGATTGAGCCTTGAGGAACCCCACAAGACAGAGGAGCAGCAGCAGATGTAAAACTGGATAAGCTCACGCTCAAAGTTCTGTCTGCCAGATAGGATCTGAACCAGTCAAGAGCCATACCGCAGATCCCTACCACGTTTCTAAGCCTGGACAGTAGGATGTTATGGTCTATAGCAGGGGTCACCAACCTTTTTGAAACTGCGGGCTACTTCATGGATACTGAATCATACGAAGGGCTACCAGTTTGAAATAATACATTTGCTTAGTTTGCCTTTAGTTATTCATTATTAATAATAATAATGATACTTCTCTATGTGAAGACACTGATTTCTTAGCATAATTATCAATAATGACAACAAGCTAGGAAACGGATATCAATATTTAGAACTTTATTAATCTCAACAGATCTTGTCACATTTTGAGGTAATGACCAAATGAAATGTTTTTAACAAAATTATAACTTATTAATCAATTATTAATTAATTATTAATAATTAATTATAACTATTATTAGTGGATACCCTCCTCAAATGCTTTAATTCAGTCTCATGTACCCGTCCCTTTATTTTCCTTAAACCTCCGAACAGGTTGATTGACAGATCCCACAGCAGACAAGAATCTGCGCATGATGCGTTCACTGAGCTCTGGACATAAGCAAACAGCCACTCGGCCCAACCCAGTCCGCTAAAGTTTGTCATTTTTAAACAACCCGCAGCAAAACAAATCAGTTTTTCAGAGAAAACGTCGACACTATTTAATCAATCAATCAGTGCCGGTGTCCTATGTTTTCTCTGATAAACTGCTTCATTTTACTATCCGGGGCTCAGTGAACGCACCATGCAGAAACACTCAGCAGCTTTGGGTTCTGTTTCATTACACATGAAACTTTAACCAAATTCTAGGAATTTAGAAAAAACAGTATCGCAATCGTACGGTTTCATAATAATGTGATAAAACACAAACCAACTCACGCGATAAGTAGGGTTGGGCACCGAAGTTCGGTTCCAAGTAGGAACCGTTATGATTTGCGCGGTTCTACCGAAACCGAAAGATGCGGCTGCAAACTGTGCCGGATTTCGGTTCCAAATTTCATTGAAGTTTCATTTGTCTGTGGACATGTCAATCACTTGTACTCCCTTCTGATTTTTTACGATTCAGCCTATCTATTTACTTTCTTGTGTTCGTGGGCGGGCTCATATAAAACCGCCAACAGCGCATGCGCGCGCATATAAAATGCCGAAGCTAAAGCGCTCGAAGGTCTGGCTGTATTAAAAAAGCAAAAACGGAAAATTCAGCCACGTGCAACCGATGCAGCAAGATTATCTCGTGTGGCAGAGGTAACACCTCAAATCTCAGCAAAC
>NC_050528.1:30482694-30534235 GCF_002922805.2 Oryzias melastigma
CATAAATTCAAGTTTCTGTCACGGCGCTCGCGCTCACGAGACTTCAGACTCCAAGCTGCAAAAGTGCGTCTGTAGATGAAGCGATGAGAGAAGGAGGAGATCCTGCGTAATTCTGTATGACCCGCAAGGACCTCTTGGTGCGCTCAGATCAGACACTTCATACCGAGAAGCGCATTTATTTTGAAAAAAGTGTTTCCGTTACAGTTTTGCAAAAAAAATGTCTATTTCCTCCTCTAAGCGCAATTTTTTTTTTTCGAAAAATGCCAGTTTTTTCGAAACTGTGGTGTTTCCATTAGGAGAATTTATTATCCAAATTCCAATTTGCGAAATTTCAGAATTAATGGAAATGCGACTATTGATTATCTGGTTAAGGAGAAAACGATTTAAAAAAAGAAAAAAAAGTGGGACAGGCCGTTTTTGGGTTCAGAAATAATGAACATATATCTTTAAGATGTTTTAATTTTTAATTCTTTATAAAGGCAGGTGTGATTTTAAAAAATTGCATCACAATAAAATAAAATTTTCGAGCAGCTCACAAGTGAGTTGTGCTATTTTTAGAAGAGGCCTGCGGGCGACTGATGCGGGCGACGTGTTGGTGACCCCTGGTCTATAGTGTCAAAAGCAGCTGACAAATCCAGTAACACAAGGACCACGTGGTCTCCTGCATCTGTTGCCCGCAGGATGTCATTAAAAACCCTCAACAAAGCGGTTTCTGTACTGTGAAGGCTTTTAAAGCCCGATTGCAACGATCCTGGCTGTGACTGCAGCCCGTTGATCATTGGTGTGTCGCACAGCGCGGAGCGGTATCCTCAGATTTTCCGAGTTCACCCCGCGGCGGCTAGGCCGACGAAAGCGGGAGCACCGGGGGGGGGGACCCTCATCAAAGCCAGCAACAGGTACCAGGCAGACGTCAGGTGGATCCAAATAGCGCCACGTCATGCTAGGAAATGATCCGAATCCTGTCCGGGAAGTGGAGGATGAGCATGCCAGGTATGCCTTCAGCTTGACCAACCAAACACCGCGCCTCCCCCGCCGACAGGGGCGCTTGCGACAACAGGGGAGCACAGTCACCCTGAACAGGTGAGCCGGGACCTCAGAGAGCGGAGGTGGCAGAGGTTTCTGTCCATCATATCCAGTTAATTTTAGAGTTTTGACGTTTTCTCGAAGGTCCAAAAGGGTTTGTCGCTTATAGACTATCAAAGACTTTGCTGTATGAAGGATGCCAGAAATCAAAAGTAACACAAACAGAACCCAAAGCAGGAGCGACAGACGAGCAGCCAGGTACACCGGCGCCATCTTTACTCTTTGAGGCTGACTTGAAGTCAGCCTCAAAAAGATGGAGGTCCTCTACCAGCCAGCACCCAAGGACGAATACCACCTCCCTCACATCAAGATTGGTGACACGGAACTGAAGACAGTCCATCAGTTCACCTACCTGGGGTGCACCATCACATCAGACGCCAAAATTGACAAGGACATCGACAGCAGGCTAGCGAAGGCAAGCAGTGCATTTGGCCAACTGAGCAAGCGGGTGTGGAACAACAAGCACCTGAAGCAAGACACCAAGATAAGTGTCTACAAAGCCATCGTCCTCACCACTCTTCTGTATGGCTCGGAGTCGTGGGTCACCTACAGAACCCACGTACGACTCCTTGAACGCTTCCATCAGCGCTGCCTCCGCATCATCCTTGGCATCCACTGAAGTGACTACGTCTCCAATGTTGAGGTCCTGGAGCGGGCAAGGGTCATTAGCATTGAGGCCATGCTGCTAAAGACACAACTTCGCTGGGCAGTGCATGTCTACAGGATGGAGGACACTCGCCTACCAAAAGTCACGTTGTATGGTGAGCTAGCCGGCGGTCATCGGGACAGAGGGGCATCACAGAAGCGGTACAAAGATCGCCTAAAATGGAACCTGAATGCATGTCACATTGATGACCGCCGGTGGTCCACCCTTGCTGCTGACCGTGATGCCTGGCGCTCCATCATCCACACAGCTGTCTCCTCCTTGGAAGACTCCCGTATCCCCAACCTGAAGGACAAGAGGCTCAGGAGGAAGAACCGCAACACCACAGCACCCAACCCTGACAAAACCTTCCCTTGCAGTCGCTGCCGGCGGACCTGTCTGTCACGGATTGGTCTACTCAGCCATGAGCGCGCCTGCAAACGACGTGGACAGCCACCCTTGTGATCTTCGTTCGCGAAGCCAAGCCATGAATGAGGATCCATAGTTTATCCTTAAGGAGGTAATTCAGTTATATTATGATGTTTTTGGCACATATTGGTTTAAGTTTCTGCCAACGTTTTGTAGAGTTCAAATAGTCGCTAATGAAAATCATTTTGGGTTTGAGCGCCCTCTAGTGGCGAGTTGATGGAGCATCCTAGTTTGTTTAATGCATTAATGTGATTCATTTAGTTTCAATTTGTTTATTGTGTTTCTTTATCCTTTAGAAACCACACCCATGTTCAAACCCAGTCTCTGTAAACCAATGTTTTTGCAGATTAAAGGCAGTTCTTTCCAACCTCTCTGGATAGTGGTCCTTTGAGCCTGATGTGCTGCTCCTATTTTCCATGGCTACGTCCAGAGATTATGATGAACCAATAAGTCCCCGTCCACGTCGGATCCGTAGAATCCCAGGACATCTGGAGGACTATGAATTATCATATCCTTTATCTCGAGTTCTGCCACTGCCTACCATGAATGAGGATGTTCCTCCAGAATCTTTGAGTTCCAGATATATGAGGAAGTAGGAAACTGAAGACATTAGATGGCGAAGGATGGAAGATTGTATGATAACACTTTTGCTGTGCTTGACAATGGGTCAGAGAGAACGGTCATCCTCCCTGCAGCAGTTTGGTTTCTTGGTCTTGCTAAGACAGAAGAAATGCTAGTGCTGCGAACTATCAGGCAAGATGTGCTTCAGTTACATGGAGGAAGTGTATCCTTTTAAGTGTCCTCCAAAGTCAAGCCAAAGATGAGGCATCAGATTTTGAATGCTTTCACTGCAGAGCAATTAGCGCTGGCAGAACAGTCATGCCCAGCTCAGGATCTCAAGAAGAGATACAGTCATCGGCGAACACTGCCACTCAGAGGCTTCAGTAAGGTGAAGCCTATGATACTGATTGGGTCAGATAATCCACATCTGATTACGCCTGTTGGGCCAGTGCTCCGTGGACCTGACAGAGGACCAATAGCTGTTCACACTCCACTTGGGTGGGCACTACAAGGACCTGCCAGCTGTTTGCCCCAACAGGCAGAGGAGAGTGTGTGTCTACATTCAGCCTTTATTGCCCCAAATATAGAGCTCCACAAGAATGTGGAAAGGCTTTGGCAGCTGGATGTCCTTCCTTTCAAGAGTGAGAGTGAAGTCACACGCTCTAAAGAGGACCAACAGGCATTAGACATGCTTGAATCAAAAACTTTGCGTGTGCCCGTAGATGGAGTGGAGCGATATGCCACTCCCCTACTGCGACGTAAACAGTTTCCAACCTTGAAGGCCTCACAAGATGCAGTCATGGCTCTTCTAAGAGCCTGTGAGCGAAGATTAAAGAAGGATCTGGGCAAAGCGCAGACTCATAACCAAGAGATCCATAAATTGGAGAAGTCTGGCTATGTGATGAAACGTACTCCAGAAGAGGTGAGCACATCTGCTGAAGCATGGTACATTCCACATCATGTTGTCCATCACAGCAACAAAGTCCATCTGGTCTTCAACTGCTCCTTTGAGAATCAGAAGGTGGCATTAAATCCTCTCCTGTTACCAGGCCCGACACTGAGCCCAACTTTGTTAGGTGTGTTTCTCAGATTCCGACAGTAGACGGTTCATCAGTGGGGACATTAAGGCCATGTTCCATCAGGTGCGCCTTTTACCTGAAGACAGGCCTTTGCTTTGCCTTCTTTGAAGAAATGTGGAATGTGAGCGCCCACCTGATTTCTATGAGTGGCATGTGCTACTGTTCGGGACAACCTGCAGCCCCTGCTGTGCTACTTAAGCCTTGCAGCGACATGTGCAAGATCATCACAAAGGTAATGAAGATGTGTACGAGTCTGTTCGCTCTGCATTTTATGTGGACAATTGCCACCAATCACTCCATTCTCCCCAACAAGCGAAGCAGCTTATTGACAAAATGAGGGAGGTTTTGGCTGCTGGAGGATTTGAAATGAGACAGTGGGCTTGTAACATTCCTGAAGTGATGTCTCATCTGCCTGCTAGTGCAAGATCAGACAACTGTGAGATGTGGTTCACCTTTGACCAAGTTGACGCACAAGAGTCAACACTTGGCCTTCGTTGGCATTGTACAACGGACCCTCTAGGTTACAAGCACCACCCTGTTTTATACACCGAACCAACGCTGCACAACGTGTACAGAGTTTTGGCAAGTCAATATGAACCATTGGGTTATTCTCTTGGCTCCAGAACACCCTGTCACTCTTCTCATCCAACATTATGACACAAATCATATGCATCCTGGTCCAGACCGTGTCTTTGCCGAGATACGCCGCAGCTATTGGATCATCAGAGGCCGGTAGGTGATACGAAATCAGCGACAGTGTGTGGAATGCCAAAAATGGCGTGGCAGACCTACCTTCACCAAAATGGCTGATTTGCCAACAGCAAGACTCAGAATACACAAGCCCCCCTTCTGGTCAACCGGAGTGGACTGCTTTGGGCCCTTTACCATAAAGATTGGTCGAAGACATGAAAAACGCTGGGGCATCATCTTTAAATGTTTAAACACTTGGATCTACATTTGGATCTACTACATTTGGATCTACTACCCAGTCTGGATTCCGAGTCTTGTCTCATGTCTCTACGTAGATTCATCTCTCGCCGTGGAACACCGTTTGAGGTCTGGTCAGATCAGCAACTTCCGAGGTGGAGCCCGGGAGTTATGCAGTGCCTTCTCAGCAATGAACTCAGTCCTTCAGGAGCAGCTAGCCAAATCCAAGATCACCTTCCATTGCAACCCCCCTCACGCTCCTCATTTTGGAGGTGCTTGGGAAAGGGAGATAAGGTCAGTAAAAAGTGCGCTCCAGGTTATCCTGAAGGAACAGATTGTAACAGAGGAAGTCCTCATTACTGCACTTACTGAAGTGGAGGGCATGTTAAATGCTAAGCCTCTTGGTTACGTATCATCAGACATCGCTGATCCTGACCCGATTACTCCAAATCTCCTGTTGATGGGGCGGTGAGATTCCTCTCTCCCCCAAGTTGTATATGGGGCACCCGGTTTCATCGGCAGCCGAAGATGGAAACAAAGTCAGATCATTGCTGACCACTTCTGGAGCCAGTTCATATGGCAGTATCTCCCAAATCTCCAACAGCGAATGAAGTGGCTCACATCCGGAGCTGACTTAACTGTTGGTCAGGTTGTCATGATAATGGACTCTCAATTGCCCAGGGCGATGTGGCCAGTTGGTAAGATCACAAAGGTGTTCCCAGGACAAGATGGCAGAGTGCACTCTGCTGAAGTGTGGATCAAAGATCGGACATACACCCGACCAGTGGTGAAGCTGGTTGCATTGCCTCGGATGCCAGAAGATGATGAATAACATGGACTTTTTTAGGGAGTGTATTTGTTACACAAATCCAGGGGCGGCTGTAGAAAGGTCCCTGTTATTCTGTGGGACTACATTACCCAGAATTCCTAGCGGTCATGTGACGAGCGCGGAGGGATACAGTTCTAACTCATGCTCTACGTAGCTCACGAAGCCATGCGGTGAATCTGGGTTGTTGAGGCTGGTGTGCGTCATATAAATGTGAGTTATGAATAATTTATCCATAGTTTATCCTTAATGAGGTAATTCAGTTATATTATGATGTTTTTGGCACATGTTGGTTTAAGTTTCTACCAACGTTTTGTAGAGTTTAAATAGTCGCTAATGAAACTCATTTTGGGTTTGAGCGCCCTCTAGTGGCGAGTTGATGGAGCATCCTAGTTTGTTTAATGCATTAATGTGATTCATTTAAATGACCTATTTTGTTTATTATCTTTACATTTGTGAGTTTTATATATCCGTGGGATATATATTAGTTTCAATGAATGTTTATTGTGTTTCTTTATCCTTTAGAAACCACACCCACGTTCAAACCCAGTCTCTGTAAACCAATGTTTTCGCCGATTAAAGGCAGTTCTTTCCAACCTCTCTGGATGTGAGTCTCCTTCTGACAGAGGACCTTGCAACAGCACAATAAAAATTAACAAGACGCAAAATAATCCTTTTCAGGTATAAAGTGCCTTTTACGCTTAAAAGTTTCAAAACAGCAAGTATTAGTCAAGAGATTACTAGAATATACCCCTCCATCGTCTTCCTACCACTCCAACTGTAGGGACCTTTGAAGTGATGGGGTTGTCTGAAATTGTTTTAGCTTTCATCGCGGAGGGATGCTAAGCCCTCTGCCACCAGCGTGTTCCGCGTCACGCTGTGCCGTTTAGGATAAGCACTTTGCTTCATGTGGAAGCCCTCTAAAGCACAAAAGTTCACATGTAGATGTAAGTAATGACTTTTTGTTTTTACATGACTGTTTTAAAGTTATCACACCAATGTTATGTATTTCTGAGTGCTAGTAGCGATGCACCAACGGCTGACCAGCGACTATCGATGACGTCATCGAGGTTTAGTAACGTCTGAATTTAAAGACACTCTTTTTCCATAACTCTCTGTTTGGAGGGTTAAACGTTGAGGTAGGGAGAGGCTGTATAGGGGAAGAGTTCGGATGTTTCCTAAAAGTGACTCACAACTCCCCCATGAGAAAAATAAAAAAATGTATTGTGTTAATCAGTAGGCCACAGGAGACAACTTGGCCTATTGGCCTTAGCCATTTTATTTAAGTATAACGACATTTTCTACACCTGTATCTGACACAACAAAGCGGCACTTTGAATGGGCTAGAACACGCCAGAACAGTGTTTTGGCGCTCGATTGTACGCAACAAAATGGAGTAATTTACGTGCTACTTTTAGAACGTGCGTATAAAGCGGCGTTTTGGATGGCCAACACGTCGTTCTTTACGCGTTTTTGCTTTGTGATTTATGACCCCTTTCACTTGCTGCCATAGCACAAACGTTTTCTGACCGTAATTTCCCAAGTTCCCAGTTAATGCACCGGAACTGAGATTAGCACCTCATCGACTTTGATTGCTCCGCCCCCCCAGAACGGGGGTAAAAGCTTCAAAGCGGAAAATTTCAGATTCTAAACATTCATCATCCATCTTCTCGGCCGCTTCTTCCCTTTCGGGGTCGCGGGGGTGCCGGAGCCTATCCCGGCCACTGATGGGCGAAGGCGGGGTACACCCTGGACAGGTCGCCAGTCTGTCTCAGGGCCTCAATCACACACACATTCACACCTAGGGGCAATTTAGAGTCACCAATGAACCTATGAAGCATGTTTTTGGACGGTGGGAGGAAGCCGGAGTCCCCGGTGAAAACCCACACATGCACGGGGAGAACATGCAAACTCCACACAGAAAGGTCCCAGCCGGGATTCGAACCGGGGCCTTCTCGCTGTGAGGCAAGAGCGCTAACCACTGCGCCACCGTGCAGCCTCAGATTCTAAACAGAAAAACAAATTAAAACTGCAGAAAAATTTTGAAACGGAAATTTTGATTTTTGAAACGTAAAAACAGAAAATGTGAAGCTGAAAATAATTAGGTTAAATGAGAATTTCAGAAAGTTTTAGAAACTTGAAATTTTTTTTGGCTAAACACCAAAATTTCAGCTTGAATTTTTCGAGTTGTTTTATTTGGGTTTCCAATCTTTTTGACCCCAGTTTTGCTCCATACAAATTGTAACAGCCCCAAATGTTTATACATTTATTTTGGTGTTTTAATTTGTATTTTACATGCACCATCTAGTGGTGAAAGCCTGTGGAACAAACTATTTTAAAAAGGTTCCGCCCGGACTAATTTTAACTGCGCACACCTTGCTAGGCGCGCTGCTGCAGGTTCTCCGGTAAGATCTGTATTAATCAGACAAAAGATGTTCAATAACTATCAATGCAACTATTTGTTTATTTATTTTGTAAAGGAAAGAGAAAAAGATTTTCGAGCCAAATAAGCAATTAGCCCCTCGTGGATGCCAGCCGGCGAGGTTTGTGTGCTTTTATTTTGTATTTAAGTTTTTGTACATTGTAAGCTGTTGAATTGATTTTGATGCTTTTTTGTGTTTCTTTGCTGTCAGTTCTCACGGGTTGTGAAGACCAAATAAACCCACCCATAAAATCATCGTGCTCATGCTAGTTCCTCGAGGGTGCTACACAAGTCTTGTCACCTTTATTTTTAAACTTATGAATAGAATAAGACCAAGTCCCAAACTATTTGAGAGGAGAGGGGACTGAAAATTGATAAAAGAAAAAAAAAAATGAAAAGAAACCTTGATAGTTTTAAAGTATGTTTAAAACTAAGGGAAGAGGACTGTGATGTATGGTGGATGCATTGGGTTTGATACATTTGGTCCAGTTCACTGCCTTTCAGATATTTATTTTATTATTTGTTAAATATTGTTTGATCTTTTACTTTAAAATCCAAAATAAATATTATTAATACCATCAAAGTATTTTTACAGCATACATGTCAAAAATAGACCGAACACTTAAATGTAAAATGTCATAAAGCGAAACGTCTGCCTTAGATCTGAACCAAGTGAATTGATTTTTAAAAACTAAATTAGTAAAGACAAAAAAAAACAAGTTTTTTTTTGTTTCTATGAAAAACAACACAGTTAAATTATTATCTATCATTAAAAATACATTTAGCTGATTTCTTTTTAAAATGGAAGTTAAAGTGATCATTAAGTGAATTTCTATATGTAATTTTAGAGCTTGAACAAAAAACTATTTTTCTCTTACTTTTAGGATGAATTGTTGACATTGCACTTAAACGCTAAGTTGCTCAGCCCTCACTAAATAATACATTCTCTGTAAATGTTGAGTGGAAGAAGTCGCTGCAGTTACAGAGAGCAGCTGTGAAGTGAACTTGGCCGCGTTTAGATGTTAAATGATAACTCAGGGAGAAAGAGAGGGCACGGAGAGGCCACAGCCTACAACACCATGCATGCATAAACGGCTGATTCACAAGTGCGGCTGACACTGGAGATGAGCAAGTGTTGAGGCTTCATGCAGACCCTACGCGGGCCAAAGAAATCTGATGACTGAGTGAGCGTAATGCAACAGTACATCTGAGCCCACTTCTTCCACTTATTATCTAAATTGATCAGCGAGCGCAGCTGTCCCCCAATCCTCCCATTTATGTAACACATCTGTGCTATTTCCGTGAAGTTTAGCACCTCTGGAGATCTGTTCCACAGAGGGAACTGTCAGGGAGCTTCGGGTCTGAGCGAGCCGCCGGGTGCTTGCTAATGTTCAGTCATCAATGCAAATCGGGGCAGAACCCAGAACTGCCATGTGGTCGGCGGCTGGAAGAAATGCGATGGGTTCACGAGGGAATCCGCTGAACGCACAGAGTGAATCATGGGACATTAGGACTGAGCGCCAGATTTTGCTCCACGGAGGCTCCGAGTGCTTTAAAAACAATCTCCAGCTTGAGTTAGACCAGATCAGTCCTGTCTGTTGAAGACCTACTCTGATGAAAATTGTGTTTTTGGTGTTTTTAATGTGTTCTTGTGGCATTTTTTCTGATGATTCACGACATACATAAAGAAAAATGAACTTAAAACTTAAAAATAATTTATAGTTATTTGTAATTTAACTATAAAGCTGAATATATTCTCATAAGAATGATCTGAGTACAGGCTTTTCACCTTGCTCGGTTGCTCTCAAGCCAATGCTCTCTAAGTGGAGAAAATTGCCGTTCTAAAATCAAAATCCAAACAGAAGAGAAGGAAACAAGTTTGTTGAGTCCTGAGAAATGAGTGGAGTCCTGCTGGTGTTTCTCTTTATTTCATGCCTCCCCCATCAAGAGGGGAAGAAAAACTTGTCAGTGAAAAACCGGTCTCTAACAGTGGAAAAAAAAAAATAGGATTAAGTAACGTTAGTGAACAACACATTAAATACATACATGTCTAAGAAGTCTGTGGAACCACAAAAGTGAAAAAAACAACAGCAAAAATGATCATTCTGTCGTTTAGCCAACTCCATGCTCAGAACTTATAAGGATATGTCTGAAGAGGAGCACAGGAAATTTTAATAAACTCATCTTGGAGGCTGAGAAAGTTATGAATGCAAACGGTGAACTGGAAATGGAACTCACTGCAGAGTTAGAGACAGACCAGGACTAAAAGTAGACATAAAAAAGACTGCAAATGAATGTGAGCTAGAGCTGAAAGAAATTAAAGCTCTCCCCCAAGAAACCCTTTGGAACAGCTATGAACTATGAATTAACCACAGTTTTTCAAATGGCAGAACTGTGTGAACGTGTTGCTGCAGTATCTGCAAAAGAAGCTACAACAGCACGCCACAAGATCCGTGTAGACCTTTGTTTTCCTCGTCTGAACTGGCATCTGACTCCAAACTGTACGGCCGCATCGCCCCAATATTGCTCGTCATTTTTTTTTTACTGAAGTTAAAGGAAACAGTGGAGCAATGTGGAAACAAATTAATAGTCTAATTAAGCCTAAAGCTCTAGTAAGAAATTCATACAAGTTAAATCTGGATTAAAAAATTAAAACAGAACCTGTCCAAGTTGCTAATGCTTTTAAAACATTTTTTATTGATTCTGTAAAAGATCTTGCCTCCAAACTTTCAGACGACAAACTTGACCATAATAATTTAGCAACTTCTGCATTTCATAACAATGCGACAATCAGAGAAGTAGATCAATCTGGGGTGTTGAAAGCCATAGAAAGCCTGGATACTACTTATTCTAAGGATATATATAACATAGACACAGCATTCCTTAAGAAATATCTTAATTCGGCCACTGACCCATTTTATAAATGCTTCTATTAAAACTGGAACATTACCAGACACTTGGAAGAAATCATTAGTTAAGCCCATCTTTAAGTCTGGTAATACCACAGACATCAATAACTATCGACCAATTAATTTAGTTCCAGTGATGTCAAAAGTATTAGAAAAAATAGTGTCAGGACAAGTGTTAACTAAGTATTTTGGATCTCATCACTATTTACATCCACAACAGTTTGGTCTCAGACGGAACCATTCAACTGAGTCTGCGATCTGCACATTGTTGGAAAATACTGTGCAGTCGTTAGACAAAAGAGACATTGTTGGTGCTGTATTCCTGGACTTAAAGAAAGCGTTTGACACAGTAAATCACAAACTTTTGATTCCTAAACTGTCAACTTTTAACATGTCACAACAGGCAATTTCATGGTTTCACGTCCTACTTGCAAGGTAGAGAACAACAAGTAATTTGAATGTGCTTATGTTTTCCTTAACACAATGATTGTATCCCATTTGTCTTATTGCACCACTGTTTGGTCTCTAAGCAGCCAAGCTCCTCAAAGCCCATTGAGAGGCTCCACAATCGCGACTTCAAAAATTTAGATAAAAAAAAAACAATTTCTTGTCATAACTGTTATATTAAGTAAATGCACGATTTTAAATGTTATGAATTTCATTAACTACAGCCATTTAAAGCTATTTTTTAAATGTTTAACTGGATTTGCACCTCAACCACTCTCTAAATTTGTCCAAAGACTAGAAACTTTCAAGAGCAGCTGCAAGTGGAGACTGTATGTTTGGACAGAACATCTTCTCTGTGAAAGGAGCCACACTGTGGAACAGTCCCCCACCAATTTAAATCTTTAACTAAAGTGTCCACCTTTAAAAAGCAAGCTTAATTCTGGTTATCAGAGAAACAGCAGTGTGAGCACATTGTATAAAATATTTTCTAGCTTTGCTAAGTGTGTAATATGAGTATGGTTGAGTTCATTTTGCTACTTATTTTTAACAGTTGTTAATGAGTTTTTACAGTTTTTAGACAGTTTTTAATTAGTGTTACTCTTTTTACTTTCTTTTTACTTCCTAATTGTTGTTCAGTAAAAGTTCCACTAGGGACAGAGGTTTTGCAAATTAGCCACGGCTATAAACACTGTAATACAAGCATCAGATTGTTCTATTGCAACGATCTATGTTCTTTTGTATTTGTCCCTATATCAGATAAACAATAAAATAAAAATAAAATACATTTTTCTTCCACCGGTAATGTTACGTTGGAAGTGTGTGGAGCTGTAAGCAAGCCAATGGGGGAGCCTTTAAACAGAGATCTCTCAGTTATGGGGAGGCGAAGGGATAGGGGTATCTCCACAGCCCTGCTCACAACTCAGAGGCGAATTTCTACTGAGCTATTGCCGCTCTGCGGACACTAGCTCCTAGAAAGCGGCACAAGGTTTATGATTTTGCCCCCCAAAAATGACATAATCATGGAACACTTTTATACTAGATCAAAAGATGATCCGAGTGGGACTTTTAGCGGCAGCTGAGCCATGTTTAAAACACAAGTAGTCTACACAACAAAACAATCACTACACTTCAAAGAGCTGACAATAAATATTATAATAAATTGTCTTGCATTTTGTATGAAAACAAAGATGTTGTTTCTTTAAAAAAAGAGGAATTTGGGCTTTTTAGCAACTAATGTATTTAGTTTCTTCTCCAGCTTTTCTTCATAACCTGCCACTTAAAAAGAATAGAATAGAATAGAATTCAACTTTATTGTCATTGCACATGTCACAGGTACACAGCAACGAAATGCAGTTTGCATCCATCCAGAGTGCTTTAGCAGGTATAAATATGTATCTACAATGTGCAAAGTGGAATAAATAGCAGTGAAAAAGAATTGAGAACGAGAGAAATCTAAGGCAAAAATGCAGGTTTTGCATCCTAAACTAAACGTTACAATCATGTAAATCTGTTTATTATACAGTAAAAATATCTAGGGAATCATGTCAGGAAAAATTCCTGCTGACAGATCTACTTTGGTATCAGAGGTCACATCCTCGTTCCAAACATCCACGACAAAACACCAAAGCATTAGACACATTTTCTAATTAGTTAGTAAATCACAACTCACCGCTTCTGCCAAAGATGGTCTTAAGGGCTCGAGGGCAGGGGATCGTGACAGTCTCTCCTAATCCAGTGTGTTCCCAGCATGCAATGCTGTCCCAAGTTCCTTTGCATCCCGGCACTGTCAAAAGAAAAGTAGCGCAAGAGAGAGAAAATGTACTTAACGAGTACTCCAAAGACTGGCGCAGCAGTTTTCAGGTTCATCAGTGAAACTACTTTGTTGGAGTAAATAGTTGGCCTTAAATTACATAATTATTTGTAATGGATTAAAAAAGAAACATTTAAAAAATCTTGATAATAAAAACTGATTTCTTCGGAAGCAATAAGAGTTTATAATTAGGCCTGGGAAATATATTCATTGATCTAAGCTTAATAGATCAATAATCGATTCATAAAAGTAGAGGTTGATCTAACGCTTAGAGCTAAAATCCCCTCGACCTAAACATACACTGCTGACTAAAGAAATATCTTTATGAACTCGCAGACAGGAATTTTCCAAACTCCTTAAAGGAAATGTTTTAAAATAACCATTTGTGTTTTAAAATACAGTTTTTTGCTCATTCTTTCTTTTCCTTCTGGAATAAGGTATAATGATATAGGGTGATCGCCACCTATTGACCAAACTGAAACGTCCTCCAGGAGAAGCAGAACAATTGTTGGAGCTTCTCTGTTTGAGAATCCATGTAATACTGTATGCTATTAACAATCTCATTATTTCACTAATTAATGAAAATAAACATATATTAGTGTATTTTTAAGCAAATGTGTCCAAATGTGTAACCGGGTAAACTCAAAATTGAATTGAATTGTTTTTACCAACAATATTTTTATGCTTTTGTTATAAGAAAACAAATAAACAAATACCATTAAACACAAACTTATTCCTAAAATAAATTATACACATTGCAAACATTTACATGACAAAACTTAGATTCTTGGTTGGATGTCAGGTTTATAGTACTTGGTCAAATATATATAGAGCATGTAGATACAAAAAATATAAATTGAAAAATGTAGGACTGCAGAGGAAATTGAATTGAATTGAATTGAGAGAATTGAAAGAATAAATACAAATCGGAATCGGTTCGATCCAGGCTCTGGTGAATCGACTCAAATGAATTATGGAAATTGCTGCCGATATCGAGCCCTTTTATAATTTTTAGTATATTATTAAAGATTTTGTACTGCCGGAGAAGTTCCCCATTGTGGGAGTAATAAAGGATTTCTGATTAAAACATGGGGCGGCGCACTTCTAAGCAGCTCTGTTAGTCATTTTTTGGTCTTTGTGTTCATAAATACGACTGCAGGAAAAAAATATGTGAACCCTTTGGAATTACTTGGTTTTATGCATAGACTGGACACATGATTGTGTTCAATAAATCATGAAGACAAATATTGGCGTGGTTTAAGCAGGCAATGTTTTTCTCCATCGTTTGATGGATGGATTGATTGAGAAAAATAACACATCATGTGTCCATTTTGTACATAATTTGAGGGACTTCACATACTATTTCTCTTGCAACTGTAACATGTAATCTTCCTAAATTTACTCTTGACCACACACACACACACACAAAAAAAAAACACTTCAAGATACTTTCCAACAGTAAAACAAAAGCAGTGGGATGGTGTTTTCTGCAAAGTTGATGTCAGGAAGTAGTATTGTTGAGGGTCTACTGCCAGGATATCGGGGAACCCTAAAAGATTTTATAAATAAACATGAAAAATCAAAGAGCTGTACCAAAAGCTGAGCCACGGAGAAACCATAAGGGTGGTTCCACCCAAAAACTTAAATACACCAAAGAATTGCAAACCAAGCAAACCATATCATTTTTCTTAATAAGCTGAAGAACAGAAAACAAGCAGAAACGGCATTAATCCGTACAGTTTATCCCGCCGACTCCACGCTGCTGAATCTGAATGATCTCCAAATGATCCCGTGTGTGTTTGGAGCCGGTAATCTTCTGGAGCTGCAGTTATCAACCGGCAGACCCACAGGCTGCTTTATCCAATCACTTGGCCAAGACATTTGACAATCCAAACAAGAAACTTTACAGAGCCTTTATTCCCTCTATTTCATTTTTCCGTTGGGTCCTAAATCATCTGATAAACATCATTGTCTGAAATGGGCAGCTCCTGAAGTCTGCAGCAGGAACAGTCAGAAATAAAAAAATAAAAAGCAAAGATAGTTCTTTTTATTTGTTTTACTGGAAGCTGTTACTTCTTGATTTTAAATACAAAGAAACCATGAAATAAATCTAAAGTTGAATTTTCAGAATTAGGGAGATGACAATACCAGAATAATGATAGTAAAAAAAAATCTATCAAAATTCAACCAAGGTCCAGTTAAGTTAAGATGGAGAGTAGTTGTGTGTTTGTGTTAGATTGTATTCAGGTTAACCATTCCTCTATAGCTATAAAGAGACAAAAAACATTCATAAGATAACAAGGTTGAAAGTTTGATGTTTTTTTTCTGCAATAGTAATCTAACAAACTCTATATTTAAAACACATTTTTTTTATATTGTGCCAATTTTGATGTATATTAAGCTTTCAAAATAAAGACAAGTGTTTATATAACTTCTTTAAACTTTTTTTTTTTTTTACAGATTTATAATTTTCTAATCTGCAGCAAGCATGTGTTTAATTAAACTAATGTTTTTTTTGTCAAATAGCATTTGTTTTGCTAATTTGCAATTTCGTGTTTTCAATTCAGTTTTTGTTTTTGTTTTTTTTTTGTTTGTTTTTTGCAAATAAATGATCTCATCTGTTGATAGGCGGAGCTACAGGGGGGCAAGGGGGCATCGGCCCCAGACAAAAAGCTTTCCCCCTCCACTTGACCCTTAATTTTTGAGTCAATATTAGTATAATTACATTGACGAAGATTAAGAAATCATCAGTACAAGTTACTTTAAGCATTGCAAAAATTACTGATCTAATTGTTTTAATGCCTCTCAGCTAAAAGAATCATAGTTTTAATATGAACAATGATGAAGTGTTTTAAAGATGTATTTTTGATCTTTTCATTTGCATTAGACTGACTTTTTTCTCGATAAAAGCTGCTTTGATTAGCATTTTTGCTTCCATCTGTCAAGAAGTGTTGTTGGAGGAACCAAAATGCAGGAGACCAGATGACAGGAACCATAATACATAAAAACCCTTGGAGAACCAAACCAGTGGCAGAACAGAACAGTTGAGCTGACAAGGAAGAACTGAAAACCAGACACTTAAATAGACTGAGGGTAATAAACTGAAATGAAGACCGCTGTGAATCTTGACAAACCTAAAGCTAAAGTGACCGAGGGACAATTCAAAACAGAAGATGACCAAAACCTTAATATAGCTGACAAAAACTAAACCAAAGTCCACAATCCTCACACCATCTCCTTCCATTGTTTCACTTGCTCCGTAATTTAATTGGCTTTTTGTATTTCTGGGTGTGTAAATCCCTCTTAGTATTAGACGCGACTTACATCTTTTAAAGTTACTTAAGCAAATCTAAATTGTGTGTTTTATAACCTTCCTAATCACTGACAGCTAAACCTGAAGGCATGTTATAAAAGCCGGGGACATAACTGAGCCTCATTCCTCATGAGCGTTTGTGGCTGGAAGCTTGTTTAGACAGCCCGATAAACAGTAATGCCCTCATACAGTTCAGACTTTTTTGTCACCATACGAGCGCTTTCCAGCAAACACGAGAGGGTCAGAAAACACTCTAAAACAGAGGAGCAACCTTGACCCAATGGAAGGGTACCGCTCAACCCACAGAGAGAATGGCAAACAAACTGGACAAAAATAGCTCTTCCAGCTCTCAGTGTGAGCTTTAATGGGTGCCACAGAGCTAATGGCAAACAGTCAACTGGGCTTTTTGGTGATAGATGCGTGGTGACAGTGTGGTTGATAAAATGCAGCTCCTCTCCACAACCTCACAGCTAAAGATCCCTCCTAAAAGGGCATGGAGCCGAGGTAATAAAAATGCTATAAAAAGGGACCTTTTAATGGAAGGGAAGATATAAAACAGAAATGGCATTTCTGCATCCCAAACTGGATGTGACGTTCATATAGATCCGTGTGGTTGTTCAGGAAACGTCTGATGGATTGTGTCAGGAAAAAAAAAATAAAACGGATCCACTTAGCTTGTAGAGTCTGTGACATTGAGGGGCAGAAAGAGAAAACACTCAAAACATGCGCTCTGACCTCCTATTTACTCTGTTTATCAAGATTAAAACAACATGAAGGAAAGTATCAAAATGAGTACAAATTTGACACAATCTAAGAGTGGAATACTGAGAGAAAATTCTTGAAATGTATCACAAAATGAGAAGCCTAATGGGACAATTATGGGCCGTCATGACTTTGATGTTTCGGTGCCTTTAAGCTCCTTTTCCTTTTTTTCTGCAATTCTTGTGTTCATGTGAATAATTATTTTATGTTTTAAAGATTAGGGGTGGGAATAAATATGTATCAATCAATCAATCATGAAGAACACATTAGCTCCACAAGCATTTTCAGGAGTGCTCAGCTTAATCTTTGGCTTAGTTTTAGCTCTAAAGTACTGTGTACACCAACATTGCAGTTTTGTACAAATGTATGTCTTCCAATATAGCCCAGGCGTGTATTCCAAAAATGTGTCAGCCGGCCCGGCATTTATTAGAGACAGGGGTCAATCGGAGACCAGCGTTTCCTCCGTCACAAACAGAATGGTGATGACTAATTGGGTTCGTTTTGTGGTAAAAATTCGGTCAAGAAATCCAAACGAGAACACCAGACGAACATTTTAATGAAATGATGAGAACTTTGTTCGGATCAGCACTGTCTGTGAACATTTGTGTTCTCTTTAAAGCATCATCAATCTCTGTATCAGAAATCCTCTTCGCTTTCATGTGAGTCATTTTCCTGGAGACACGTGCACCTTTCCGTCCATATTTAAACCTCGTTTCTACAGCCTTCTTATCAACATCACCCATCTGCTTGTGCCATTCTCGGGTAAGTTTAGGATCCATCCCAAATGCTGTGCAGATTCCTCTCAAAAATGTTATTTGGCGTTTTTGACGCTAAACCAAACGAATGTTTCCTGGCCATTGCTACATAACACAAATACCACAGACCGTCTGTAAGACTGTGCACGGACTGGCACAGGTGTGTGTGTGTTGGAGGGGGTGTCTTAAAGGAGCCCAACCACTTCTATAGACTGGTGTCGAATGTAAGGAACACCTGTTAGACCTGACGTTTACTGGAGACAAGAGTCTATTAGAGACCGGGCATCATTCTGAGACATACAGTAGTTCAAACATTACAACAGAAGGCAAAGTTGGCAGTTTGAGTCGAGTTAAAGAAATTGCATCCAACAAACTTAGTGTGAGAATGTTTTCCCACTGGAAATGTCTGTTGGTGCGGGCTGAGTCCATGTAATTTAGTTTGGATTTGATCCTGAACTTTGGTCTGTATTCAGACTGTCTTTCGACCTGACATTTCTGTTTCGAACCAAAGTTTGTAAACAAAACCACATGACTAAAGATCTCTTCACTAATTGGCCAGGAATTACAAGGGTGGGGCAAAGTAAAGAGAGAAAAAGGAATGGAAGTCCTGTACTTTGCAATCCTTGTTGAATAGTTCACTTGTTTTATCTTTTAATTTCTCTGATCTGTTTAGAACGTGTTTCAATATCAGGTACAACAATTTTTACTGGTGCTCTGGTACGGCAGAGGCATGCTGAAAGGTGGTTACTGAGGAGATGACGGTTAAGAGGGTACACTGATAAGTGTCTATAACATATAGATTGTCTGGAAAACTACATGCCTGCTCAACCATTGACTACCTCAGATCCCATTTCTGACATTTATCAGGTATCATCACAGGACCGTGCCTGTTTTTAAATTTGTCTTTTCTGCTCAAATGTATTCAATTTTCACCTGTTGTTCCTATTGTTTTCTCTTCTAATGGAGCCTCTCTGACTTCAGGGGTTTTATAATGACTGGCAGAGCAGGACTGCATGCATTCAACCTCATGCAGTCTGTAAGAGGCCATGGATGTCTGCTGTTGACATGTTTTCAGAATAACAGCAGCTCAAAAGAGCATCAATAGTCGCGTTTCCATTAACTGAAATTTCTCAAATTGGAATTTTGATAATAAATTCTCCTAATGGAAACACCACAATTTCAAAAAATCTCGCATTTTTTTTAAAAAAGTTTTTGCGCTTAGAGGAGGTGGTATTTGGGATGTACCGAAATAGACATTTTTCTGAAAACTGTAATGGAAACACTTTTTTCTAAATAAATGCGCTTCTGGGTATGAAGTGTCTGATCTGAGTTCTGCAGAGCGGACTCATCGAGAGGCGACACAGCGACACAGCTCTTTAGAAATTGCGGGTCATTCGCAGCTCCTCCTCCTTTCCTCATCACTTCATCTGCAGACGCAGTTTTGCAGCTTGGAGCCTGAAGTCTCCTTTGTGATTTGCGCCGTGACAGAAACTTGAATGGATGTTGTCGTGTTTTCAAACAGAAAAAGGTCCAGATGTTTTCCTGTTAGAATGCTTTTTCTTTTAACCGCTGAACAGGCTTCTCTCTCTTCTGAGTCGAGCTGCGCTACATGCGCCCAAGACAGAGCTGTGACGTCACCCAAATGCTCCATTTTAGTGAATCAAATAAAAAAATACTTGTTCTCATTCATCGCCGTGTTTTTAATGACTTATCGCGTGAGTTGGTTTGTGCTTTATCGCAAAATCATGATTTATTGGAAACGGTGTCATTTCGAAAATGTGTTTTCTTCAAAATTGCTAGAATTTCGATAAAGTTTTGCGCAAATGTGTAATGGAAACACAGCTACTGACAGTATTGGGAAAAAGGCTACCTTTACATCACCCTCGGCAGCGCACATTCAAGCAACCACTTTTAATGAAAAGTTCATGTAAATGCGTGTATTACAGGGCTTCAGCCTTTAAAACTTTCACGTTTACATACCGCTACACAAGTTTCTATGGTGGTTTTGAAGCTTTACATACAAAACACACGACCATTGAACATGTGTTGAAAGTGAAACCAGCTGAACTTTGACCAATCAAAGACTAAGATTTGGTAGGGATGAAAGGACGACGTTCCCTTTAATTCAGTGAAGTGCCAACCATTTGAAAATTGATCAAGAAGGAGAAATTAATAATAGCAGTCTCTATCTGGCTACAATTATATGACACCAAGTCTTTCATATTTTGGATAAGAGCTGTGAAAGACAAAGCCTGGAGCAAGATTTACAACATTTCACACTCACCAAGCCTCTTCCAATGGGTGGAGGAAATGCGCTAGTCTCAGGTAGTGACAGTCAAGTCTGAACACAATGAATTTAATGGACGTTCAAGAATGTGCGATTAGCCCATTACCCATTTCTTGATTTTGCCACTTGCAGGATATTATTGGAACTTAACCTCTACAATAAATTTTGCATAAATCACTGGTAACCACAATGCTAAGGTGAAAAGGTTTTTGTAATCAGTGGTGCAGCGGTATTGACGGTCGACTCCTAATCGGAAGATTGCGGGTTTGATTCCCACCTTGCCCGCCCATGTGACTGTGAAGCACCTTGGGCCCTCGAAGGAAGGTAGCAAATGCTATACAAGTATACACCAGTTTACCATCATGTATAAACTGAGAGTTTGACAGCTGCTGCGCTGCTTCTGTCATGTGTGGGGGGTTTGTCCGGGATCCAAAAGGTCCAGGACACTGCAGCAGAATTGCAAAACTGTAATAAATAAAAACAAGGGGGAAACAAAATGAGAAAAATAAACTGACAACCAGACTTTACAAAAGAAGACGGTGGTGGACGATTACCCACTGAAACCAGGACAAAACTGAGCACAACCGAAAACCTAACTAGCTATAGCACCAATCCTATTGGCATTAGTTATCCTTTTTATTTAGAACAAAATCAGTAAGAGATTTAGCAAAGTTATATTGATGAGTGGCTTGAAGAGCACAATAGCTCCTTTTCTTTTGCCTTTTAATCCAACTTTGCATCATTTTCTCTCCATCACTTCTGTGAAATTGAATGCATTTTTTTATGCCTATTAGACCATTTCTCTCCTGTTCATGACAACATTTCAGTGTTTGTTTTACTTCACACCACAATGAAGACAGAAAGGTTACAGGCTAATTTGCTCTTGACCTCACCAAGTGGTTCCCAGAGAATTTCAACATAAGGGAGTTCATTCCTGTCTTCGCAAGCAAAATCTAAATAGCTGCATTCAGTTTCCAACAGCTCTGGGGAAATTTATTTATGGCACTTTGAAGGGAAGCAACATCCGTAAAGGAGAGAGAGTAGAACTTATGAGGCGAAAGGAGAGAGAAAAGTTGAGAAGGGACAAAAGAGGAGAGGGTAAAAAGTAAGTGCATACACCGAGAAAATGGCCCAAGCACGGATCCAAGCTCAGCAAAGCATGAAGAAAAAACTCAATCTAAGTGATCCATCTTCTTTTTGTCTGTGCCCTTTCACAGAAATACTCAGAAACACTTGAAAGTCAGAGCTTTAGCTTTTAAGAGGCACGTTCCAGAGCTACAAATAGGCCCAGTAAAACATGACTTGAGGAGGAGTTGTTTAAAAAAAGAAGGTTAATCAAGTATGAAATAGACAACCGAAGTTAGGAGGAAACCTTCATACCCATCAACTATGATCAGCCAAAACACCAAAACGGTCAGCAATTTCTGGAGTCAGTTTGTACTTCTCTTCCCCCTTATTCTTTTGCTTTAGGTACTACACAAAATGAGTTAGGGATATTGTGAAACGTCATAAACAGTGTTTGTTTCACTTCACAGATTTTCAGGATAGAGAGCTAAATGTATTTGGGTGATTGACACAACTCATTTAGTGTTTTACACAGAACGGTCTTGTGTCTTACTTATGGGGACCAAAACCCCAAAATTCTAAAAGAAAAACTTTCTCAGCGAGGTATCAATTTCAGCATTCTGTGGGTATAAAAAGCAGATTTTACCAGTAAGTCATTCTCGGTTCATCTTTCATGTTATTGCGTGTTTTGCACTCTGATCACCTAAGAATGCTCCTATTCAAAAACCGCTCGACCTAGACTGCTCAAACCTAGATTCAATTATTTTTCGGATAGTAAAGAGCACAGTAAACACATGTCTGATTTATGAAACCTTTGTTTGATTTGTGAAAATGTGCTTCTAAATTTACAGCTTTCCATTTGCGAGGTCACTGAAGGAACATTCCACTATAATTTCAGCACTTTGGTCGAATACCAATTCTTCCCTTACGACTTCCCCCCTACCCTTACATTTAGCCCTCCAAACTGAGAGTTATGGAAAAATAATGTCTTCATATTCAGATGACACTTCCACTCAATGATGTCACCAACAGTCAACGGTTAGTTTCATTAGCGCGTAGTTGCCAGAGCTCGGAAATACATAACAACATCAACTGTATAACTTTAAAAAGGTCACGCTAAAACAAAAAGTCCTTACTTTTTTTTTTATATGTAAACTTCTGTGCTTCAGAACATACCCATGTGAACAAATGAGCTTCTCCTCCGCGGCACAGCGCTACATGGCTTGCCCTCATGGCGGAGGACTCTATATCCCTTTCCCACAAAGGTTAGCCATTAAAAAGTGATTTCAGGTGCCCCTCTCCCTTCATATGCCCTTACAACTGGAGGGGTAGGGAGAAGCTGGAGGGGTAGGGAAAGAATTCGAATTCGACCTAAGTGCGAATAATTCTGTGGAATGTTCCTTTAATTTCCTCACAAATCAGAGTCTGTGAATTGGAAGTTCGGAAGGAGAACTTGGTCTGTCTCAAATTACCATCAGCAGACTTGCATCAAGAGACAGAACAACTCTCAGAGTTTGTGACAAACCCAGGACTGGAGTCCTGCCACTGACCATGGAGAGACAGCAAACGCTGCAAACAGCTCCGACCCACTTCCGGTGGCTAACCCAACTCACAGACGTGAGTCAGGTGAGCCACTGGAAGTGGGTCGGAGCTGTTTGCAACACCAGTCCCTGCTGGGACCGTGACTATAATCATACCAGGATCAAAGGATCTCTGCACTCAGATGTGGGTTAGCAAACACCACACAGCTGTAGGTCCGTTTACAGATGTAAAGGGCTCTAGTGTTTCCAGACAAAACATTCACAACCAACTCCACCGCTTTGACTTGAATGCCAGACGACCGCTGAACTTGACTCCACTCCCACCAAGACACCATCATGAAGTGGGCACAAGATCATGTGATTTGAAGAAACCAGCACCGGTCTTCTCTCCTGTTCAGTTATGAGTATCTGGTCAGCTTGCAGAGAGATGATGGTCGTCAGCATTGCTGGAAAAAGCGAGGGTGAGTAGGCTACCACTAACGTCAACATGGTCCTCAGGGTTTGATTTGATGGAGGAGATGCAACAGCCTGAGCAGGCATCTCCAGTCAGAACTAAATCCATTTGGTTAATGTCGTTGGCCCAGTCACTGCAAGATCTTCCCATCAAAAACCCATCAGCATCCCCCAATTCTACCAGGACACCCCCAACCTGCTTTTTTGTTAATCAATGATAATTCTCCACCACATGGTGCCAGAATAGTCAGAGCTGGACTTCAGGAACTGGGAATGCTCCATAAGGTACGGCCAGCAATGACCTCTGACCTGAGCAACCATAGAGCATGTCTGGAAGCAGCTGAAGCAGAGAGTGGGCGATCGTACCCCACCTCTAAGTGACCTGGCAGAACTGTATAGCTATGCTAGTGAGGAGCATGAGACCTGATTGTAAAGCTGTGATTGTGCCAAAGAGGGGAAGGACTCGCCATTGACATGATCATTTTTTGTTTTTTATGGCCATATTTGTGTGAATGCATTCAATGCATTCACACTATTGAGATTCTTCATTTACGTTTTCTTCCGTACGTTTTTTGACACGTAAAAACTCAAGCACACTTTATGCGATTTACACAATCTTGGTATCAAAACGTTCAGCACGTTAAGGACATTACTGCTTGTATTTTTGGTTTTCGCAAATTTTACAGTTTTCGCGATATTACGCAATTTATGCAAATTTTCAGCCCATGTTAAGTCAATGGGAAAATTTTAAACTTTTTACTGCACCTTAAAACTTTTACAATATTGGTGTCAAAACGTTCAGCATGTTCAGGACATTAAAGCACGAACTTTTAGTATTCATACATTTTACGTTTTTTACGCAATTTATGCGAATTAATGCAATTTAAGCTATTAATGCTAATTAATGCAATTTAAGCACTTTACACACTTTATACACTTTATACACTTAATGCACGTTATACAATTTCAGCAATTACTGCAAATTTAAGCAATTTACGCAATTTACAACAACCGCATTAATGCGATAATGCATTCACACTAGCATTATCGCAGGTAATGCGACTTTTCTAGTTATTATTGTCTTCAGTTTCTTCTCTGTCATTATTAGATGGAATTTTTACATATTTAATTAAAATTCAGACCAAAAAGGAGAAGCACTCCTGTAAATAACAATATCCCAAATGTATTGTGAGTAGTGGCATTTGTCACATCTGTTTTCTTGCTTAGTACAGTTACAGCTCAGTTCAGATCCTTTTGTTTTCCTGGTTCTCCTCCTGGTTTGGGTTTCTGACATGTTCCTGGTTGAGCTGTGCACATTGTGATATTGTTTTTTTTTAAAGTGGATTAAAAGGATGTTATGCTTCCATCTGGATGCATTGTCCTCATTTGATTGGCCGTGCGGCACTATCATTGTACAATGAATTATTTGTGAGTCTGCAGGCTATAACCTGCTCTGCACAGCAGGATCACACGCACAGGAACAATCAGAAACAACAGAAAAAATGCTCAAAGTTTAATCCTGGTTGGAGCCACTGTTGCACTGATACAACATAACAACATAATCTCATATCCAGAGGTTAATCCAACCATTCACTACTGAGTGAGCCAGCTCTGCTCAGAATGGAACCTTTTCTGTTCCCTCCTGAGCAGGGGCTCAGAACTGCACATTACAGACCAAATATTACTTCAGAGAGAACTTCTTCTGACATAGCGTAGCTCTGCACTGTAAAAACCTGTGGAAAAAAAAGCATCCTAAAATAGTTCATCATTATTTACTGTAAACAGGATCATATGAACAAAACCTATATCTTCAAGTTATATATCATTATGTCTGCTTGGAAATAATGTGGGATTTCAGTTTGTCTTTGATGCTGATCAAAGCCTAATGTGGGTCAAAAACTGTTTTGAGTCACACCAAAATAAAATTTGAGTTCCAGGAGCAGAACCATCAACGGGGACTGTTTATATACACCCCGAAAGAAGCACAACGGTGCAGCTGTTTCAATGAGAAAACCTGTTAAATGATCTACTAAAACTTAGTTCTTCTCTTTCGGTTGCATTCCGAATGTTTTCAAATATCTGCAGCATTACAGTCTTTCAATGAGCATGCATTCAGCCAAATGATGCATTTTCTAGTGCAATAATGCATGAAAACTGCAGTAGAGTCTGGTTCATACAAGAGAAAGGCCTTTTTTTCTGTTTTAGAAGTCCTTGAGCTTCTCATATATCAAACACAGACGGTTTAGCGACAGGCTGGCTGCATCAAAATTCTCCCTGTCCTTAACTTATTGTCCGACCCAGTAGTCCCCACCCCACTGGGCCACGGACCAGTACACGTGACAGTTGTTACTGGGATATGGGGGGAAAAAAAATCACAAAATATTTTTTTTTCTGTTTCATTTATAATCTGATTTGGAGGGAAGTTTTATTTCAGAAAACTGATGGATTATCTCCACCACACCCGACTCACTTTTGACGAATGTCATATTACCCAGTCACGTGTCGAAAGTACATTCACAACTTTCTTAAAGCAGCTGCTCCGATGCTACATTGACAAAAGTAAGCAAAAAGCAAACATATTTGGAACGTTTCTTTTCACGGAAAAGAGTAGGTATAAGGGAACAGAAGAAGAACCTTCAACTTTAAAATAAAATAAAGTTATATTTATCAGATTAAAACCAGGAGTCTAAACTCCAAATATGGATTAACTGCAGCTGTTGTTCCCACACACCACAATAATAATACAGATTATTCAGCAACTGGCTGTTAGGAGGATGCTGCTAATAAAGTTGATGGATTTGTGTTAATATTATATTTTGAAAATACAAGTTTTAGTGACCATTATTTTTCTATATTTATCCATTGCAACTTAAAACTCGGACGAGGCTGAAGTTGACATCAGATTTTTTTAGCTTCCACTTTGACAGTTATGAGTTCAGTGAAAACCTGCATCATATTTTAATGGTTCCTACATAAAATCTAGAGAAAAAAAATAAAATTTAAGACAGCTGCAGATATTTTACTGAAGATGAAGATACATTTTACCCTCAAATTAGAAAATGGAAGCTTAAAACAGCTTTGGTGGATTTTTGCTCATGTGAATTTGATAAACTCTAAGCAATCCAAGCCTTTATCAAAAGCTAAACACATTATTTACCTGAAGTTTAGCCTTCTCCGTGTCATTTTCTTTTTTTATTTAAATCTATATTTAATCCTGAAGCAGGTATAATATTTTACAGAGGAAGTCGGTTTTGTTTATCCTGTACTTTTGCCCATTATGGCTGCAGATTACTGTGAGCTCCAGGACTTCCTCTCTGTTGAAGGTACTTTTCCACAGAGACAAATTGCGACCTCATCCTGAAATAATTCCGAAAGCAAAGGACTGCCTCAGACTGCCATTTTTCAAATCTTTTAATTCATCGATGGCCCGTTACTTCTAAAATAGAAATGATAAATTGTCAGAGGAAAATATAGATCTGAGCCCGATGTGGATCGAAAAGCTCGGACGCTCAGAGGCCTGAAGGTTGCTTTTCCCCCGGGGTCTGAGAGCGCTGGGAAGAAAAAAGCAGCCTCCTTCAGAGGATTTAACCTGCAGCACATGAGAAAGTCCTCACAGGCAGGTTGAAATTAAACCTGCTGTCCCCCGCAGTTCAGCACGTGCAGGCGCTTTGAATCATGCTGTTATTTTTGCTTTCCTTCAGGTCATTAAGTTTTAATTATAACAGTGGGGAGTCAAGAAACTGAATGTTAAGAAGTGGTTAATACAGCAGAAAAAAAGATGTCTTAAAAGTTTTAGAAACTTTGGAAAAAATAGTGTCCTTCACTTTACAAGAGGGGCCACTAATCATGCGTAAGACTTTCAAAAAATATAGAAATTTTGATGATTTTATGCCAGACTGGAAAAAGTAGTTTCAGTTTTTGTGAATTATTTTAAATATTCTTTCTCTAAATGTGATTCTATTCCTCCGTAATAATGCTTTCCAGTTCTGCAGCTCTGCACATTTAGTCATTGCACCGCTTTTACAGCACAGGAACATTTGTGAGGCTGTCACACTATGTATGACAAAAAACAGGCCGCTGGTTGCATGAAAACACCCGGACAGTCATTTTTAGACACAACAACTGACGTAATTTCAGAATTTAGTAGGTTTTCCTTTTGCTGGGTACAAACAGAAGTATTCATCACCTTCACCAAAACAAACCATCGTTCTCTACTGTTTAAGAAAATTAAAGTCTCCCTCAAATAGTCACCCTTTTTAAGACTTCAGTTAATAGAAACAAGTAATAAAGTTTTGGATGAATCAGTACACAGAAAACTACCCGGGTGTTTGTGGAGAAAGCATGATGAGCAGTTCTGGTTTTTATACTCATGTGATAATATTGTCTAAACATAGAAGGTCTGACTGTGTAAACTGCCTCCTCTGTTTACTCTTCTGGATGTTTTTCTTGGGTCATCATTGACTGAACTCAGATTCCTACTCTCCTGCTTTAACGTCAGAATTCTCCTAATTAGCTGATGTGTTTCTTTCAAGGATGAACTCATGTCCTCTTGTTTTTAACAGGCATCCCATAAATATTATCATCTGGTGCTGGAGCTTTTTAATTGAGACGATGTCTGAGTGTAGGTGATCTAAACCCAGCATTCTGTGCACAGCTGTGCAGGGAACACTTTCTGATCTACCTTCAACTACAGATGGACAGCAGCTGCAGAAAAAGTACAAAATCCATTTGGATAGCAATAAGGATATTTCTTTCTTCACCTTTCGGCTTATCCCATTCGGGGTCGCCACAGCGAAAACAGCTTCCACTGTTTCACATCAGTGATTTGGCAGAGATTTTACACCGAATGACCTTCCTGACACAACCCTGTAATTGTAGGGCACAGTTAGGCAGCAGGGTCAAGGGTCATGCCGAGGGATCGAACACAGGGACCTGCTTGACAGCCCTTCACTTAGCCCACTGAGCCATCCAGCCACTGTTTTTCTTTCTAAAAAAAAGGTTCCGAACAGCAAGCGCACCGGGATGTTTTAAATGTTATTTGTAGATGAAAAGATAAATTTCAGCTTTGACTGTGTGGCCCATCCCTCTTTCGCCATGCGTAAATATGCAAAATATCCCAAAGTTCTGGAGGTTTAAGCGTGATCCAGCCCCAGCATAGCGGTCTGTCTGCCGGCATATTCATGATGAGCTCCGCTGGACACGTCGCTGCATCGAGCTGCAGCCAGAGAACGCGGCGGCAGTAACAGACTGTCAAACTATCCACAGAGTATCCCGCTTTTCTCAGTCTTTAAGGTTTTAAAAAAACAAAAGTTAATTAGAGGGCTGCATGGTGGCGCAGTGGTTAGCGCTCTTGCCTCACAGCGAGAAGGCCCCGGTTCGAATCCCGGCTGGGACCTTTCTGTGTGGAGTTTGCATGTTCTCCCCGTGCATAGGCTCCGGCACCCCCGCGACCCCGAAAGGGAAGAAGCGGTCAGGAAAATGAATGGATGGAAGTTAATTAGAAATGATGAATCTCAGCAGCTTTGAGCTCATTTTTTCCCCTCTTGCTTCCTTTTTTGCCCATTTTCTCAACGTAATCAATGGGAACGGCATGTAACTTCCCAACAGCACAAACCAAACCAGTGCAGGAGGAGCTTTGACGTCATCGTCGTGCGCCCTTGGGACGTTTTAGACCTCCAATAGATTGCACGGCAGGGCTGCACGGTGGTGCAGTGGTTAGCGCTCTTGCCTCACAGCAAGAAGGCCCCGGTTCGACTCCCGGCTGGGGGAATCTGAAAAACATCAACTGGGGACCTTTCTGTGTGGAGTTTGCATGTTCTCCCTGTGCATGCGTGGGTTTCACTGGGGACTCCGGCTTCCTCCCACCGTCCAAAAACATGCGTCATAGGTTCATTGGTGACCCTAAATTGCCCCTAGGTGTGAATGTGAGAGTGAATGTGTGTGTGATTGAGGCCCTGTGACAGACTGGAGACCTGTCCAGGGTGTACCCCGCCTTCGCCCATCAGTAGCCGGGATAGGCTCCGGCACCCCGCGACCCCGAAAGGGAAGAGGCGGACAACAAGATGGATGGATGGATTATTGCAGGGCAGAATGTGACAACGAAAAATGGCAATGTGAGCTGGCTTTGTCACTTTGCTTCTGTCACAGAATGAGCGGAGTTGAAGAAGAAAATGAAAACTAATTCTAAGGATTGCTTTTTCATCTTATTTAAGAGACAAATATTGCAGGTACACTTTGAAAACAAAAAAGCATTCCTGTTAATACATTTCAATTTTCAAATTTGACATTTCTGATTGAATTTTGGTACAAATTTACCAAAGAACTTTTTGAAAATGAAATGTCAAATGCCATTTTCTTTATCATTTTAATTAGGTTACAGAATTAGAGGAGTTGAAGAAGAAAATGAAAATGTTGTCTTGAGGATTGCTTTTTAATTCCACTTAAGAGACAAATATTGCAGGTGCATTTTGAAAAGCAAAAAGCATTTCTATTTATGCATTTTCATTTTCAAATTTGATATTTCTGATTGAATTTTGGTACAAATTTACCAAAGAACTTTTTTAAAATGAAATGTCAAATGCCATTTTCTTTATCATTTTAATTAAGTTACAGAATGAGCGGAGTTGAAGAAGAAAATTAAAAATCAGTTTTGATAATTGTTTAAAAGTTAGCCCAATCAAACTGCTTGTGGAACTAGTTAAAGTAGTGGTGTAAGAAAATATTGATTCAGTGAAATATCAGTGATACTTGCTTGTACTGATTTAAAATACTACCAAGGCGATATTTAATTAAGTATTTATAAGCAAATGTGGAGTTTAGTCTTACTTTTGTATTCCACTTAAAATATTTCCTAAATTGCCAATAGAAAAGCAAGACGAATTTGCTTGGTCAAAAGCAACTTGGTTATGAGATACAGTTGCAATGCTTAATATTCTGATTGTTAAATGCCATGTATTTTACAATTTTACTAATGTGAAAAACGCATTGGTATTTAGATAACTCTCAAGTCATAAATTAAAAGAAATAGATAACTATTGTCTGGTACTGTCTTGGGATACATCGGTGTACGTATTGTATCATGGCACACGTATCGCGATGTATATCGTATTGGCAGACTCTTGCCAATACACACTCCTAAGGTGCAGCCTTAGTTTCCATATAGAGATTGTCTTGCAGTTCCCTTGAGGCTTGATTGACCCTCAAGTGCATTAGGATCTATTGCATACATGATGCATACTCCTGTATAAAAACCAAAATGTGCATGATTTTTTTGTTCTGCAGGCTCACCGAGCTGTCTTTCACTTTGATATTTCATGTGGGTCATATGCATACATTTTTTTTTAAAGAGAATGCCCATACCTACCTGTAAGGGCAGTCGTGATTAAAGGTTAGCTTAAAATATGTATATACATATTTATATCATGTGCTGCTTGCTTTTATTCTTTGTGGTATTTGTGACCTTTTTTGATGCCCTTGGCCTCTTGCTCCTTTAGCCTCTTCAGACACTCCGTCTGGTCTCGCTCCACCTCCAGCAGGAACGTACATGTCGGATGTTGGCCATCGACCTGTAAATACAGGAATAAAAGTTAACCAAAGAACGCTACATAAAGACATAAAGCCTGCTCTGAGTTTTGCTGAAGGACCCCTTCAAACAGAAGTCTGACTAGCCTTGTGGATCATTTTGACCGTTTTGAATCAAAGTTGCTCTGGGCGCCTATAGCTTTCCGAAAAATCTATTGGTTATAGGTCAAAAATTGATATTTTTGATGTACTCAAAAGAAAAAAAAACAAGTTTTGTACCCTTTCGTTCCCTTTCGATTTAGTTAGATGAAAAAAGAAAGACATTGTATTTCTGTTCAAAAGCTTTTCATTTCAGTGGAGAACAATGTTCTCTTGCTCTAAGTTTTCATCTGAGGCTAGATAAAATACACCAGCTGAACTACACCATGATTAATCATAGCACTGAAAACCACCCTGGATCTAATGACCCAATTTTTGGTGAACAGAGTACAAAACATGATTTAACATGGATCCTGATGTGCAAGGTTCGCCGTATGTTGGTTGCAGGAACACCATATGAGGGTCATCGATTCGGTGACAGCTTTTAGAGGAGCCGCAGACAACAGCAGGGGGCGATGGCACTGACTGTGCAGAGGAATCGCTTTGAGCAGGACAGAACAAATGCACAACCACCTCTTCAAAATCATCAGAACACCTGTCTATTTGCTTTGCAGTCAGGAAAAGAAAAGGACAGAGTGTTTTGTTTTGAAAAGTCACTCGTGAACAGCAGCTTCTTCCAGATTTACTCTGAGTTCAATGAAATTGTGGAAAAACATCAATACAAAAAACTAAAATTAACAAGATTGTCAGATCTGCTAAAAATTGTGAGGTTTTTGGAGTGTCATTTTGTTTTTACTTTACATTTTCTGAGTAGTACTCCACAAAAACATTGTTGGGTGTTTGAGGCGGGTTCAAAAATGGTATAAAAATAATTGCTCTGGAGAAGTAATGAGTATCCAATACCTGACTTGAGTAAAAAAGAGTTATACTTAGTTACTGGAGATAATATGTAAGCTAACCCTCTATACACATAGTCACAGGGGCTCAGTCAAGGAGAAATAACAACTGGGGTAATATAACTTAAATTGTGATGTCCACACATGTGGACGCAAGGTCGGAAGAAGTTAAAAGAAGTTTTTTTAAATTATTGTTATTCTTTAATGAATACAATCTGCACAAAATTTATTTTTTAATGAGAATATTTTCACATTTTGGGCGTCGACTAATGTAGAGGATTTTACTTCCTGACAATGATTATCATCTGGGAAAGTCATTTGCAGTGATCGGTGCCGGAGCTCTGGGATATGCTCAGATCATCGTCATTGGGATGATCTTCTGTATTGATCAGTGCCGGGGGTCTGGAATATATTCAGGTGATTATAGATAATCATCTGTTATGCTCTGAAGTTCTGATGCTGGTTGGTGCGGGGGATTTTTTTTCTGGTGATGATGGTCTGAATATGCTTGGGCTTTTTGGTATTGATTGATGTGGATGATGTTTTCCTGATGACAATCGACTGAGTATATTTAGATTTTTGGTACTGATAAATATAAATGACTTGCCTGTGGATGTTAGAAATTTGATTACATCACTGATCTTAATGATCCTTAATAACTTGAATTTGATTGTAGGGTATACATTTTTGATATTAAGTCCTGAACCGGATGTTGATAATTCTTGTGAAGAAAATGGTATGGTCGAGTTGGGGTGGAGTTATATAAGTTCGCTTCCTTCCACTCTCTTTCAAGTGATCAACTTGTGATTTATTATGTGATATGTTATTTCATGTATTATTACCTGATTGCTTGGAATAAAGGATTTAATTCATTTATTCATTCATTCATTCATTCATCCATTCATTTAATGCATGATGTCCCTTCTACCATAACCAGACCATGATCCTTACTGCCAAATCCCACAGTAGCTAAAATAGATTGTTGGACAATAACACACAAAACTGTTTGAAGCAAATTATATGAGCCATGCAGACTTTTCATCATCTTTTGACGTTTAACAATCAAATATAATTCTAATTTTTATCTCTTCCATATTTTGTCAAGAGCCCATTTCTGTAGTTCCACAATATAGCAAGTGTTCCCTGTTGACCCTCTGTCTTTGTTGTTGGCATGGCGGTATCATGCAAGGGGCAGTGCATTAGGCCACAGTACAAATAAACAATGCTCTGCCCTTAGGTGGGTGATGAGTGTGTTTTTTGTTCAGTTAGGGGGTGCAATTTTCACAAATACAGGGAGAAAGAATAGTCATCATTCTTTTGATTACATGAACTACATTTTGAAGGTTGGGAGGACAATTCCAGTTACTGTAAGAGAAAAAAAAAACATATTTTTTTGACAATCTGTTTCAAAGGTCTTTAACAAATAGAGAAATGCCGGAAATACTGCTCTTCAATGAAATCGATCATTATTCACTGACGTGAATTTCAAATGTAAAAAAACCCAAGGAAGAAAAGAAGAGATCATCCTCTTTAATGATCCCCATTGAGTGAAAAGCAAACACCGGGTTCCAATTTTATGGGTTTATGATAATATTCATTTCTTTTATATGGGATTCCATTATTTTCTCAGTCGCTTGTAGTCGGGATCTTGTTCTTTCGGTCACGACCCAGAGCTCATGACCATAGGTGAGTACTGGAAAGAAGATCAACCAGTAAATTGAGAGCTTTGCTTTCTGGCTCAGCTCTCTTTTCACCACGACAGACCGGTGAAGTGACCGTAAAATGCCGCTCCAATCAGCCTGTCGATCTCACGCTCCAATCTTCCCTCGCTCGTGAATAAAACCCCAAAATATTTAAACTCCTCCACCTGAGGCAGGAACACTCCACCCAGCCAGAGAGGGAAAACTACCTTTCTCCGGTCGAGAACCATGGCCTCAGACTTAGGGGTTCTGAAACCTCATCCCTGCCGCTTCACACTCGGCTGCAAACAGCTCCAATGCATGCTGGAGGTCCTGGCTTGATGGAGTCAACAGAACAACATCATCTGCAAAGAGCAGAGAGGAAATCCCGTGGTCCCCAAACCAGATCCCCTCCGGCCCCTGGCTGCGCCTAGAAATTCTGTCCATAAAGACTATAAACAGAACCGGTGATAAAGGGCAGCCCTGCCGGAGTCCAACATGCACCGGGAACAGGTCTAACTTACTGCCAGCCATGCGAACCAAGCTCCTGCTCCAGTCGTACAGAGACCGGACAGCCCTGAGTAAGGCTCCCCGGACCCCATACTCCCAGAGCACCCTCCACAGGACACCATGGGGAACGCGGTCGAACGCCTTCTCCAAATCCACAAAACACATACGGACTGGATGAACGAACTCCCACGAACCCTCCAGCACCCTGAAGAGGGTGTAGAGCTGGTCCACTGTTCCACGACCAGGACGGAAACCGCACTGTTGTTCTTGGATCTGAGGTTGGACTATCGGACGGACTCTCCTCTCCAGTACCCTGGCATAGACTTTCCCAGGAAGGCTGAGGAGTCTGATTCCCTGGTAGTTGGAACACACCCTCCGGTCCCCCTTCTTGAAAAGGGGAACCACTGCCAATCCACTACCACTCTGCCAGTCCAGTGGTACGGTTCCTGTCTGCCACGCAATGCCGCAGAGACGTGTCACCCAAGACACTCCCACAGCATCTAGAGCAGGGGTCTCAAACTCAATTCAGCAGGGGGCCACTGGAGGCAGAGTCTGGGTGAAGCCGGGCCGCATCAGGATTTTCACAATAAAATCGCTGTTAAAACATTCAAATGTTATCAAATATCTTTGTTTTTAACACAAAATAATGAATAAAATAAATCTTCTTTTCCTTTGGGCTTTTCCCTTCAGGGGTCGCTACAGTGAATCAGTTTCCTCCATCTAAGCCTGTCTTCAGCATCCTCCACTCTAACACCAGCCACCTTCATGTCTTCATTCACTGCATCCATAAACCTCCTCTTTGGTCTTCCTCTAGACCTCTTTCCTGCAGCTCTAGACTCAGCATCCTTCTACCAATATATTCACTGTCTCTCCTCTGAACATGTCCAAACCATCTCAGTCTGGCCTCTCTGACTTTATCTCCAAAACCTCTAACATGTGCTGTCCCTCTGATGTATTCATTCCTGATCCTATCCATCCTGGTCACTCCCAAAGAGAACCTCAGCATCTTCATCTCTGCTACCTCCAGCTCTGCTTCCTGTCTTTTCTTCAGTCCCACTGTTTCTAGTCCAAACAACATGGCTGGTCTCACCACAGTCTTGTACACCTTTCCTTTCATTTGTGCTGAAACTCTTCTGTCACACATCACACCTGACACTTTTCTCCACCCATTCCAACCTGCTTGCACTCTCCTCTTCACTTCTTTTCCACACTCTCCATTACTCTGTACTGTTGACCCTAAATACTTAAACTCCTCCGCCTTCTTTATCTCTTCTCCCTGTAACCTCACTCTTCCACTCTGGTTCCTCTCATTCACACACATGTACTCTGTCTTACTGCGGCTAACCTTCATTCCTCTCCTTTCCAGGGCAAACCTCCACCTCTCTAACTCCACCTCCACCTGTTCCCTGCGCTCACTACAAATCATCTCAAACATAGTCCATGGTGATTCCAATAAATATATTAAATAATGAATTAAAAAGCAGGCAAATCAGTATGGAGGTTTTTTTTGTTCTATCAGACTCTGAATTTTTTTATGTTGAATTTCTAACCCATTGAAATTTTAAGTCTCGAAATTAAAAACACGGATTTTTTTAAGACAGAAAATATTTTTGGGAGCATAAAATTTTGCTGTTTAAAAAGCAAAGGTTGAAAAAGAATTCACAATAAAAATTCAGAGGTTAAAAAATTAAGAAAAAAATTCTAAGGTTAAGAAAATTCAGAATAAAAATTCAGAATAAAAATTTAGAGGTTAAGAAAATTCAGAATAAAAAAAAAATCACAATAAAAAAATTGCAATTAAAAATTTAGAATAGAAATTCACAATAAATATTCATAATAAAAATTCAGAGTTTAAGAAAATTCAGAATAAAAATTCAGAGGTTAAAAAAAATTCAGGATAAAAATTCAGGGGTTAAAAAAAATTAAGAAAAAAAATCCAGGGGTTAAAAAAAAATCAGAGTCTAGTGGAACAAAAAAACTTCCATAAATCAGTAATAAATTAAAATAATAATAATGACTATACAACAGATACATATTACTGAAGAAACCACATTTTGACTGACTGACTAGAGAAAACTCATTATTTTTATTCAGTTTCAAATGTCTGTATTAACAGATCCTCCTTCAGAGTGAGAGAGAAGCCCCGATACCGAGAAAATCTTTGAAGGATTTCATTTTTTGGTCGATTTTTGTAGAACTCTACTCACAGTAAATATATCTGATCTATGTGTCTTCCATTCATTAGAGGTGTGAGGTGCTCGCGCGCGCCGGCTGCGTCAGTGCGCATTCGGGGGGTTGCTGGGGCCAAACGCGCGTAGCAGATTATCGGACTTCTATCGCGTTTACATGGACTGGAATGCGCGCCGACACAGCCGGTGTGTGAACCTTAACATTCACAGACACGCGTGCGCAGGTGCGAGCCAAGCTCAGGATCATGTTTGACAGGCGGGTGCAGCGGATCGCCGCGCGGGGCGGGCTACAGGTTTGGGGCTCGGAGCTTGTGGAGCTCCGATTTTCCTCAACATCATGTGTGCATTCATTTTAAGAGAGACATCCACAGACGGAGCTGGTAGCTCAGAAACACCTTTTTTTTGACAAGACGCGAGCAGCAAATTAACTGCGCGGGGCACGCAAATCTGTCACGCGAATCGCATTTGGTGCTTCATGGCTCCTCCTCCGCCCAGCTGATTGGAGGAATGAAAGAATGAATGAGGAGGCACTGGACAGACCGCCGATGTCCTGCCTCCAGAGTCATATACCTCACCGTGATTGGTTCATTCAGCTCTGCACATAACAACTGTCATTCATATCAGCCTTGCGGGCCGCACTAACAGTAATCTTTCATATGAAGACGCGGGCCGCAGATGATCAAGAGGCTTGATCCACTTCATCCACCCCTGGAGCCTTGCCACTGAGGAGCTCTTTGACTAAGTCAGTGACCTCAGCTTGGGTAATGGACAGTTCCACCCCAGTTTCCTCAACCTCAACTTCCTCAACCGAAGGCGTGTCAGCAGGGTTGAGGAGATCCTCAAAGTATTCCTTCCACCGCCCGACAATGTCCCCAGTTGAAGTAGGCAGATCCCCACTTGCACCGAAAAAGCTGCCTGCAGAAAACTGCTTTCCCCTCCTGAGGCCCCGGATGGTTTGCCAGAATCTCTTTGAGGCTTGTCGCTGCATTTTCTGAATGCGGAAGCAAATCGGTTGCACCGCTCTCCCGCCTGCGCAAACCACACGTCACTTCCACTAAAGCATTTTCCGGTCTTCGGACGGTAACAGCAATAATAACCTCGTAGGATGTTAATATAGCACTTAAAATGTTTATCATAGTGAAAACATTCACTGTTTGTTTAAAAAACGAAAGGAAAAAGACACGTTAAGGATCAGGACCTAACGATCATCCAGTGACTACAAACGGACTACAAATGTTTTCTTCTTCTGCTGTTTTACATGACGGCAGTTTACTACCAAAGCTAAGAGGATACAGCGACAATTCAAAACACTTTATTTTCTCCGGTAATCCAAACACGTTATTAACGGTAACTCGGTGGCTTTTTTTCGAACTGTAATCCAGTCAGGAGAAGCTCTCGGTTGTTGAGAAAAACATAAATTCATGTGATCAACAGTGTTAATTTTGACGGAGAATTTTAATTTAGTTTTAGTCATAGTCTTTTGACTAAAATAGGGTTTAGTTTTAGTCGCAATTTAGTCATGTTGATTCTATTAATTTTAGTCACATTTTAGTCGACTAAATTACAGCAGATATTTAGTCAACTAAATTACAGCAGATATTTAGTCGACAAAAATATAAATAAAGGTAAAGCATTTGAATTAAATTTACTAAGTATAATCATATGAATAACACGCAAAGATTTTACTAATTTGTAAAAATGAAACATTTTACCTCACTTTGCTTTCCAAACTTGTAATTTCTGTTAATTCAGCTTCAACAACTTAAAACACATTAAAAGAAAAAAAATAATTATAATTCCATCCCATTTCCAAAAAGAAAGTGTCTATTTGTATGTAATTTTCAAAAAACGTGCGGCCAGTGATGAACTTTTTTCTCAGTCGCACTGACCCAGAGGACAGGGGTTAAGGTTAGGATTATGGTTATGGTTAGGGTTAAACAAGCAAATGTTTCCTGAATGCTGCTGTCTCTGCAGCTCACGGCTCCACCAGGGGATGGGTCAAATGTGGAGAACACATTTTACACTTTTAGGAGTGTGACAGTTAATGGGACTTTAACTTTAAGTTTAATTTTAAATGCGTGAAAAAAACTTGTATTGAGTCAAGTGTAAAAATGCATAAAAAAACATGGGGTGTAAGCTGTCCAGAACACCTGTGAGCATGTTATATGTGCTTGAACAGCATGTCTGTGATGAACTGTAATACCACCGCCGGCCAATAGAGGGCGTTGTTGTCACGTAACGTGATGGAGTTGGAGATTAAACCGGTGACTGCTTGTGGATCTGAAGAAGCAGCGGGGCTGCTAGCGCTCGGAAATACGCTAAAACATCGGTTTATAACTTTACAAACTTCATGCTAAAACAAAACCGCATTACTGACATTAGGGGGAGAATTTGGATTCAGCCCAATACGCTGGAAATAATCGTGTTTGTATGTTTACCTTTGCGTGGATTTCAGGCTGGCTTGTCTGCAAACGTCGCTTCAGGTTTTCTTGTGTTTTTGCCTGTGATGGTCGCTCCACACAGCGTCTTGTTGAGGGTGGCGTTAAATATAACATTTGTCCCTATATGTACTTCTCTGTTTCTACCTGATTAGACATTTTTCACCTCTATCACAGACACAATTCATTGAATTAGCATCTTCCCAGGCAGGCTGCAGGGCTCTGTGTTCTGATTGGATCGCTCTGCATTGGCTCCCGCCCTCCTCCACCAGCAGTCATTATGATTGGATATCGTCTTCGATCAGCATTTTAGTTTCGTTTTTATTCGTTGACGAAAAAGTCTATCAATTTTGTTAAAGTTTTCGTGTCTGGGCGGGAGTTTTCGTTTCGTTTCGTTTCGTTTTCGTTGGATAAATAATGTCGTTGACGAAGACGATGACGAAAATTTTTCGTCAACGAAATTAACACTGGTGATCAAGGAGTTTTAATGTTTGGAAATGATTCTGTCGCATAGTGGGCAAAGAGAGGAAGTGACGTGTGGTTCGCGCATGCGGAGTAAGCGGTGCAACCGATTTGCTTCCGCATACAGAAAATGCAGCGACAAGGCCAACCGATAGTCCTTCTCCAAGGCCTCACCAAACTCTTCCTAGCACAGAGTTTTTGCCTCCAAAACAGCCCAGGCCACAGCTCGCTTAGACCCTTGGTACCTGTCAGCTGCCTCTGGAGTCCCACAAGCCACCCAGACCTGATAGGTCTCCTTCTTCAGCTTAACGACATCCCTTACTTCCGGTGTCCACCACAGCAGCAGCAGAGACAATAGAGTACAATAGACAATACAGTACGACTACAAGCAGCTGAAATGAGTTTTCTCCTGAGAGTGGCTGGGCGCTCCCTTAGAGATAGGGTGGGAAGCTCGGTCATCCCTGAGGGAACTTGAAGTAGAGCCGCTTCTCCTCCTCATTGAGAGGAGCCATTTGAGGTGGCTCGGGCATTTGATCTGGATGGCTCCTGGACGCCTCCCTGGAGAGGTGTTTAGGGCATGTCCCACTGGGTGGAGGCCCCGAGTAAGACCCAGGACACACTGGAGAGACTACGTCTCTCAGCTGGCCTGGGAACGCCTCGGGGTCCCCCCAGAGGAGCTGGAGGAAGTGGCCGGGGAAAGGGAGGTCTGGGCATCTTTGCTTAGACTGCTGCCCCTATGACCCAGTCCTGGATGAGCAGAGGAAGATGGGATGGATTCCATTATCTGACCATAAATCTCTCTGTATCACAAATAACCCATTTGTCTCTCACATGAACTAACCTATAAAAGGTCATCTGAAAAGATGGAAGCGTTATGAAAATTTAATGCAGCTGGTTTTCAAAGTAAAATTTAAGCATTTTTATAAATAATCAACCACATAAATATATTGTGACGAAGACGCGCAGGCGTTTGGATCCATGTGCAAGCAGGTAAGTTTTAATAAACATCCAAAACAGACAGGGGCAAAACAGAGACGTGGTCAAAGGCCAGGCAGAGGTCAAGGACGAGGAGCTAGACAAGGAGGCGAGTAAAACAGGCAAGGGTCAAAACACGAGAAGGCAAAAGATATAACAGAACCGCTCAGAAATTGCTAGGGTGAACTAGGCAATACTTCGCGGATGTCAGGATAGGCCTGGAGCTCCCCTCCTCCTGCCACCAGAGGGAGCTCTCCCCTCACTTCACCCCAGCACTCACCTGGAGCTTCCCTCACCTGTTTTCATTTATCCCATCAGTCCCTCATTATTTAACCTGCCCTCGTTCCACTCCTCACTGTGTTTCCTCACTTCTTGATCAGCACCCAGAACCACCCTGTACCCAAGTCTTGTCTCAATAAATGTTGCACGTGGATCCGAACGCCTCAGCTGCTTGTGTAACAGCGGAGATGAGGAGTAAAGTGAACATATAAATACGGTGAGCCTGATGAAGGAAATAGAGTACAGCTGGTGAAGAAGCAATCAGTATTCTGGAGAGGGATCCCTCTGGTGGTTGGGAGTGGAACTGGAAGTTGGAGTCCTGACATATATGCAATAAAATGCCTAAAATAATATCTGTCTGTTGTGAATTGTTACTTTCTAAAATAGCCATTACAATAACATAGATGTGTGTTTATTATCAGGGCACAGCTACAGTTGTATAAAGCACAAGCATCAGCCAGATTTAAACAAATATTTTGAAACCTTCAATTTTGCTTTATCTGTAAGCAACAATTCCAGTTTTCCATTTTCCCTTGTATTGCCTCCATCATGTGGATTCTCACTTATCCTGTCAAAACATGGGTCACTGATTTTTTTCAAACCGCTCTAAAATTCCAAGTCAAATGTTCCGAGAACAGCTCCTCACCTCAGTGGCTAAAACCAGACTGGTGGTCCTCCAAACCCAACAATATTAACAATGATGTACAGGAAATGCCAACTTCATTACAATTTGTATTGTTTTATTATAAAGTAAGAAAGTCACTAAACTTCTAATCCAACCAGATGAATGATTTTGATGCATCAAGTGAGTTTTCTTCAGAGAGAATTTTTTTATATCCAATAAAGTCAACTTTTGAAATATTTTTATATTTTATTCACTATGTGAGGCAAAACATACAGGTTAGAATTGCAAGTAATTATTTGGTTGGGACAAAAAAAGTGATTTGGATCCAGTGTGAAGTAGATATAAAGCAGTAGAACTGGAGTGGATCACTTGCCCTGTATTTCAAGGCTGAAAGGGATTACAATGATTTCAATCGGAATAGATTTACGCTCAAACAGCATCGCTGAGCTCCAGTTTTTAGTTGGTATTTGAGAAGTGTGAAGCAATGGGCAAATGACTGCATTCAGCCCATGGCGTTCACACTGGACAAGCAGGAAGGGCTTTCTTGTTTTTTTTTTTCTTTTCCTACTGTTTTATTTTCCTACTTTCCTCCACCTTCAGGTTGAAGAGGCTTGGTGTCAAGGTCGAAGTCGGGCTAATCTCACAAATCTTGCTCCGGGGTTTTATTTTTTTTTTCACAGCTCTATTCCGATGTATGAAAGACTTGGTGCATATTCAGACTGGACACATTTGGTCCACTTAAAGTGAACCAGAGTTACTTTCCCCTGAAAATGCAAAACGAAGTTTCATCCGAATACGGACAAACAAATCCCGGTCCAGAACCAGGGACCACTTTTAAGGTGGTCTCGGTTCATTTCCAATCAGACTGAACTTCGGTTCGTTCTGAGATCCCTCAATCTGAATATGATCCGCTCCAAGACCAAAATAACAGAACCAGAACAGCCACTGTAGCCAGCGTTAGGAATGAGGTGATCGGTGAGCAATTCTTTAAAATGTGTTTGGATGAATTTAGGCTCATTTAATCAACTTTTAACGTCATACACATTGCTTCTCACTGTTTTCCCGGCAATCTGTATGTCGCAAACACTTATTAGTGCACCTCCTAGACATAGCGTCCCGAGTAACCACTTTGCAGCATTTTTCTACTGTATTAACAGTAAAATGTGTTGAACCTGGCCTTCATACAGAGGCTCAAAATTGATCATTAAATTATAAAAAGTTTGAATAAGTTAAAAAAATCCTGGCCAACCGCAGCACCTTTATCTTTCTCTTTTTGTTTGGACCCGCCTCCGTAACTGCTAGCCAATCACTGAAGAGATCTTAAGTCACTGGGTTTTGTTTTCAAAGTATGGTCTGAAACAGAAATCTCTGGTAGACACCAGTCTGAATACAGACCAACTACAATCTTCAGGACTCCATCTGGAACAAATAAGTGGACTCCATCCAAACTAAAGGACTTTCCCAGTCTGAATACATCCTTGGTGTCATAGAATTCCAACTGGGCACAAATTACAATTATTATTTCTCTTCCATGATCAATCTTCAAACAATTGATACTTCCGTGAATTAAAGCGGCGCCATACATTTGTCACTCTCAAGTTCAATTCCCTGATTGGTAAAAGTTTGACCTGGTTTACTCGCAACATGCATTTAAAGGCTGTATGTTTTGTACGTAGAGGCCAGAAATAGTTGTAAAAACGTACATAGCTACACATGAACGGAAGCCCAAATTTATGTGTTTACATAGAAATTTCCTTCAAAATGGTCTCTTGAGTATTGCCGAGGGTGGTGTGAACGTATCTTTAGTAATGGAAAACAAGTTTTCAAAAAAACCTTAAAAGGTAAATTGTGAGTTTTTGGATAACTGTTGAAGCAACAAACCACTGTCCAAATTTGAACGTCGAGGTTCTTTCCTCTGATCTCTTTTCTTCAGACATTATGACTAAAATGAAAATATATATTTTTTGGAAATGTTGCGATCTTTAATTAATTGCAACACAACGAGCCCAGAGCGAATCTAGTCTAAGAGACAAATGCTTCGATCTATTGCAAATATCCTCAGTTGCAACAGAAATTGATCAGGATATTTTTCTTGTCTGGAGAAAAATAATGTGTTATTGACTACAGCAGATGCACAGGAACACAAACCCCACTAATGTTGTGTAAGATAGATTCCTTCTCTACTTTATTGTCTATTTGGTCCAGACTTTTGGTCTAGACACCATCATCAAGGTAGCTTACCCCAATAAAGATGAGTCAGTGTCCTCATGCTGAACCTTTGTGCATGCACACCAGCTGATGTCCCAAAGATTTTTACCCTCTTTTAAATTTAACTGTGAGAGACTTTCTGCTTTATCTTTTGACTTCAGGATTTGGTCATGATGACTTCACTGATGTCCATGCAAAGCATAAGAATCTCAAGTATTTTTCATCAGAACTCAGAGGATTTAGTTAAGCATTTAGCTGTGAAAACTTATTAAAATAAAGAAATAATTTGTGACATTCTAAGCTACTGCTGTAAATATTTAAAGTAATATGAATTGAATCAAACTGTGATATAACTCTGTCTTAGTTCTGCAATGATACACATATGTTTGTGTCAGATGCTGCTTTGAGTGCTTTCTGCCCAAACCACACTCTCACCCCACGCTTACACCGCCAGCGTCACGGCTCAGTTGCGTGCGCCGTAGTCTTTTCGTAACATTAAAAGTGCGAGAGAAACTTCCACTGCAGGCGTTCACGTCCTGCGTCTGCAGACTGACCTCTGCGTCGCTGCGAATCCTTTTTGTTTGGTTCAAATTTTGACGGACGCCGCAGCTGATCGTCATCACTTTCTGTGAAGTTGGGGCTATTTACGACTTAAACCGGAAACCACGCGAGCGAATGTAAAGTGCATCCGGTATATTTTCAAAATAAAACGAACTTTCCGCTGAACTCGCCGGTTTCAGCGTGTTGTAAACATTACGTAATTTACGTGTTACTCAAAGTGTGTTGCAGCCCAGCGTTGTCAGTCATAACCATGGACAACGAGAAGCTGATCATAGAGATCCAGCACTACTCTGTCTGGGCTGAGCTTTCACAGGCTGTGGCTGGAGCAGCAGCCAGTGTAAGCCATCAGCTGTAGCTAGTCCACTCCCGGGACGCAACGAAGCCTTGACGCTAGCGGTGTAAGTCAGTCTCAGTCTTTTCTCTGCTTCTCATCTCCTTGCTTTTGAAGTTTGACACTTCTGGAGACCCGTGTCTTCACGCTGGTGTCACAGCTATATGTCAGCAGACTCTACCCACAGATGCAAAGCAGTGATCCCTGAATCTTCTTTGGAAACTCGAGGCTGAACATCAGGCTGTGCATTGTCATCGCACCTGTCAAGTAAGTAAAATAGTGTCTTATGGATTAGTCACAATTGCCTTTATGTTGGGATACAGGCTGCCTGCGAGCAAACAATTGACAAACCAGTACAGGGTTTGAGGGTAGCCTACACGAAATATCAATCAGTAATCGGTAGAACAAAAATGTTCAAGCACATTTTCTCTAGAGGCTTGTTGCAGTCAACAGATTGTAGTAAACACTAAACTGTCAGGATCCGGGTGTGGACACAGACACAGAATGTTCAAAAAGTATATTGTTTATTATTTTGTTTTTCTTTTGCTGAGTATAAACTCAAAGAGGCTGGAAGGCTCGTAGCACTCGAGAAAGCACACAAGACAATCTGGCAACAAGTGGAGGGGGACACGCAGCTTATAACAATCAAACACTCACCCCCTCAGGTCCCTGGTGGGAGCTGTCTCCAGAGTACTGAATGAACTTCATCTCCCAGCAACCGCAGCGCAAAGCTCCTGGATCCCACTCAGCTGACTCTCATTTACCAATCATACACAGGACACTTAAGCACTGCTAAGAGCCTCACTCTGTGTGAAGTATTGTTTGTGCCACTCTGCCTGCATTACAGAGTGTTTCTATCTGAACCCGATCTTCTGTTTTTGACCCTGCTTCCTCACTGATTGCCTGCTGCCAACCCTGACCTTTCACCCTGGATCCTAACACCTCTAGTCTCTTCTTCAATGCATCCATGCTCATGATTGACCTCTGCCTGTCTAAGCTGTGCTTAGCTTCTGTCTGAACTAATAAACCTGCTGCACGTGGAACCAGCTGTCTGCCCGTTTGCCAAGGATACTTTGTCATATGGGTGGGCAAGGAGGGAACCAAGGCTGGAATCCTCCATTCAGAGGTTAACCCTCTACCTCTGCACATAGCTGCCCAATTTAAATTAAAAAAAAAGTAAAAAAAGAATAAACATGACAAAATAATAAATATCAAAAACAAGACAAAGAAAAAGAGACAACAAAGGAAATTAAAAAGGGCCTCACTGTCTACAGGTATAAGAACCGTGTCCCTAAAACATCTGGAGCTGCTCTAACTAATTATGGCCTCACTACTTGGGCCTGTTAGAGACCAGGCTTTAACAGCTTCAGTTGAGGATTTTAAAACAATGTTTATTCTAGTTAATGCTTGGTGTGAACTTTGATAAACATGTTGCCAGAGAAATGACTGCTGACCCCTAATTGAGCCGCAGATCTGCCCCGAGTTCACCATCTGCTGCAGGGTTTCTCAGCTACTCCGTGAAATCAGCGTAATGTTAAAGTACACTACAGCTTTTCACCATTCAAGCAACATGTCTAAAGTAAACAATAAAACAGAATCACTTTCAGAATTGGAAATTGACATTTTTTTGTAATTTTTTCTGACATCAGCTAAGATTCCACTGCTCTGTCTTGTAACTTACAGAATCTGTCCACACAAATCATTTACTTAAGATACATTGTACAGCTGAATTATAATGCTTCAAAATAAAGGCATGCAGCTTTAGCTTTTTTTAAAACCTCAGGTCTTGATTGAATCTGAATTTTCAATGTTTAATAATGCTTTTTTCGCAAGTATTCTTAGTCTTAATAAATGAATAGGAAAAAGCTAAGAGCTAATTTGATGTGATGCAAATGAATCGGCTGGGCAGTCACTCCACAGCTAATTCTAACTCTATTAATGATAATCTAGGCCTGTGTAATAATCTCTCTGACAGTGGAGAAAAGTGTTTGAGTCAACAGAGATAGTCTCACCGGGATCTATTCAGCTGATGCTCTTATCCCGTGTGATTTACGGTCCATCCGAGAAAAACAGCCAAATCTCATGAGATAGGAGCTCTTCTTATGTACGCTTTGTTGATGGATCAGTATTTAGCAAATCAAATTAGAAAAGCGTGAGTCAATGAAGTAATGAAGACAAGCATCTTAACAAAAAGGACACTTTTCTTTTATATAAATAATAAAAAGGAATGTAACTGTTTTTATGTTTAGGCAAATTCTGTTCATACCTTTAGAAAGCTTTTTATTTCTAAGCAGTGTACAGGTTCTGTGTGCACATGTTTTCTCCCTTAAAAAGCACTCTGTTCTGTCAACAGGTTTTTGTGTCAGCATGCCGTAACCTGGCATTGTCAGAGTTGTCAAGGAGGATGTTTTGAAAAGAGCTGGCACCTTAAATGTAAACTCCAGAGGCACTTGAATATACCATTTGTTTATCACCTATAGAACATCATTATAGGCAAACATGATGGATGAGGTTTGCAAAGCAAAAACATCCTTGTTCTTGACTTAAAAACACAGATAGAAAAAACCTTCCAAACAGCTGTAAAAACTCTAAGCCCTGAGAACAGGGTTTCTGCTCCGATTTCTGTCTCAAAAGACATTTACCTTATACATATATTAATGTGTGACCTGTTTTGACATGTTAGGACAAAGGACCACGGTACTGAGAAGAGGTCTCACCGTGAGCTCTGGTTCTCATGGTGAGTATATTAAAGAGTTTTCAGTTCAGATTAGTGTTTGTAGACATGTGTAATTATATGAATACATACAATTAACCGACTCACAAGAGTATTTGCTTCATGCAGTTCCAAGTCAACTGTGCTCATGTACCCATTTTATTGATTTTTTTTTTTTATATATGTTCAAAAACATAGAGATGGTCTCATGGTTTATATTGACCTTCAAATTCCTCAAACATCCTTATAAAGCATGTATGGATATGTTTGTCCCATCCATTTGTCTATTTTTCTAAAAGGTAAGGTTTACTGATATTATATGTTGAAAAAAAGAATGTTTCAAATGGCCTCAATAGAAACTAATGAGTTGCCTGACCAGATTTCCTAAAAAGTCATCGGCTGCAATGCGTTTCTGTAGTGATGGTTAAATGGCAAAAAAGAGGGAAAGTTTCAACTTTACAGCCTAAAGGTTATTCCCAATCAGAGCCAATTACACTCTGTCCAATCAAGATGTGACTGATTGGACAGAGGTTTTGTGGGGGTGAAGGGGAGCTTGATTTGAAGCAAGTGATCTGTGAGAGATGAGCCTAATTTCTGAAAACTCCAATACACCTGAATTTATTTAGATCTCAAGGAGCCTTAGTTTTTTCACTCTAGACCAGCAACACAGTCGCAGTAAAATGCGTACATATGCCACGACTTTGCACTCTGAAATACCGTGTATAATATACGCCAAACACGCTTTTTGCGTGCATATGATACGCAATGGTAGAGAATAGGTTGCGCCGGCGTACAATATACACGACTTTTTAGGTTTCGTTTTGATCACGTGGTCAGAAATCCTCCGGCTCTTTTCTAAATGACGTCGTTCCTGGTTAAGGTTAGGATTACGGTTATGGTTAGGGTTAGAAAAGCAAATTGTTCGTTTGTGGGGCTGTCTGTGATGCTCACGCCTCCACCAGGGGACGTGTCAATCGTGGAAATCACATTTTAACACGTTTAGGACCGCGCGTATTATATGCACGCAAAAACGGTTTTGGCGTATATTATACACGGTATTTCCCAAATCGTGGCATATGTACGCATTTTACTGAGACTGGGCTGAGACAAGAATGGTAGTGCAAAAGTGACACATGTGAGAACGACCGAATGGTTAAAAACCAGAAAAATCACAAATCTAATTATCAAACGGTGAAAGGACTTGTATTAAATTGTATCATGACAGAAATATTAGACTTGCATCAAAACCTTACAAACTGTATATTATTAGTGGACTCAGAAGAAATTCACAAAAACAAAAATATGTGCTTAGAAAAGCTATTCACCAACTATTACAGTAGGGCTGGGTTGATAAAATCGATTAATCGATCTGAATGGATCTAAGCTTAATAGATCAATAATCGATCCATAAAAGTAGAAATCGATCTAACGCATAATGCTACAATCCGCTAGCTTGATGCTAAGGTATAATGGGATTTCCTATAGGAATGCTAATACTAACACTCTGTCGACCTAAGCATACATTGCTAACTAAATGGACATTTTTATAAACTCGCAGGGTTATATTGTCAAAACTCTTTAAAGGAAATATTTTTAAAGTAACTATTTGCAAATAAAAAAAAAAAATTGCTCATATTTTATTTTTCTTCTGGAATAAGGTGTAATGCTGTAGCGTAGTCACCGCCTAGTGGCCAAACTGAAACCCCCTCCAGGAAAAGCAAAACAATTGTTGGACCTTCTGCGTTTGAGAATCCATGTAATACAGTATGATTTTAACAATCTCATTCTTTCACTAACTCATTTTACAGTATGTGAACTGTAACAGATTAATCTGAATATCTTCAAAACATATATAGATTATTATTGTATTTCTAAACAAATGTGTAAACCGTGTAAATTAAAAATTGAACTGAATAGCACTGAATTGAGAGGATCAAAAGAATTGAAAAAATACATAATCGAATCGATTCTGGAAATTGTTGGTGATACTTAGTCCTATATTACAGTGATAGTCCATAAATTATGGCTAAAGAAAGAGCAAAAAATTGATGCATTTGGAAAATTTTATGAAACTAAAAGAACTTATTAAGAAACTAGCCTAAACTGCTTTAAATGTTTTGACACTTCCTAGACATTGCCCACATAAATAATGTATTGCAGATCAAGTACCTAAGACATTCAATTCTGCCCGCTTCCATAAACCTTCATGGTGTGGCCGCTTATTCAGATTCCCATTTCTGAAAACAGCCTGAGGACAGTTTCCCACTTTTTAACCAACTAAGCTTTTCCCATCCTGCTTGACACAAAACATAATAATAAATGCTTTTATTCACCTTTGAACAAAGAGTACAGTGGACCTTCCAACACAGCAGCGAGTTGACAGCAGGAGCCTGCATCTGTTTGAAACCTGCCTTATGTTCATTTCCATTTTAGAGAAGCAGGTGTCGTTTTCTCCTGTCACAAAGCTGAGTCACCCCAACAACCTAATCTCTAACACACCTTCACGACTGGAAGGAAATAGCCAGACGTTTACCTTAGGCATGAATAGGTTTTGCATGACTGTTTTTAGGGATTTTGCAAGGTGCCTTTGCTCACATGGTAGCATGCAACAATAATGTACAGGTGGGAATGAAACCTAAATAATCCTAAAATTAAAAAGCACATTTACAGTTTTATTTAAAATTTGAGTCCTAAAAAGGTTGGAATTCAACCTGGATTTAAATTCTGGGAGTGAGATGGTAGTGTGGAGATCATGTGATGGAAACGGTAGAGAAGGTAGCTCTAGCAGCACACCAGAGTCCTGCAAACCGGAGAGAAACGAACAAAATTGTCCTCTTTACGTATCTTTTCCCGTGCTTTAAGATAACCAGATGAGGCTACTGTGTTCATAAAGGAGCAAAAGGTGAGTAAAAAAGATTTATTTTATTGGAATTTGTAAATAAAAGTGCTAAAGACTATGCTAGCATTTCGCAAATGCTATTTCAGACGTAACACGTCTTTTAATAATGTACGTATGCTGTTAAGATATCAGGGTAAACATGTGGGACTGACATACACTCTCAGAGTTTTACGTTGTGCACAGAGAGTGTGTAGAAATGCAGTTTTGTTCGCACGAAACCCGTTTACGTTCATCTACCCATCGTCTCATTTTGGAGATTTAAAGACATCTTATACTTCTGAAAATACTTCGGGGCATGTTATCCAAAAGATTGTCGTTAACTTAACGTGACTGTGTAAACAGCCACCAATCTTTATTTAGATTCTTTATTTGGTTCACACCAATATAAAGCTCAGGCTTCAGGAAATGTTTGTCAGCATGTAAACAAGCGACATGCATCGATGCCGAAGGTTTGCACACAGCAACATGAAAGCTCAATGTTGAGTCAAGTTCTCAGGTGACATCCTAAAATTGAGTCTTGGCATCTGGACTTCAAATCTTTCTTGAAGGAAGAAGTCCAGATGCCAAGACTCAATTTCAGGATAAAGAAACAACCGTTATTTTCCTATATTTTATTGTGACATTAAAAAACATTTACGTTTTTTTTGATACTAATGAATTTGTATTTGTCTGCAGATTCACTGTGATGTCGTCGCTTTGGAGAATGCAGAAATGGCACTTCACATTCCTGTCTGTGGAGTCTGCAACACATCATGGCAGAAAAGCAGTTTTTGCTGATTTTTCTCTTCCCATCAGACACTAGACTACATCGCTTTTTGGACACTGTTATAGTTAATATTTTTAAGTGGATTTAATGGAGCTTTGACCTGTTGAGGAATCAATCAGGTCTAATTTCAGTCTTTTCTGTCTAAACTTTTTTTTTTTGCTAGAACTACTGTAAAGTCTTGATTTTGTTAATTTTGTCTTTTTTCTTTATACGTGTGACAGCACACAGAGAACACCTGTTGATAACTGACAACTTTTCCTTCTAATTTGACTAACTGCTTTTGTCAATTTTCAATAAATATGTATAATTATACACCTTTTATAAGTTACTTTTACTTTCAGTGTTTGTTTGCATAACAGAAGCATGAATTGATAGCAACCTAAGATCAAAGAAATGCAACTGTAAAATCAACACAATTTCCATTATATTTGTAGCTTTTTGAAATATTCTCTCTCTTGCATTACATGGGTTAGTTCTGCCCTTGTTAATTTTGGTGCCTGCTCTTTAAATATATCCATATGGTTCAAAAAGCTGTTATTGTTACAAAGGCTCAGCCCATAGTGATGATGTCACAGGACGCAACTGTGCGTTTTCTTCTTCAGTGGTTTTGTGTGCGTTCATCCAGTCGGTTTCGGTTTGGCACGTGCCGGAGGCAGCAGCAGAGAGAGAACCTGAGTGTGTTAGAATCCTGAGTTTAGTTTGGGTGCACCTCAGTTGCTTTATTTTAAGTATTTGAACAAACCACTGGAATAAATTCAGAACATCTGCCAAGTGGAGCCTCATCTCATCCTTACCTTCCTGTGCTCTGACCGGCACACCATCTTGTTTACTGTTATACCCAAAACCCAAATCAGTCATACAGTCCACCTAGTCCACCATTCACTCTGCAACAGTTATGGTTCAAATAAATTTCCCACAAAATATTTCAGAAGAAAAACATTTATACATTTTTTATAGAAGCAATGCAACTTGTAATATTGTTCAAATAACTATGCTCCAAACTTCTACTGGTCTTCTTTCCACAGCAAACTTGTCATGGCTGCACGGTGATGTACATGTCGGGCACCCACCATTGTCA
>NC_050528.1:30534311-30539397 GCF_002922805.2 Oryzias melastigma
TTGTCAAATGGGGGGTCCTAGCAGGTTCTAGCGGGGGGTCCTTGCAAATTAAAGATTCAGGACCAGGGGAAGAGCGCCACGCAATAACTAGGGAAGAAAGGATTGTTTTCTACTTGTGTTTTAATTAAACATGCAAATCACAGCAAGCTAGTTACAATCAGAACAAATAAAAATCTTAAAAGTAAAATAGTAAAAGATAAAAGGCTAAAAACTGTCAGGGGGGAACCCAATAAAATCTTGTTCAAGATAACTAAGAGAAGTGTCCATAAAAAGGCAAAGAAGACAGATCTTGCAGGCCGCCACAGTCCAGTCTTTATCCTCCCTTCACGTTTGTCATCCAGTCCCCAGAAGCGTGGCAGGCAGCTCCTCCAAACGTCCACCTGCAACATAAAGGTCTTGCCAGAATCCAAGGTTTTGAGGAGCAGATAAGACTGGCTCGTTGCAGAGTGAGGGGGCCACTGTACAGGACAAGGGTACTCACACACTGGCAGGGCTCCTCACCCTGCCGGTGAGTGTACGTCACAGTCCCTTGTCTCAGAGAGGACTCTGTCTCTGCTGCAACCCCTCCAGCCACAGCGAACCACTGGGTGCCGTCGCCTCCTCCAGTCGCTCTCAGCTGCCCCTTCTCTTCTTCTCACTCCTCACTGCCGGTTCCAGCTTTATAGGCAGGGCTGTCACTTCAGTGATTGAGCACCAGGTGTGTCCAATCTGGGATTCAGTCTCAGAGGTGAAACATACAACACAAAACCCAAACAAAAAACATGCAAATACAACCACAAAAAGAGAAAAATGTTTCACCTCACAACATACACACTTGCCTCATAGCAACAGGGCTTTGGTTCAATTCCCAGATGGGTCACTTCTGTGTGGAGTTTGCATGTTCTTCTCCATGGATGCATCGGTTTTCTCCGGCTTCCTCCATCAGTCCAAAAACTTGTAGATTAATCTAATTGTCCCTTGGTGTAAATGTGGGTCTGTGTGGTTGTCTGTCTCTGTCCCAGAGATCATCCGCATCATCTTCAAAAGAGACGACATCACAGTGAATCTGCAGACAAATACAAATTCATTAGTGTTAAAAAAACGTAAATGTTTTTTAATGTCACAATAAAATATAGGAAAATAACGGTTGTTTCTTTATCCTGAAATTGAGTCTTGGCATCTGGACTTCTTCCTTCAAGAAAGATTTGAAGTCCAGATGCCAAGACTCAATTTTAGGATGTAACCTGGATAAATGAGAAGCTTGACTCAACATTGAGCTTCCATGTTGCTGTATGCAAACCTTCGGTATTGATGCATGTCGCTGGTTTACATGCAGACAAACATTTCCTGAAGACTGAGCTTTACATTGATGTGAACCAGATAAAGAATCTAAATAAAGATTGGTGGCTGTTTACACAGTCACGCTAAGTTAAGAAAAAAAATAAGACGACAATCTTTTGGATAACATGCCCCGAAGTATTTTCAGAAGTATAAGAGGTCTTTAAATCTCCAGAAAGAGACGATAGGTAGATGAACGTAAACGGGTTTCGTGCGAACAAAACTGCATTTCTACACACTCTCTGTGCACAACGTAAAACTCTGAGACTGTTTGTCAGTCACAAATGTATACCCTGTTATCTTAACACTATACGTACATTATTAAAAGACGTGTTACGTCTGAAATAGCATGTACGAAATGCTAGCATAGTCTTTAGCGCTTTTATTTACAAATTCCAATAAAATAAATCTTTTTTACTCACCTTTTGCTCCTTTATGAACACAGTAGCCTCATCTGGTTATCTTAAAGCACGGAAAAAGAAACGTAAAGAGTACAATTTTGTTCGTTTCTCTCCGGTTTGCAGGACTCCGGTGTGCTGCTAGAGCTAGCTGCAGAATGTTGCTCACGGGCCTCCGTAGTTCTGACTGTTTTCTCAGAATTCTGAATTTTTTCTCAGAATTCTGACTTTAAAGTCAGAACCTTGACTGTAAAGTCAGAATTCTGAGATCCAGAAGTCAGAATTTTTCATGGGCTTTTTTTTTTTTTTCAGTGGCCCTAATCCTCTTCCGTAGAGAACCCCCTTCCCGAACAATATAATGTATCCTTTTTTCAAAATGTGAAATAGCTTATAACTTTTTTTTTTTTTTAACTTGTCCTGCCCAACAGCTGAGCCAACAGATGTGGGCTGAGAGCTTCTTTACTGTCACAACAGGGATTTATTGAGTATAAACCCCTGTTGTATTTCATACTAAACTTCATTTATATTGATTATGTTTCATTTTATTTATTTATTTATTTTTCTTTGTTGTTGGACCGGACGGAAAAAAGAAGAGGGTGGGGGAGGGGTGGGGGGTTAGAGGGAGAAGAAGATGGCAACAGAGGGAAGCAACATCATAAAACAACCAGGACTAAGTGATAAACTAGAATGGGCGGGGCCTGTCTACACACACACTCTATAGTTACACACACACACACACACACACACGTGTTGGCCAAAATAGTCTCCACATTTAAACTAAACATAATGTACTCAATTCAACTGTAACAGCAGCTCACACACTCCATCATACAAACCCATTCAGATAAAAACTTTTATTCTGTCACACAAACGGTTAGTGCTAAGGTGAGCTGAGTGTTTATGTTTCGCTGAGGTGGATGGTAATGGAATGTACTCAGGGGGAGAGCGCCCGGCCATCCCCACGCCAAGACCCCCCGCCGGCGCAGCAGCAGCAGCCAAGATCCCCCAACACCCGCCATGGAGCCGCGGAGAGAAACCGCCCGCCGGGCAATCCCGCCAAGCACCTAGTCAAGGGCACGCGGTGCCGCCGCCGAGGCCCCCCATACCCAAGAGCAGGAAGGCACAGAAACACAGAGAGTGCAGGCCCCAGCCCAGCCAGAGGAGCAGCCCCCCCACCCCACCAGGAGGGCTAACGCGGGACCCCAACCCCGGAGGGCCGATGTAGTTTGATCCCCTGCTAGATCTTAAATCTCGGGGATCCCACTCCCAGCGTGGAGAGGAGACTGCCGGGTCCAGGAGACCAGCACCCAAGAGACTAGACCACCAGGCCGAGGTTCCCCGGCCCCCCCGCCAGGGATGGGGTAGGGGACAGAAGGTCGAAGGTCCCACCTTCCTTGTGTGATGCATGCGTGTTTGCTTGTTAGAGTGTATATTTGTGATGTTAGAAGTGTGTGTACTAAAGGGGTGCAGTTAAAATTGGTGATAAGGCCTTAACAGGGCATCTCCTGATTTCTCGCAGAGATGCCCCGTCACCCTCCCACCAGCGGCCCTACAAGTCTATAGTGCGGTTAAAATTGGCGGAAGGGGCACTGAAAGGACATCGACTGTTTGTGGCAGTGATGTCCAAGCACCCCCCCACCAAGGGTCCTAAATGTCTAAGGTGCAAATAAAATCGAGGGGAGGGGCAAATCCATGCAGGCGGCCACAGGAGGAGGGCCACTGGCAGGTAGTCCACCCCCCGCAGCGCACTGCAATACAGACACCCTCCCCTTCACCCTATTGCATGTTTGTATGAGGAAGGGGATATGTTGGGGTCAGTTGGCAGACTGACCCCCAATGGCGGACCAGTGCAGGTGGGGATCTGTTGACCTCAACTGGGGACATTGTCGGGTGGTGGAAGGAATACTTTAAGGATCTCCTCAACCCTGCTGACACGCCTTCCGTTGAGGAAGCAGAGGCTGAGGATACTGGGGACGAACTGTCCATCACCCAAGCTGAGGTCACTGAGGTAGTCAAAGAGCTCCTCGGTGGCAAGGCTTCGGGGGTGGATGAGGTTCGCCCTGAGTATCTCAAGTCTCTGGATGCTGTGGGAGTGTCTTGGTTGACATGTCTCTGCAGCATTGCGTGGCAGACAGGAACCGTACCACTGGACTGGCAGACTGGGGTGGTGGTTCCCCTTTTCAAGAAGGAGGACCGGAGGGTGTGTTCCAACTACCGGGGAATCACACTCCTCAGCCTCCCTGGGAAAGTCTATGCCAGGGTACTGGAGAGGAGAGTCAGTCCGATAGTCGAACCTCAGATCCAAGAACAACAGTGCGGTTTCCGACCTGGTCGTGGAACAGTGGACCAGCTCTACACTCTCTCCAGGGTGCTGGAGGGTTCGTGGGAGTTCGCTCATCCAGTCCATATGTAGCGTGAAAGGGGTAATTATAAAGTATTCAATCCCAAAGTTGGTTGAAAAATATAAATTTTATTAAACTGAAATTAAATAAAATTATCCTCGGGGCATCACCTTCGTCATGAAGGAAAATATTACTCGGTAATGATCAGCCGCTACCTCTAATCAATAAAGTAATAATCAATTAATCAGTCTCTGAACTTTAGGTCGTTCGTACACTTTGAATTGACTTCACCACAAAGAAGAAAAATAATGATCTCTGAACAACGACGTCCTTTTGAATATTTATTGAATAACATGAGGTTAAACGAGCAGAAATACCAGACGTAAAAGCATGGAAAGCAATCATCATATGTGGAACATAGAATATAGCTTTCAACTAATAACTAGAAAGAGATAAATGAGAAGAAAGGACATGAAGTATTGAGGGGAGGAATGCTAAGTGTGTGGATGCATTAAGTGTGTGTTGTGCATAAAAATAGGTGTCGTGAATGATCTGAGAATAAGCTATCCTTAAAAGGAGGAATTCAAAACGGGGCAAAGATGTTACTTTTGCAAAAATAGTTAATCTTTATTCTAACCACCAGCAGTTGACTGTATGAGCGAAGTTCGACTTCTCACCAAGCGGTCTGGAGATCTGGGTCTGCTCTGTCAGGAAGGGTGGTTGATTCCATTCCTGGCTGGATCCTTCAGGACGGCCGTGGAGGCGAGATCTGCAGCCAGGCATAGAAGGAGTGTGAAGCGGCTGGGATGAGGGTCAACACTGCTAAGTCTGAGGCCATGGTTCTCGACCGGAGAAAGGTGGTTTGCCCTCTCCTGGTGGGTGGAGTGCTCCTGCCTCAGGTGGAGGAGTTTAAATATTTTGGGGTCTTGTTCACGAGTGAGGGAAGATCGGAGCGTGAGATCGACAGGCGGATTGGAGCTGCGTCCGCTATTTTGCAGTCGCTGTACCGGTCCGTTGTGGTGAAAAGAG
>NC_050528.1:30541056-30549254 GCF_002922805.2 Oryzias melastigma
ACAAATCACAATATCATCTGCAAACATCATAGTCCATGGTGATTCCTGTCTAATTGGAAAATAAAACAACATTTTTGTGCAACTCAAAACAGTTAACTGTTATTTTATTCATCTATGCATATCAAATGCATGAAATATAGACACAATACATCAAAGTAGCAGCTCTTACGGTTCTCTGTAGTTTTCTACAGGCTGTTTTAATAAGTTTAGTAGAATGAATACTGAAAATATAGTTCATGGTTTGGTGTGCCACCCAAAGATTTAAAGTGACCCCCCACCAGCCACCCCATGAAACATTTCTAAAGGCACCACTGCATCTTTTGACTATGAGAGAAACCAGAGTGCCAACTGCCTATTTAACCCATGCATGCACAGGAGATTCTAAACTCCATGCAGGAAGGTCTTTAGGGGAATTGAACCGGTGATCTGGAGGCTGACTAACCATTGCACTACAGTAATTGAAAATGTAGAAATGTGGACTCAGCTACTGCTCTGAAACATGCTGGGAGCAGATAGAATTAAACGTAATGTTTTACATTAAGACTAAATAAAAACAAAAACATAAAGGAGCGGGACAGGAGCGGGATACATTTTGAACCGGAGTGGGACAGGACTGGGCGTCAGATTTTTTAAACTTTGGTCCGGGACCAGGATGGGAAAGGATTACTCTCTGTGGGAGCGGGACGGGACAGGAGTGAAAATCCACTCCCGTGTCATCCTCTAGGCAGGACACTGAACCCCAAATTGCCTCTGGTGGAAGGTTGGCGCCAGTGTTCGGCAGCGGAGCCACCATCGGTGTGTGAATGTGTGAATGGGTCTTTGACTGCGAAGCGCCTTGGGCCTTCGAAGGAGGGTAGAAATAGCTATACAAGTATACGCCATTTACCACAAACAATTATTTTAATAGTCGACTAATCACCGATTATTTTTTCCAATTAGTCGACTAATCGTGTCATACGCAAAGTGGGTGTAAAGCACAAATCTTAACCATCATTAGCTTTAAACTAACTAAAAACTAGATATATAGCATCACCTGTGATAATGCTAGTGTGAATGCTGTAAGCTGAATTAGGCAGCTGAAGAGACTGAAATTGATATCTGAAATCGCTGAAGCTAATAGCCCACCAAAATATTAGGTAATTGCGAAATTAGCCTTAAAACTGAAAAAAGCCAAAATTAGCCAAAACAGCTAACATGTAGCTGAAATCTCAGCTAAACTCCAAAATAGCCTAAAAACTTTAATAAATGCCAAAATAGTCCAAAAAGCTAGCAGAATGACATTATAACTTTTAACTTTACTACATTCTGACTCAATATAATATAAAGTAACGACTAATTGACTATTAAATTAGTCGTCGACTATTTTAGTACTTGATTAGTCCTCAATTAGTCGAAAAATCGTAGGAACCCTATTTTCAAGCAACGCAATTGTGTTCTACGTTTATTTTTAACATGATCAGCATCCTGCTCAGACACTTGCAGCATCAGCTCGCAGGTACATGAAAGCAGAGGAGGAAGTGATTAGTTTCTCTGCTAAACAGAAGCAGTGAATACCATGACGACAATATTAAATAAAAAAAAAGGAACAAACTGCATTCTGTAGTGCCGTAAGATATGAGAAAGAAGATATTTTTCCAGCAATTTGCTCTATTTTCTATCTAGTCGTCCACTCTCTGTCTCTGTCTGTGTGTGAAGTTCGGTATTTCTTATCTTCCTTAGTAGCTTTCATCATTTTCAGTGTTAAAATAAAGTAGTATAAACGATTAAGTATAAAATATTTGTTTGGACTGTTTTCTGCGTGACCGTGCGACCACTGTGATGCGAGCGATTACGAATCACGTGGAAGTATAAACTAGCCTTTATGATGAGGATAAGGATAATGATCACAATATATTTAAATGTGTTCAGAATTTACTCACTCGGTGCAACCTGTTACGTTTCCTTAGATAGAAAACTTAAAATCAGTTTGGAAGATAAGCCTTACCGCACTGTTTGACAACAAAGACAATTTGAATGTTTGCCTTACTGAGTTGAAATAACTTTGTGAATAGATGCTTTTGCTTACTTAGGCAAGTGAAGCATCTTCAGTTCTCTGTCTTGCAGTAGGACTGCCTTGCAATATTATGATGTCATCTGTGTCAAATTCAGTATCTCCACTTGAACTGGTATTAGCAAGACAACTCCGCTGATCTGTCAAAGTATTTAAGCTTTCAATCAATACATTTTTTTCCTTTGCATGATAGCAGAAAAAAAATCTAAAAACATTGACTTAACAATTTAGAATATTTATTGTCTAGTCCAACGTAGAATTTTCACGTGTCCAATGGACAGAAATGTACTGTAACTGTGTTGATCTGGATTATGTTTTTTTCTACAATATCATGTAATATAAATCATTAACCCTTTGATGCCTTTTGATGCAAATATACATCAAAATCCTTCAGCTCCCAAATCATCTTAATTTAGCATCTACACGAAACCAAAAAAGAAGTGATTTTTTTAATGGAAGTAAATTTATCCAAAACTATTCAAAATAAAATAGACAAATTACAATATAAAAGAAGATCTTCACCTTCTGAATTTGTATCTTCTGCCAGACAAATTTCCAACACACCAAGGTTTGTTTTTTTCAAAAGGAGATCAAAAACTTCCTCATCAACTTTAGTCTTTGAGTCATCAAACCCTTTCAAGTCCAAGGCTGGGACGTTGAACTTTTTGGCAGCTGTGTACACAGCAAAGTAAAGCTAGGTGTTTAAAATACAGCATATAAATTAACACTGAATTGAAAAACATAAAATATAAACAGTTTGTAAAACAATTGTTATAGCACATCCACAAAGTCGATGCTGGAAATTCTGACGTTTCCACTCACCGCATTCCAAAAATGATTTGTAGGTCAGCTGACCTTGAAAACAAATGTACTACTATCGTTTCCATGTTTCACACGGACACCTTGCATCTTTTCTAGAAGGAAATTAATAAATTAAAAAAGAGAAGAAAATAATTTACAATGTCAAAAGAGAAAAAAAAACAAACATCAAATGTATTCAGATGTATGCCCTGTTCAAAATTAAGTAATATATTTTAAAAATAACAAGGGTAAACTATACATTGAGTTTTGACTAACTGCCAGAGCAATGTCCCTAAAGTTGCAAATCTGCTAACATAAACACTGACCATAATGCAATAGCTTCTTAACAGTCATCATGTTTATCTTTTGGAGGCTAGCAAACAACTTTATCCATCAACACCTCTTTCTAGGTTGGACTATGGATCAAAATCTACCATAAAGTTGTTACATTATTTTAAGACAGTTTTATTTCAAATAGAAAATTCTCTTAAGTTATGTACAAATGTGCTAAACTTAGCACATTAACAGAATTATTAGAATATATCAGCACCATATAAAACAAAAAGTAAAGCATGATAATTTCACTTCTTTATTTGAACAGGCGGTGTTGCCAGATTGGACAGTTTCCCACTCATTCAAGCGTTTTGATTCAGAATTTGCGCGCAAAAAAGCTTTGTATGGGCAGACATAATTTGGGCCGGTGGGGGTCAGAAGCTTTTAGTTAAAGCAACTTTTTTGGCGTTTTTTGTGGGGTCTGGCGGATTTTTAGATGAAATTAAGGCTGGAAAACAGGGACTATCTGGCAACACAGAGTAAGCTAGCCGAATACCAGACGTTCTCTTCTGCTATTTCAAAAACATAATCTCCACAGGAGAAAGACCAGAATCAATACTATTGCTGCCTTCTCTTGGAAGAGCAGGATATACAATCCAACAATTAATGATTATGACAATCTTTTAGGCGCATGGCCTCATAACACAAGCGCTAACACGTTAAATGCAGCTGACCTGAAGTATGATCGTTTCAAAAGTAGCTGGTATGCTAAAAAAGGGTGGGTACACCTAGTGTAGCAATATCATTGTACATCAGTTAGAAAACGGCGAAAGCTTTATCTTGTGAAGAAAATGTTTTAAGTGGAACACGATACAACACACATATACATATATTAAAAAATCCGCATAATTTATTTAAAATAACTCAAATTCACTGACTATTGAAGTTAATTGTTAGCAAACTCCCTCTCTGTGTTTTGCACTCTCTTTACAGGCACACACATGGCAGAATAGCATCATTCCACTGCACAAAAGGGATTTCTTAAAGATAATGTAATTAAAACAGCTTAAGGTAGGCTTACAACTTCTTTATGAGTATTTTGCAGACTTACCTCGCACACAACCTCCGGCCAGCTCTGTCCACAGCGGGATATAAGAAACTTAGGAAACATGAGCGGGCGTGTTCTTGCTGTTTTACTCTAACATACTTACTCTATGTTTTTGCACTGACTTTAGCGGCCAATTGAAATGGATGGATAGTTATACTAGAACACAGTGTTGACATGTTAGTGTTGACATGACATGGTTGCTGAACAATTGTCAGAGTTCTTGAATAAAAGGGGTTTCTATGATACTCTTTTTAGTCAAGTTTTCGTAAACATCACTCCACAGAAACTGCCCTGCTGAATGTGTTAAGTGACATTTTTATGTCTGCTGATTCCGGCAAATACACTTTTCTAGTTTTGCTAGATCTTTCATCAGTATTTAATATAATTTATTTGACCATTTGATCTTGTTGAAAAGATTGAGGGACCTGATTGGTTTGTCAGGGTCAGTTCTCCACTGGTTTTCCTCTTACTTATCTGGTGGGAGTTTCACTGTCATGGCTAAGCACATAATGTCTAAGTCAGCAGACTTACTGTGAGGTGTTCTTCAAGGGTCTGTTCTGGGTCTTATCTTGTTATAAATGATCCCCCTCTGAAATATCTTCCATGAGTTCAGCAGTCTCATATCACTTCTTTGCTGATGGTATCCAGCTATATTGCTCTTTTAAACCCTCTGAGACACACAAGTTGGACTCTCTGATGAACTGACGGATATTTTTCTGTTTTTTGAAACTTATAGTAGAGCTTCGGTCAAAAACAATGATGTTAAAGCTCCTTGTCACTCGCTAGATATGTTTTTCTACATTTTTATTTCCCTGTTGCACACATCACTGCACAAACATACCAGTGTTTCTGTGTTTGATTTTATTCCTTCTGGCTGCCTTGAACTCTGTTCATCAAAATGAGCCGCAGACTAAACATTTTGACAAAGTGTTTGTAAGAAGAGGATTTGGGCTGCTTCCACGTTGCAAGGCTGAATTAATCTGTAACTCGACTCCTATTAAACAGGGATTTGCTGACATGCAAGGCCATGTTTCATGCCAAATCCAACACAAAGAGCTGTGGATTTTAGTTAAAAAAATAAAGACAACTTAGGTTTAAACCTAAGTTTAGGCCCACGCTTAAATAATACTGACATAGAAAATATTTCTATGTAAAAATATATTAAAAAAAATTAAATATATACTGCTCACAAAAATTAAAGGAGCACTTTAAAGAAACGCATTAGACACATCAGATCTCAATATGAACTTGGATTTCTTAGATTTCTGATTATAAAGCACTTCACCAAATATGCTAATTGTTTCAAAGTGTCATACCAAAGTTTGACTTATTTAGAGTCAAACCTGGCAATTTTGCTCTGGTAGAAGAGGAAAAATGGAGCCTCAAGTGTTTGCTTCATATAAGACAAGAAGCAGCAATCTTTTTCTATCAGCTTCCACTCGAACAAAAATGTATAACAGGCAGAAGAATTCCAGTTCTAATTGTTTGACACTAACCTGAATAAAGTCATAAATTGTCTTTAAAGGTAGAACGAGCTAAACTAATGCAGAGAAAAGAGTCTTGGTGCTTAACTGCACATAAAAGCTTGTAAATCCTCCCTGAAGAGACCAACAGCTGATTAAAACCCTTCCGCTCTCCTTAGCTTGTTTACATTAAAGTGGGGTCATCTGGACCCCACAAGACAGTGCGCTGAACTTTTTTTTACCATTGATTTTTGAGTTTCACTAATGTCCATGGCAGACATAAAATCCTGTCTACCTTTGTCCACATTTGCCATGAAAGGAATCACACATCAATATGTGGTTGGAGTCTGCTGGACCCCAAAGAGAGAGGAAGGGTTAAACGCAGCAGCTTCCTGCTGAAGAAAAACAAAGCTGTGAGGTTGATGATCATTGTTTCCCTTTTTAGCATTATTCCTGCTTTTCTGTGACCGAACCGAGTCCCTAACAGACCCTCGCAGACCTGACACTCTTTTTCTGGGTTGGCAGATTTCAGTCTGTAACCGACAATGGAGCAAACTCACAGCAGGAAACAAGGAGAGCGCAACAAAAGATGCAGGTTGGAAAGCTCCTGCCTGTGCTTCACATAAACTCTCTCTGGAGGGGGAATTGATTTCTGTCGCACAGCTTCATCATTTCCCAAATCATTAGCATTCTTAGAACGCAGTTCGGCATTCATCTTGTTTATTTTTTTCCATTATACATTTTTTTGTGAAAGAAGAAAAAAGGGATCTGTGACAGTAGTGTTGAAAGCAGAAGCAGTGAACAGCTTCTCTGTTAGTTTTCACAATATCTGCTTGTTGACTTTGAGGCTTTCTGTTTCCCTTTTGCCTTCCATAATAGTTTTTAGCTTTTATCAACTGTTTTTTGTTTAGTTTAAGATTAATAGTGATTGTGGAGACGCTTTTTTCATCTTCATGATCCTCAGATGTGAGTGTGACAATTATTGCCATCTGTCTTCGTTAACAAAATGGCTGATTGAGTTTCTGCTAAAAGTAAACACCAAAGGATTTAAAGTCTCCTTAGAGATGAAAAGAAATGCAGCATATAGAGACATGGCTGTTGTTCAGATTTACGGACGAGTTTATGAATCTGTTGATGTGTGAAAATCAACTCTTAAAGGCTTGGTTCAAAGTCATCCTTGTGCAATGTGATGCTGTGCCAAGCTGCTAAATGTTTCATAAGCAAAGCTATAAAGTTTCTCTATCGGTAAATATAAATGTTGTCGCAGTTGATTTATTGACACTCAGTTTCACACATGAAGAATAATCATAGGCCGCAGCAGTTTATCACACTTTTTTTTTGCCTTTTTCCAGGCTGGTTCCCATATTTGTAATTTGTGGTGCACATTTAAAGGGTCACAGTGATGCATGACAATGGTATCCAACACAAACAACTGGAGGAGATCATTTAAACTTGTGAGGACTGATGGTAATCTGTTTTTTAACCCCTTGAATTCAACGTTACCCCATGAGTTGACAGTTTTTTTTTTTCCAGTGCTGCAGTTTACCAATCACCAATGTTTTTTTTCCTCCTATCAAAAAAAAAAAAACATTTTAAATGAAAAAAAAAAATGTTTTGATCTTCTGAACATTTCAAAAAGTCACTTTCCTTTCTTTGTATTTTTTTCAACCAAACTTTAAAAAGGTTCTTGTAGTCTTCTACAAATCTTTCAAAATAAAAAGTGAAGCAGCACCAATGATCACAATGGGCCAAGAATAAATCAATGGTACAAAAAGCCCAACAGGAGCGAGGATGTAGCGTAAGTTTATGAGTAGGTTTATCAAATTATTATTTTTGATACATTTAGCCATTTTTGGACAATTTTTAAGGAACAGATTCAAAATAAGAGTATATTTATAAAAGAAAATGACACCTAAATTAATAAATGACATATGCCAAACATAAAAGCATAAGGAACATGTAGAAAGAGTTCTGACAGTCCTCAACTCTCACACACCAGGATCTCGGTTACCTCAAGCTCAGATCCATGACTGCCACAGTCAGAGCTGAAACAGATGAGCTGAAAATGCCTCTGTGGCTGGCGGCCGATTCACACCTGAGTCCCTGCTGTGCTCTGAAGCTGCAGGAAAACAAGCTGAGACGACAGCTGATGATGCAGGATGCCTCTTATTTAGAACGGTTTCATCTGTGTCAAATGTGCGGCAGTCTGTGTTCGCATGTGGAAACAGCTTCGTCATGAGGAAAATGGCGACTTAAAATACATTTGATTGTGACTATATTTCTTAAAGACCCACTCTGATGAAAAAAGTGTGTATTTAACATATTCGTTTGGCATTATTCTCATGAGGGAGGACTTTAAAAAAAAAACGAGCTGTAAATTGCATTTCTAAGTATTTCTTTTAATTCAAATCGCTGTAAATCAGGAGTAGGGGCGGGCATATCGATCTAAGCAGTGGCGGTTCTACACTGAATTACTCCCCGGGCGAGACCCCCCCCCCGTCGC
>NC_050528.1:30559987-30584742 GCF_002922805.2 Oryzias melastigma
GCTGGACAAGAGCCTGAACTGGTCAGCAAACATGGACTGCATCTACAGGAAGGGGCAGAGCAGGCTATACTTTTTAAAAAGACTCGACTCTTTTAACATCTGCTCGGAACTCCTTTTTATGTTCTGTCAGTCCGTTGTTTTCAGTGCTTTGTTTTATGCAGTGGTGTGTTGGAGGGGCGGTGCAAACAAAAAGGACTTAAAAAAACTAAATCGCCTGATCAAGAGGGCGGGCTGTGTGGTGGGCCGAAACATGGAGACGGCAGAGGTGGTGGCTAAGCGGAGGATGCTGACCAAGCTGGAGAGCATAATGACAAACACTGGTCACCCTCTACATGGACTGTTCGCCGCCCAAAGGAGCGTCTTCAGCAACCGCCTGCGCTCTCTACCATGCTCCACTGAAAGGCTCAGGAAGTCCTTCGCACCGAGCGCAATAAGACTTTTCAATGTAGCTGGGGGGGGCAAGAGGGGGCGTCTGAACGACTAACTATTTTTATTTATTCATACAGTAATTTTAACACTTTTAATTGCTTTTAACAGCTCCATAATTTTAATGCTTTTAATCTAACCTGTTTTATAGCTGTTTCTAGCTTTATTTACTTTGAACCTGCTTGTGTGTGTGTTTGGAGCAATGGATGAATTTTTGTAAGTTCCTTCGGGATTAATAAAGTACTCTATCTATCTATCTATCTATCTGGCAGTCTGTCATTTTTAGAGTCACAGCTGCATGGATGGAGATCATGTTTCCATAGAGACAGATCTTACCTGCAGACGCTCCTGTCTTCACATCAGAGTAAACTGAGTTCTCTGCTGGTTTCTGTCTCTTTTCTGTCGGAAGGATCAGGAAATATTTGATGTGATTCAACTGTTCAATAAGTCTATCATAAAGCATGTATTGCATAAACGTTACTATTATTTTCTCACTTTTCTTAGTGAAGGTTTTAAGCTTGATTGAAGAATATGTAACCATCCTGGATTCACCTGAAACAACATTTACATTTATCTTTTATTTTGTAATTTCTTCTGATCTCATCTAAAAGTTTATAATTTAATTAGGATTTAATTCCTTGTTTATACATATCTGATAGAAAATCAGTCATTTTGTTAGAACAGATCAGCAATTTTGATGTAAATGTTAAAAATCTTGAATGATTCTTTCATTTTACCTGTGTTTTCATCTTCTGGATCATTCTGAATTTCTTCAGGACCTTTGTGGGATTTAAACAGAGAAGAAAAACCTTCAAAATGAATTTGACAAATATAATCCAATGGGAACAAAATGTTTTCAATATGCTTTTAGATTAGACATTAAGTAATAGAACTGTCATGTTTAGTTTATTTTTTCTCAGGTCAAAGTTAAGGAATAAATTGAGATCAGTCAAAGTTTAGACGAACCATGAAGAAGAACGTCGTCATTTCTGTGCTGACCTTCATTGTGGTCTGCAGTAGTGATCTGGTTGTTGTGCTGAGATCTACTAAAATACATGTAAATACAATGATTATCATTATTGAAAATATGAACTCCAAGAAAATCAACTGTTATACTATTACTAAAAGTAAAAAATACAAACCTGATTTTGTCTGAGTTTGGAAATGAAAAAATAGTTTAAAGTTATTTATCTTGAATTCATTTGAGATGATCATGAATAATATTTAATTGAAATAAAAAAAAAATTCTCACCTCTTGATCTTTTGCAGAAAAACCAAAGCATGAATATGAGAATTACCAAAATTACAGACGTTAGAACAAAAACCAGCACAGGAAATGAGGAGCTGACGGGTCTGGATGTTGCTGCAAAAATATGTTTTAATAAAATACAAGTGAATATTCTCAATAAAAGCATTTATAATGATCTTTTCAAAATGGTTAAACTCACCAACAACAGTGATTGGATCACTGAACTCTGAGTGATAAACTGGTTCTCCTCTTCCTCCTCTGCATCTGTAAACTCCTTCCTGTGAGACACTGATTTGTTCATTTGAAAGGAAATCAGCATCTTGTTTGGTCAGCAGTTTGGAGGATTTCTCTCCTCTGAACCAGAAAAATATCCAACCAGATGATGAAGACTTCACTGAACAACTGAGGATCACTCTGTCCTCTACTGGAGACTTTGTCATGTTTAGTTCAGACTTTGGTTTGTGAGCTGTGGAGATAACACAACATATCTGTCTGAACACCTACCAAAATGTATAGGAGAAGATGAAATAAAACATACATTAACATATTCATAAAAGAGTAAACCAAAATAAAAAATCTGCACACCTGAAACAGATAATCTTAGAGCTTCACTCCAGTTTGTTGAAGAATATGAATCATATGTGGATCTACTCTTACAGCTGTATTCTCCATTGATGGAAGCTGTGATAGTCCAGTCTTTATTTTTTGTCTTGAATGTCTGTGACTGAGTTCTCCATTGATACTCCCACTGAACTCCTTCTCCTCCCTGAACCTCACATGTCAGAGTGATCGTCTCTCCTCTGAACATCTGAGACCAGCTGGGTTTCTGTGTCACAATGACTTTGTTGGAAACTGTTTCCAAATGACATGAATATGAAATAAATTATGACAATTTAACACCTGACCCAAAAAAAGTTAAAATAAAGTTTGAATCACTCACATGTTATCTGAATGTTGACTTCATCACTTCTATCAGAGTAGACGGCTGGTTCTCCTCTAAATCCTCTGCATCTGTAGATTCCTCCTTGTGAGACTCTGATTTCTCCATTTTCTCCATCATTTATTCTATATTTAATGGTCTGTGAGGTTCTTCTGAACCACTCATATTTCCAACCAGCAGATTTCTCCACAGAGCAGATCAGTGTCACTCTGTCTCCTACTGACACAGTTGTTGTTCCTGCTGTCAGTTTAGCTTCAGGTTTGTCTGCTGATGTTTAATAAAACATTTCAGTTAGATACAAATTTATCTCACTAATAAATAGTATTAATAATATTATATGTGTAATTTATACATCTTGATATGATAGTATAAAAACACTGAAAAGGCTTATAGCTTGTTCAAACTGTATCAATTCTTAAATATGAACGGTCATAGAAAAATGAGTCATGCCAAAAACACAGATTACAAGTTACCTGATACATGTATAGTGATACTGTTGCTGCAGTTCCGATATTTATTCAGGGGATTTCATTTTAAGACTGGGTTTATGTCGTCATCTTAAAATATCTGCCCAGTTTTTTAAAGTGTATTCCCAGTTATTCCTTTCTTAATGTCAGATCTGAAGGTTAAAGTTTCTCGAGTAAAAAAAAAAAAGTTGAACATATGGGTTTAACAGTCTTTACAGCCTCTCGAACAAGCACAAACATATTATTTATTGGGGGGGGGGGGTACTAATCAAAAACACAATAAAAAGTTAAAACTTTTATTTGAAGTATTTAGTCTGAAAATGTTTCAACAAACTGTGATTAAACTCTTAAAGATTGAGGTAATAGTTGAGCAAACCTTTTACACGCATAGTATAAAGGTGCATTCACCCAGAACACGATTCACACGGCGCAGGCAGACATTTTCAATGATACAAAAGAGAATTGAGGTGATCTGAAATCCTGCCTCGCAATTTGAGTGGCACGGTGGGAATTAGGTTGAGCGGCCAAGATGTAAACATCTGAAGTTTGGCAGGTTGATGTGTCGCGTCTGCCAATCAGGAACTCAGCTTTTGTGCGAATTGTGTAAATGCACCTTAGGAGCTCCAGTTAAGCTAAATTAAGTACTGTGGTAGTATAAGCCACAATATTAAAACAGCAAAAAGAAACAACATAAAAAAGTCAAAAAGTGTTACCTTGACTGTGTCCGTTGTGGAGGAGTGAATACAGCACTGTAAGATGAAAATATCACAGATTCAGAAACTGATACAAATATAAAATATTGCAGATAAAACTGTCAATAAATATTAGATTAAGCCAATAAGGCAATATTTTTTTGAAAAATAACAAAGAAAATGTAGTAATTTATATAGAAAAATCTTCATTATGATCCCTGATAGAATTCAGGCAAGAAAACAACTGCAGTTATATTATTAAAATCAAAAAAGGTAGCCAAAAAATAAACAAAAATTCTAACAATTTAGTAATAAAAAATGTTTCTTTTTTGTATACATATTTTCTGATTAATTTGATAAAAACAGCCAAAGTTCTTCTGACAAACTCACAGATGAACTCCAGTTTAAAGACCAGAGTGTGTCCCATCCTCACAATCAAATCACTGAGGAGAAAATCCTGATGGAAGAAGATAAACATGAAAGTGTGTTTTAGGAAAAGCAAAGAACTGTAAGGAACCAAAACAACATGATGTTCTCTGTAAATGTGCATGTATTTTCTTCTATGTTTTTTTAATTGTGTATTTCCCCCTTGTATCTAAACATTGTACAAATGGTTGAGATATGACATTTTCTTTGCCACCAACAACCTAGCCCTCCATCCAATGGTCCTCCTACTCCCATACTAAGTAAAAAGCACTCGTGAACTGCCTGTGAGAACTTCTCTGTCTATCTTGATCTTGATTGTAGGAAAAAAACAATACATTTCCCTTGGGATTAATAAAGTATAATTGAATTGAAATATAGAATGCAAAACGCTCACTAACTTCTGGTTTCCTTTTTTTAAAACAAAAGAAAATACAAATACATGCAAGAACATTTTTTATTATGACTAAGATAAATTTTAAAAAGGATCACCAAGAGAGCATACAGTTTCTGGAAAACAAACATTTGGTTCATAACCTTAAAAGCATGTTTTTTAAGTAGAACCTATATATTGAATCAAGTGAAAGAGACATCAGGCTGTACAATCAAACTTCTGCAGATGATCTCAAATGCAGCTGCACATCACGTCTTCTACAGTTTGATGTCTTTTTAAAGTGTGCTGTATGTCATTCTTCAAGTCAAGAGTGAGCAGAAAACAGTGAACTTCGTCAGTCAACAAGAAATGAAAATTTTCACATTCTAACTGTAGAATACTCACAGTGTTCGTCCGTGTTCTCTCTTCTAACAGCAAATGTCTTCTTTCTTCTAAACCACTAAGATCAGTCTCTCGGATGGAAAGAGTCACATGGTCTCAGTGCAGAAACGTTTTCTATTTCTGTATTTTAAGATCATTTCATGATTGAAGTGTTACAACCACATCATTCACACCAGGTGAAGGAGAAAAATATAAAAACTGCTGCAGGATGAGGTCATGAGATGATGATATTGTCCATTTTAGTTCTTTCAGCCTCTCATGTTACAAATCATTTTCTCCCGTAAATGATTCAGTCATTTGATGCAGTTTCTTAATGTTTTAGTAACACTTTGAAACTTCTCTAAAAGCCACTTCTTGTGTGCATAATATATGCTTTCACATGTTAAAAAAATTGTAAAGCACAGTAAACCTGAGGTAAAATGTTTCATTCAGACAGTCACGGATGGAGGCTCATCAAGGTGATCTGGTGAAGGGTTGCTGCCCTACTCTCATAGGGACTCTGGATTTCAAAAGAAGAAGACCAGCTCCGGATCATCTCACTGCTACGTGTAGAGGGGAAGATCTTCAAAACAGTGTCTCCACGGTTAATAGAATTCCTCCTGAAGAATGGCTACATCAACACCTTAGTACAGAAGAGGGGCGTCCCAGATGTATTGGGATGCCTAGAGCACACTGCGGTGGTATTCCAGCTGATCCAGGATGGAAGGGAAGGCAGAGGAGACTTGGCAACACTCTGGCTGGACCTAACAAATGCCAATGGATCCATCCCCACAAGATTGTCAAAATGGCACTGAAAAGGCATCATGTGCCAGAGACCATCACCAACCTCCTCTTGGACTATTATAATAACTTCCAATTGAGGGTAAATGGTAAAATGGTAAATGGCGTATACTTGTATAGCGCTTTCTACCCGCCTTCGAGGGCCCAACACGCTTCACAGTCACAGACCCTTTCACCCATTCACACACACATTCACACACTGGTGGTGGGGTAACATCGGGAGCATCAACATCTGCGTGGCAACGCCTGGAGAAGGTCATTATAACAGGCCGTACCATCTCAGTCCCACTTTTCTCTCCAGCCATAAACATGATTGTGAGATCAGCTGAGGTGGAATGTAGAGAGCCCATGTCAAGATCTGGTACTCGCCAGCCATCCAAAACAGCATTTATGGACAACCGCACAGTGACTACAATCCCTGTGTCCGGCTGAAGATGCAGCTTCAGGGGTTAGAACGACTCATGTCTTGGGATAGGATGAGCTTTAAGGCTGCAAAATCCAGGTCTCTGGTCCTGAAGAAAGGCAAGGTGGCTGACCACTTCCGCTGCACCAATGGAGGGACAGCAATTCCAACAATGATGGAGAAACTTGTCAAGAGCCTGGGCATGTGCAGCAATGGGGTTTATCAGACACCGCTGCATGCCAACTGTGCCAGAAGAGAGGTACCCTGGAACACATCCTTAGCTCTAGCTCAAATGCTTTGGTGGAAGGACAATACTACTTGCGTCATAACCAGATCCTTAGGGCCCTGTCAATCCTCAACTGTAAGTACGAGTACACCTCCAAGGAGTTCACCACCTTCGTCAGAGCAGTGGAGAAGACACGGCAGCAGCCAAGCCCCACAGGAGGGCCTCTCACCACGACACGAAACTGGAAACTACAAGACGACCTGGGAAGACAACTCAAGTTCCCAGGACACATCTCAGCCACTTCACTGTGCCCAGATTGGTATTAACATCAGCCTTCAAAGCAAGTAGTTCTGGTTGAAAGCTCCTTGGGGTAAAAGGGCAGCTTTGTAGAAGAGCCGTTAAAAACATCAGTGAGGCTGCGGAGAAAGCCTCAAGATGTCTTTGGATTTGTAGAGGGGGGATCCGTGGAGTAGTGGGCTACTTGGACACAAGTCAGAGGGTAATCACCCCTTGCTGGGTAGCCCGAGCGAGGGTGTTTGATGATCAAAGACCGGAGACACCCCATCTAGTTGTGTATTTGAGGACTAATGCAAAGCTCATTGGATGTTTGTTCTGTCCTTATTACATTAAACTCTGTACCAATGTAGAACACGTCTTGATGGTAAAGCAGTGATGAGTCTCTTGGAAAAGGAAAAAAAGTATCAGAAAACTTCACACTTATTTTTGCATCATGACATTTTTGTAACTGCGCACCTTTATTTCCTGTGAATGACGACATGGCTACAAATGAAGAATATTTCCAGAAAGTGCAGATAAAATCTTACACACTGAAATCAGAGAACAGTTCACAGGAAATAAGTTTATTTTGGTCAGAAGCAGAAAATTTAATGATTTTTTTTCATGGTCAAATGAGAAGAAAGAGTACCAAGAGAGAGTATAACATGGTTTTCACTATTAGCAAATACTTTGAATTCCTTGAATATCTGTTTAGCTGTGGTGTTGTGGCATTGTTTTAAGAGAATTCTGTGAAATAACTACTAGGTCACGTCACCGCAGTGCATGCCATGCAATTAAACAGAGAATGTTCCAATTTAGTCTCAAGAACAGCACTATATGTACACAGTGTGTAACATGCTTGTTATACTAATGCTCAAGTATACTTCATAAAAAAAATTTAAAGTATAGTACTTTTTGCTAATGGATGATTAACTTTGCATAATTAAAACTGTATTCGAACATACAGTTATAGTTCATAATAGGGATCCTATTTTAATTTTTTTCATACATTGTGGCCCACTCAGTTCTGATGAAAACATGGAACAAAATGTATTACAAAAACACTCTAAGAACAAGATCTACCTCAGCGTTGATGCACTTGCTGCTCAATTACTACAAGATACTCTCATAGTTTAACAGCAAAAGCAGTACCCGACCTCACCAAATGGTACATGTCACAAATGAACCAAAAAAGAAAAATTGCTAACCAAACCATTTGTCTCCAGATACAAAGTTTAAAAAATTCAAGGAAAACAACAAAATGGATCTGGGTGGACTTAGATCCCAGACAACGGATTGACAGATCCCAGACAAGGGAACAACATCCCGGACGAGCCCCCAATTTATGTTACGCCCCAATTTGGGGACAGCCCCGTTTTGCTCCACCCCTCCACTGCGGCCTCCACTAGCAGCCGTCAACTCAAATTTCGTCTTCCCCTTTTTTATTAGATTAAAAGATTGATTTTCTCCAAAAACTACAGATAAAGGGCATATTATCCCTTTAATTTCATAAAATATAAATTACAGAATGTAAAAATGCTCTAAAAAAGTTCATTTTAGACAGAGTTGTATCAGATTAATCTCACAGGTTCAATTTGACGCTCCAATCACATCCAGTGGGAATGCATTAAAACGCATGAATTAAAACCCAACTTTCAGAGCAGCTTTAAAGTGTTACTGAAACATTAAGAAACGGCATCAAATGACCGAATTATTTTAGGAGGAAAATTCTTTATAACATGAGGGACCTAAAAGAATGAAAATTGACAATATCATCATCTCATGACCTCATCATGCAGCGGTTTTTATATTTTTCTCCTTTACCTGGTATCAATGATGTGGTTTTAACACTTCAATCATGAAGTGATCTTAAAATACAGAAATAGAAAAAGTTTCTGCACTGAGACCATGTGACTCTTTCCATCCTAGAAGCTGATCTTAGTGGTTTAGAAGAAAGAAGACCTTTAGAAGTTAGACAGTTAGAAGAGAGAACACGGATGAACAAAGAGCAGAACTACTATCAGTCAGTCCACACTGTGAGTATTCTACAGTTAGAATGTGAAAATTTTCATTTCTTGTTGACTGACGAAGTTCACTGTTTTCTGCTCACTCTTGACTTGAAGAATGACATACAGCACACTTTAAAAAGACATCAAACTGTAGAAGACGTGATGTGCAGCTGCATTTGAGATCATCTGCAGAAGTTTGATTGTACAGCCTGATGTCTCTTTCACTTGATTCAATATATAGGTTCTACTTAAAAAACATGCTTTTAAGGTTATGAACCAAATGTTTGTTTTCCAGAAACTGTATGCTCTCTTGGTGATCCTTTTTAAAATTTATCTTAGTCATAATAAAAAATGTTCTTGCATGTATTTGTATTTTCTTTTGTTTTAAAAAAAGGAAACCAGAAGTTAGTGAGCGTTTTGCATTCTATATTTCAATTCAATTATACTTTATTAATCCCAAGGGAAATGTATTGTTTTTTTCCTACAATCAAGATCAAGATAGACAGAGAAGTTCTCACAGGCAGTTCACGAGTGCTTTTTACTTAGTATGGGAGTAGGAGGACCATTGGATGGAGGGCTAGGTTGTTGGTGGCAAAGAAAATGTCATATCTCAACCATTTGTACAATGTTTAGATACAAGGGGGAAAATAAACCATTAGAAACATAGAAGCACAATACATGCAAATTTACAGAGAACAACATGTTGTTTTAGTTCCTTACAGTTCTTTGCTTTTCCTAAAACACACTTTCATGTTTCTCTTGTTCTATCAGGATTTTCTGCTCAGTGATTTGATTGTGAGGATGGGACACACTCTGCTCTGTAAACTGGAGTTCATCTGTGAGTTTGTCAGAAGAACTTTGGCTGTTTTCATAACAATCTGAAAATATGTCAAGCATGTTATGTTTTGTTGATTTACTAAAACTATTGTTTTTTTTGTTTTTTTGTTTTTTTTTATGGAAAAACCTCTGACTTTCATTATTTTTAACTACCAGTAATTCAAATGTGTCCTATATAAAGAAGTTTTCTGAATGTCTCCTAACCACTGCATACTATGTAATTTACTTCTTTTGGTATCTATAAAGGAATTTGGGGACTTTTCCATGATAACAAATGTAAATGGGTCGAACTCTGGGAGTTGCAGTGCTTGATAAATTAAAAGAAAATGACTGGACAAAATGTATTTTCATTAGTATCAGGAGGACATTTATTGACAGTTTAACTGCATTATTTAATATTTTTGAAGTATTATATCATATATGAATCTGTGATCTTTCCACCTTTCATTTACAGTATTGCTGTTTTTACACCTCCACAGTGGACACACTCAAGGTGACACTTTTTGACTTTTTGGTTTCTTTTTATGGTTTTAACATTCATGTCTGTTTTAAGCATCACTTTTAATCAAAATATCCTTTTTTTTTGTTTGTTTTTTTTACAAAACCTTCATGTTATTTTTCATTAGTGTTTGAGGTGTGAAAAATAGTTCTAGTAAATTGTGTGCTTGTTCTAGATGCTTTGTTGACTATTGAACCCAATTGGTTTACTTTACTTTACTATTACTGGTCAGAGAACAACAAAATCTGGCTGATGTTGCAAAATCCTGATTTCCTTTTGAATGGAGAAATCAGTTTCACAGGGAGGAGTCTACAGATGCAGAGGAGGAATAGTATCACCAGATTATTACACAGATTTCAGTGATCCAATCATCACTGATGGTGAGTTTCTTTGTTTTCTTCATTCAATATTGAAAAAAAAATGCATGGGAACTTTCAGACCTTTAAGAAGTTCAAAAATACACATTTATTAGTCATGGAAGTCACAGACTGTTCATCTAAGTAGCTTATTTAGCTCTAACTGCTGGTGAGAAAGTTTAGTTAATTTCTGTTGTGACCACTCAATGAAAAAACTTATCTTTAGTTTTACTTGTAACAAGGACTGCACAGAAGATGGATTTTTTTTCTAAATATAGATTGAATATACATTTAAAAATAACAATTAGTTTGTGTTTTGGAAACGCACACACAAATGCTCCCAAGCGGACACTTGCCTGGACCAGGAACCGGTCTCTGACTCATCTTTCAAGGTTCTCTTGGTTAGTTTCCAATTGGACTGAGCTTAGGTTTTCTCCTATTTTCTTCAGTGTGAATAGGCTCCATGCTCGCCCCAGAACAACTGAACCAAAACAGCTGCCATAGCCAGCTAACAGAGAGCAATGGACAAATGTTTTCTCGGGGAACTCCAGCTTCCTCTCACGGGCCAACAAAATGCATCTTGAGTAAACTAGTGATTTTGCATTGTCCTTAGGTATAATTAATTCATTAATTAATTTTCCGTATTTTTACCGGCAGACAAACCCAAAGCCAGACTGACAGCAGGAACAACAACTGTGTCAGTGGGAGATAGAGTGACACTGATCTGCTCTGTATATGAATCTGATGGTTGGAAATATGAGTGGTTCAGAAGAACCTCACACACCACTACATACAGAATCAATGATGGAGAAAATGGAAAAATCAGAGTCTCACAAGGAGGAATCTACAGCTGCAGAGGATTTAGAAGACGAACAGCCTTCTACTCTGATAAAAGCGATGAAGTCACCATCTTCATAACCTGTTAGTAATATAATGTATCTAAATTCTCTTTTACAAAAATGCATGTTCACAAATTTCTTTATTTTAAATTTTACATGGAAATAGTTTCCAACAAAGTCATTGTGACACAGAAACCCAGCTGGTCTCAGATCTTCAGAGGAGAGACGATCACTCTGACATGTGAGGTTCAGGGAGGAGAAGGAGTTAAGTGGGAGTATGAATGGAGAACTCCTCAGTCACAGACATTCAGGAGATACTATAAAGACTGGACTATCACAGCTTCCATCAGTGGAGAATACAGCTGTAAGAGCAGATCCAGAGATGATTCACATTCTTCAACAAACTGGAGTGAAGCTCTAAGATTATCTGTTTCTGGTGAGTTCATTCTTTTCATTTTATTTACATAATAAAAACCCTAACCCACTAAAGAAAATTCAATTACTTCTGATAATTCACGTTCAAATGCTGTTTGCTAAAGAAATGTGAAAATTATTAAAATGTTAAAAAAGTTTTAAAATGATGTTAAAACCTCCAAATTACTTTATTACTTCTGTGCATGCCATAGTTTGTCCATAACAAACACCATGTTCGAAGACAAAGGTGTCCATCAATACACCTGGCATCAGGACACCCTAGGCAGGAGATTGATGATTGACTCTGTAGTTGTTTTTCGGCGATCTCCGGCCGTGTGTTTTGGACATTCGGGTAAAGAAAGGGGCAGAGCTGTCCACTGATCACTGCTTGGTGGTGAGCTAGATTTGCTGGTGGGGGAGGAGGCCGGAAAGACTTGGAAGACCTAAACGTACTGTGAGGGTTTGTTGGGAACGTCTGGCTGAGCCCTCCGTCATGGAAGTCTTTAACTCCCACATCTATGAAAACTTCAAGCAGGTACCGAGGGAGGTTGGGGACATCGAGTCCGAGTGGACCATGTTCTCCACCTCTATTGTCTCTGCTGCTTTCCGGAGCTGCGGTCGCAGGGTCTCTGGTGCCTGTCGTGGCGGCAACCCCCGAACCCGGTGGTGGACACCGGAAGTAAGGGATGCCGTCAAGCTGAAGAAGGAGTCCTATCAGGCCTGGTTGGCTTGTGGGACTCCAAAGGCAGCTGACGAGTACCGACAGTCTAAGCAAGCCGCGGCCCGGGCTGTGTTGGAGGCAAAAACTCGGTCCTGGGAGGAGTTTGGTGAGGCCATGGAGAAGGACTATCGGTTGGCCTCAAAGAGATTCTGGCAAACCATCCAGCGCCTCATGAGGGGAAAGCAGTTTTCTGCAGGCAACGTTTTCAGTGCAGGTGGGGATATGCTGACCTCATCTGGGGACATTGTCGGGCGGTGGAAGGAACACTTTGAGGATATCCTCAACCCTCCTGACACGCCTTCCGTTGAGGAAGCAGAGGCTGAGGAAACTGGGGTGGAACTGTCCATTACCCAAGCTGAGGTCACTGAGGTAGTCAAAGAGCTCCTCAGTAGCAAGGCTCCGGGGGTGGATGAGGTTCGCCCTGAGTACCTCAATTCTCTGGATGCTGTGGGAGTGTCTTGGCTGACACGTCCCTGTGGCAGGAACCATACCACTGGACTGGCAGACTGGGGTGGTGGTTCCCCTTTTCAAGAAGGGGAACCGGAGGGTGTGTTCCAACTACCGGGAAATCACACTTTTCAGCCTTCCTGGGAAAGTCTATACCAGGGTACTGGATAGGAGAGTCCGTCCGATAGTCGAACCTCAGATTCAAGAACAACAGTGCGGTTTCTGTCCTGGTCGTGGAACAGTGGACCAGCTCTACACCCTCTTCAGGGTGATGGAGGGATCCGGAGAGCCTTACTAAGGGCTGTCCGGTCTCTGTACGACCGGAGCAGGAGCTTGGTTCGCATGGCCGGCAATAAGTCAGACCTGTTCCCAGTGCATGTTGGACTCTGGCAGGGCTGCCCTTTATCACCAGTTCTGTTCATAGTCTTTATGGACAGAATTTCTAGGTGCAGCCAGGGGCCGGAGGGGATCTGGTTTGGGGACATCTCTGCTCTTTGCAGATGATGTTGTTCTGTTGGCTCCATTGAGCCAGGACCTCCAGCATGCATTGGAGCGGTTTGCAGCAGAGTGTGAAGCGGTTGGGATGAGGGTCAGCACCGCTAAATCTGAGGCCATGGTTCTCGACCGGAGAAAGGTAGTTTGCCCTCTTTCAGTGGGTGCAGTGCTCCTGCCTCAGGTGGAGGAGTTTAAATATCTTGGGGTCTTGTTCACGAGTGAGGGAAGATCGGAGCATGAGATCGACAGGTGGATTGAAGTGGTGTCCGCCATTTTGCGGTCGCTGCACCGGTCCGTTGTGGGGAAAAGAGAGCTGAGCCAGAAAGCAAGCTCTCGATTTATCAGTCGATCTTCGTCCCTGTACTCAACTATGGTCATGAGCTGTGGGTCTTGACTGAGAAAACGAGATCCTGACTTCAAGCGGCTGAAATTAGTTTTCTCCGGAGGGTGGGCGCTCCCTTAGAGATAGGGTGAAGAGCTCAGTGACCCGGAGGGAGCTCGAAGTAGAGCTGCTTCTCCTCCACATCGAGAGGAGCCAGTTGAGGTGGCTCGGGCATCTGATCCGGATGCCCTCCCTGGAGAGGTGTTCCGGGCATGTTCCCCTGGGCGGAGGCCCCGGAGAGGACCCAGGGCACGCTGGACAGACTATGTTTCTCGGATGGCCTGGAAACGCCTCAGGATCCCCACAGAGGAGCTGGAGGAAGTGGCCAGGGAGAGGGAAGTCTGGGCATCTTTGCTTAGACTGCTACCCCGCGACCCGGTCCCAGATAAAGCGGTCAAGATGGTTGATGATATTTTTGTTGTTTCTACGATTACATGGGTGTGTTTTCTCTAAAAACTGGTGAATACGGGACACTTATAACAGCACAGAATGAGGCTTTATAGTGATTGATTTAAATACACACACATAAAGTCTGTACATAGCTTAGGGGATTTGGAGAAGAAAAAATTATAATGTTTGACACCTTTTTAGTCTAGAAAAAGTGGTGTTAGAGCAGATGGATAATTTGTACTCTTCTGGAATATCATGCAGAATGGTATGAGTGAGTTCAGTGTAGCGTCTGAGAATGACCAGCAGAGGGAATGTAGGACGGCTTCTCTGAGCCAATTCTTAGAATCTATTCCACTTTGTTGCCTCTTTGATCACTGATTCAATGTCTCCAGTAAATGAGACAAAGTGAGAGGGAAACAGAATTTGTTGTCTTACTTTCCTTCATAAATAGTGTGGAAGTAATTCATAGAACTAATAAAACATACCTCACAAATGATGCTAAGATTGCTAATTGTCCCTCCCAGCTTCCTCATGATTTTATTAAAGCTAATTTATTTATTGTCTTTAGGAATAGTGCATATTAAAAGAATCACAAGCAATGAGCCAGAATTAGCCCAAAAGCTATTTTTAATCTGTTGACTCCAAACAGAGGCGAAACTTGTTTACCTAAAAAAAAAAGTTGTCTTCAACAACAAAACAAGTGTTTCTAAGAATAACATTTGTTGGTGTTCTTCTATGAAAAATAAAAGATTTTTTTTAATGACTGCAGACAAACCCAAAGCCAGACTGACAGCAGGAACAACAACTGTGTCAGTGGGAGACAAAGTGACACTGATCTGCTCTGTAGATGAATCTGATGGTTGGAAATATGAGTGGTTCAGAAGAACCTCACACACCACTACATACAGAATCAATGATGGAGAAAATGGAAAAATCAGAGTCTCACAAGGAGGAATCTACAGCTGCAGAGGATTTAGAAGACGAACAGCCTTCTACTCTGATACAAGCGATGAACTCAACATTTACGGAACCTGTGAGTGATTTAAATGAACTTAAATCCCGTGTACAAATAACATTTTCACATTTATTGTTGATTTAAATTTCATATCTGATGAAAACAGTTCCCAGCAAAGTCAGAGTGACGAAGAAACCCAGCTGGTCTCAGATGTTCAGAGGAGAGACGATCACTCTGACATGTGAGGTTCAGGGAGGTGAAGGAGTTCTGTGGGAGTATCAATGGAGAACTCCTCAGTCAGAGACATCCTGGAGAAACTATAAAGACTGGACTATCACAGCTTCCATCAGTGGAGAATACAGCTGTAAGAGCAGATCCACAGATGATTCACATTTTTCAACGCAGTGGAGTGAAGCTCTAAGTTTATCTGTCTCAGGTGAAGTGAAATATTTATTTATATTTTTTTCAGCACAAATTTTTTTTCAATCATGAGGAAATATATTTAAATTCCAATGTTTTATTAAAAGTATACACAGGTGAAAATATGAGTATTTCCAATACACTAATGTCATTATTTTCCCTTTACTTTTTAAATTTTAACTAGTTATTCGAGACAATAAATTTGCATTATTCAAACTCAACAGCACATAAACCAGAGGCCATATTGGAGAGCACGAAGTCTCCAGTAGAGGACAGAGTGATCCTCAGTTGTTCATTGAAGTCTTCATCATCTGGTTGGAGATTTTCCTGGTTCAGAGGAGAGAAATCCTCCAAACTGCTGACCAAACAAGATGCTGATTTCCTTTCAAATGAACAAATCAGAGTCTCACAGGAAGGAGTTTACAGATGCAGAGGAGGAAGAGGAGAACCAGTTTATCTCTCAGAGTTCAGTGATCCAGTCACCATCGGTGGTGAGTTTGACCCTTTTTGATTGGAGCACAAAAATAAATGAATACTTCTGTCAAAATTATTTTTAACAATGCATGTAATGAACTGTCAAGTTTGTCACTATTGAAAGAATGTGTTGATCATTTATTCTAATAGTGTAGTTTGTGATAGAGGTTCTGTCAAAGAGCAGCAGAGAGATCAAATCAGTCATTAAGAAAATGATAAATCTCCTGCTTCATTTTTAACTGACAGCAGAGTTTTCGGAATATTTCAACCTGTGGAGCTTCTATCAGAACCACAGGTGTCATGTAAAAGAGTTTAGTATAAAACACAATGAAGTTGTTAAAAAACAGCCATTTCTCCAACAGAACCTGGACCGGTCCTGAGAGTGTCTCCTCGGTGGTTGAGTCCTGGATCCTCAGTGACTCTGAGCTGTGAGGTTGAACATGAGTCTGCAGGATGGAGCTTCTACTGGTATAAAGCTGTTCCTGATCTATCACACAAGTCTGGCTCTTACAGCTATGAGCTGCTGCCTGCTAGCTCCAATGGGACTGCAGACAACTCCTACATCATTCATGGACAGACACACACAGCAGGATATGTGTGCAGAGCTGGAAGAGGAGAGCCACACGTCTACACTCTTTACAGTCAACCTCACTTTGTCTGGTCTGGAGGTCAGACTTCTGGTTCTTCATTCATTTCTCTCAATGATTTCTCTTCAGATTTCAAATACTGTCACATTCTACTATTTTGGGTCTCTTTGTTCTCCAAATCCAGCTAAAGTGTGCTGATCTTCATCCTGTTTGTGTTCAGATCTTCATCCATCAGCGTCTCTCTCAGTGAGTCCTGACAGAGTCCAACACTTCACCTCTGACTCTGTCTCTCTGACCTGTGAGGGAAACTCTGCTGAGTGGAGAGTCGGCAGCTTTCTGCTTCCTGACTTGCTGTCATTCTGTTCTGACTGGGGAACAATGAATGGATCAACATGTCATGTTCAGAAGATCCAGTCCAGTAATGCAGTGTTCTGGTGTGAGTCTGGATCAGCATTCAGCAACGCAGTCAACATCACTGGACACGGTGAGTGGAAACATGTTTGGATTCCTGTTTTTAGCTTGACTTTCATCATTGGATTGATTAGAAACACATGCAGAACTTGAAGATGGATTTAGATGATCAACTGTATGTAAACCAGAATGAAGCAGACAATGTCAAACATGTTGTGATGAGATGTGATGAGGATGAATGTGGATGTTTCCAGATGATGATCTGATCCTGCTGAGTCCTGTCCATCCTGTGACTGAGGGACATTCTGTTACTCTTGGCTGCAAGTGGAGGACAGAAAATCTTCTTTCTAAAGTGTTTTTCTATCAGAATGACACATTAATCCAAAGTGAGAGCAGAGTGGAGATGATCATCCCTGCAGTGTCAAAGTCACATGAAGGCTTCTACAAGTGTCAATCCTCAGGAAAAGAATCTCCACAGAGCTGGTTAGCAGTCAAATGTCAGTGAATGTTTCCAGTTGTTCTCAGCATGAACAATAACAGCAGCATTTACTTCATCAATCTGTTCACTAACTTTGATTCAAATCCATGATGTGTTCCAGCAGCATCCAGACCTGACAGCTCTTCACTTCCTGTTCTGTTGATTGTTGGACCAGTTTGTGTCTTTTTACTGATGATTTTTCCACTGATGTTTTATTTGTACAAAAAGTCAAAAGGTGAGAAATGTTCCTTTAAAATCACATTAATGACTAAATGAATTGTCATCAATGATGCTGATCACTTCATAAACATGTGTTGTTATTATTTACAGATTCAAGTTCCATCAGGTCGGTATATTTTTTTAAGTAATTGATGTATGTGTTTATTTCATTTATTAATTTCTTTCATCTCAGCAGGTCTGATGAACAAAATCAGAATAGAGTTCCAGATGAGAATGGTTTTCATCCCAGATATGCCTATCTGGTCCATGGTCAGCCTAAATTTCTCATGTTATGCAATCATTTATTGTTTTACTTGAAAAAAAATGAACATGTTTGAAATGTTTGTTTTAAGCTTGTTTCATTCTTTTCTGGTTTGTATTTGAAGGTGATGTTGCTCCCTATGAGTCAATCAGAAGCCCTGAAGACACAAACGATAATCCAGATTATGCCAACATACGTAGGTAATCTGAGAAGATTTTTAGAAAGATGGTAAATAACTGAAAATAAACACATGCATGTTATTTTTATTCCAGTTGTTTGAGCTAAAAAAAAATGAAAGTTTGTTTTCTCGTTTATCTCTGGATTAAGAAATGCTGTCACTGCATGCACGTCCAGCTAAGCTCTTTTACAATTTCAAATCATGACTGCTGTTTCAGTTCATGTCCGACTAAAGGAAATTTTTAGAAAAGTATTTGGTGGGAAAGTCATTTGACCGGAAAGAAGGTCAAAACCTTCTGTGTCACATCAGCAAACATTACTGAGAATGGTCAGTTATTATTCCAACAGAACGGAAAAATGGGACAAATTCTGTTGTTCTGTGGAACCCTTTAAATGGCATATTTTGCAGCATTCTAAGGGAATCCCTTAAAGCACAAACAAATCAAACAGCCTCATATCACATTGTAATTCTTGTCAGGACTTAAATGCATATAATTTTTCAAATGTCAGAATGAAACATTTTCAGAAGAAAAAGCTTCAGTGAACTTTATTGATACATAGTAAATATTTCTGTCATTAGCAGATATTGAAGAATATTGAAGAAAAACTGGATTGCCTGCTTTTTTATCTTCGAACTCCAGAGCGCCACCTGGATTAAGACTTCGTTGAATCCTGAAAACTCCTGAGGAACTCGGCTTGACTCTTTCTTCAGCTGCTGAAAAGGATAAACAAACTGAACAAAATTTGTTCATGTTTGATTATTATTTCCAAATTGTATTTGAGTCTACCTACAGATGTTAGGTCATTGTGACAACATTTCTAAACAAGTTTAATGAACAAACAAAACAACAAGTAATGATGTTCATGAACACACAGGTTTTTGGTCCCCACTACGAAACTGGTCTCCAGTTTGTGACTGTGTAACTAGACCGTTGTTCCCACAATGTTATAAATACCAACACACACACACACACACACACAAAGCGGTTTGTATTTTTGCAGTTTATTTTGTAATAACTATCCAAACTGCAGTCGTCTTGTTCTATTAGATGAAATAGTAGTTCCGCATCACAATACATCACACCAATAAATATTTAACTACAGGTTCAGGTCCGCTCATGTGTCAAAGTGTCCTTGGGTAAGACACTAAAGCTCTTATTCTTCCTGTTGGTCCGATTAGCTTGTTGTATGTGTAAGATAGAATCCACAGTACCAATTGTAATGCTTTTAAAGTACGTAGAACAGACAAAGTCTGCAGGCTGTTATATCAATATTTTTGTAACGAGGCCTCCTGGCCCACTGGAAGACAGAAGACTAACAGAATGTGTACATACATTTTTATGTTTCAGGAAACAGCAGCAGACCCGTTGTGATACTGTAGCGTAACGGTATGCCTCCAGTGCTGCCTTTATCATTTTTCATGACTAATAAATGGCTTACTTTGACGCTCCTTTAATTGAGCTTTTTTCTTGTCAACCAACTCGCTGAGACGTAGTTAGGACAATGAGGTATTCATTTTAAAAGTTTTGGGCTTTGTTTGGGTCGAGGGAAATGTAAGAGGTTTATATGTTATCTGATTTTACGGCTGTTCTGAATATTAATGCAATTGCAAACTGTGAGCAGTCTGTAAAGTAATCTGGGATTGACAAAATAAATATCTATGGACACAGAAATGAAGTAAGTTTAACGAATTTAAATAGAATAAAGGTCATGAATTGTGACAATTACGGATTTTTGTCATGTGAAATACAAAGAAAATAAATATATATGCAAAAGTTAAAAAAAAGAAAAGAAAGAAAAATACACGTTTGGAATGTAATATTAACTTTTTGAGAAAGGGACAACGCATGTTAATGAAGGCTAAAAGAAATGTAAATATGTCAGACGAGTTAAAAATATATATTTTTGCCTAGTCAGAATGTGACTTTTGAAAGAATCTAATTTTTCACCCATGACCAAAAGCAAGGAATAACTTTTAGGCAAAACGTGCAAATTTGGTCATTTTAGACTTGACAGGATAAATGTAAAGACTCTGTGCGTGACAAATCAAACTTAGTCACCATTATTGTCCCGCTCCCAGCACATTAGACCTGTACTAGGTGGAAAAGCATTTTGAAATTCCCATCTTCTCATACCAGTATGTCATATTTAGGTACAAAGTCCCTTTATTTGTCCTGCATCTAGATGAGTGAAATTTACTTTCTGCATTTGACCCTTCTCCTGGGGGAGTGGTGAGCTGCAGACACAGGAACCATTTGGTGGTTTAAACCCCATTCCAACCCTTTAATGCTGAGTATCAAGCAGGGAGTGGATTTGAACTCATGACCTTCCAGCCTCAGGACGGAGAAATCTGCAAATTAGGATTACAGATGTTTTAAGGCCGTACAACTCCTTACTTCATACTTTATACACATGTATCATTGTGTATTGGAGTGGACCAGGGAGACTTTGGCCCGCCTATCACAGTCACTGCATCACAGACCTGAGCTTTTTCAAACTGCGGGTTTAAATCTGCTCACGATTTGAAGAAAAAAAATACTTACAAATCCAGTTTTGAGCTTAAATTTGATCTTAAACTCCTAAAATACAATTTTCATTAAGGTGGATCTTAGCTGCATCGAACTCCTCCACACCCCGGCATTTTCCTGACCGCTTTGTCCATTTCGGGGTCACGGGGGTGCCGGAGCCTATCCCGGCTACTGATGGGCGAAGGCGGGGTACACCCTGGACAGGTCTCCAGTCCGTCACAGGGCCTCAATCACACACCCATCCACTCTCACATTCACACCTAGGGGCAATTTAGAGTCATCATTTAACCTATGAAGCATGTTTTTGGACGGTGGGAGGAAGCCGGAGTCCCCGGTGAAAACCCACGCATGCACGGGGAGAACATGCAAACTCCACACAGAAAGGTCCCAGCCGGGATTCGAACCGCTGTGAGGCAAGAGCGCTAACCACTGTGCCACCGTGCAGCCCATGAGAGATATTAATTAAGAAGAAAAAAAAAAAAATCCCTGCCACTATAAATAAAATTAAAATTTCTGGGAAATTGTAACAGAAAATACTTTTTAAAAATACCGTCATGTAGATGTCATTATCTGATCACAAAATGGTAAAATCATGTCAACAGTAACATATTTAACAAAGTGTGAGATAAAATTAAAAAACAAGTGAAGAATGGAGGATCTTTTAAGGAGGAAAACATAAATGGAATTTCAAAATCTTGACATTTATCTAAAAGTCACCATACATTCCTCCTAATAGTAGTAATTGAATCACTGAACTACAGAATGTGCAATAAACTTGTACTCCATTTTTTTCCTCTGCATCACCTTCTTCTCAAACAGAGATTAAAGCATTTGAAAGGAGCATCTCATGTGACATCTCAGACGTTTTGATTGATTGGAGCCTCAATCAAAGAGGAAACTCCAGTCGAAGGAAAATAAATTCATAGGACAGACCCACATTCCCCTCTGGAGGCTTTTGGCCTTGAAGAAACTTAACATCTTCAGCTGTCAATCACTGCTCAAAATCATTTCCTAAAAACTATAAAAACATTTCAGAAAAGAACAAGAAATGTAAAAAAAACGCGATTCAAAAGAGTGTACAGTTTAAATCATACAACATGAGGTAAAACTCTTGTAACTTTCTTATTTATTGTTTTATTTTTCAGATTAATGCCTGTATCAAATCAAATATACTTTATTGTCCCGAAGGAAATTTGTCTTGGAACTTGTAATGGGTAACTTGAACCACAAGGTGGCAACAACGCACAAACACTTCACTAATCCTGTTTTCAAATAGCTCATTGTAATGTGAGAATAAGTGTTTGGGGTTTACATATAACATAAATATACACTAAAAGGTCCTTGTTAAAAATTAAATGAGAGTTGAAGTATAAAAATATGTCTTACTCAATCAAGTCATTTTACTGAATGACACATTTATATACATATTTTTGTTGTCTTGTGTTTTTAACCCACTTTAACAGAACAGATCAGCCTGCTTCATCATATTTCCAGATCACTTCTGGAGAACGTTCTTCATCTCTGTTCCTGCATGACCACATCCCCAACACTGAGATCTGACTCCAGCTCAGTGGACACGGAGCTGTGTGATGTATTTCTGGTTTTATAATAAGACTACTCTTTTTCTTTTTTTTCTTTCAGTCATTTACTGTACAAGAGAACTGGACTAGTGAATGAATGAACATGTTTTGTTCTTAAAGGATGTCTAATCTCATGTCGCAAATGAAAATCCCAGAATCACAAGAACAGAAATAATTGACACAATTAAAATTCAAAGTGTAACAAAAGTTTTTATTGATATAAGAAGCAAAGTTTAAAAAGAAATGAAATTAAAAATAAAATCCATTATTACAATTAATTTTTACATGAATATTAATTTTTCTTATTACAATATTCTCAAAATGTATTTATTATTCGACAAAGCCAAAATTTTACCTAAAAAAATATCCTAAAGCTCAGAGCATCAGCTGCAAAAAATGTCAATTTCTTTGTATTTTTACTGTCTGCTGCTAATGTACATTAATGCGCGTGGTCCACAGGTAAAGCGGTCAACTACTGATCAGGAGATTGCAGGTTCAATTCCCATCTTACATGCCCATGTGTCCAAGTGTCCTTGGGCAAGACACTGAACCCCATGTTGCTCCAGGTGGTTAAAGTTTGGCAACAGAGTGTGAATGAAACTAGAACTGTAAAGGTAGTAAAGCACTTTATAAGTATACACTAATTACCATTTTTTCATCATTTCAGTTAAAGCTGAATCTATTTGGTTAATATAGTAAAAAACATTATGCATTATTAGAATTTAAAAACTAAAGATACAACATTTTAAAAGGTTTAAAAAATTACAAAACATCATCAAGAAGAATTATATCAAAGCCTGATCATAAAACAACTTTCTGCAGAGTTCAGTTCTTCTTGATGGTTATGATGGAAGCCATCTTCAGAACTCTTTAGAACCACAAAGAAATGACTGGAAACACTTGATCCAGTCTTCAGCTGTGAACTCAGATTATCTCATGCAGCTGCTAGCAGGTTGTTAAGGTTCCATCTGAAATAAAAAATAAACAAAAATACAAAAAAAAAAGAGAAAACATTTGGCAGTGCCTTTAGCAGCGCCACCTACAAAAGAGACGTTTGTTCTGATCTGCAAGAAAACACAAAGATAAGATAAAAATACTAGGAGCATGATCTTGATGCATTACCTGCATGAACAAATTCAAGTTTCTATTAGGTTTACATCATATTTGAGAACACAATGTAAACTTACCAAGTGCTGGTCCTTATTGAACTTCAGAGTAAATCATCTCATCCACTGACTGAGATGATTTTCCTGTAAAGAAAATGAACTCAAATATTAAATCTGAACAGAAACACTAATAGAACAATAAAACTGGTGTGTTAATTAAACATTGTTAAAAGTTCATTACATTAAAACATTTGTAGTCGAGTTTCCTCTGTTTGATCCTGACATACTTTAAATTCACAAGTCTATTAGTTACAGTTCTAGTGTATTTTAATGTTTTTCCTTCCAAGACTATTAGATGTTGTTGTAATCAATCCGTTAATGCGCTATATTAACAATTGTTGTGTTTGGCCACTAGAGGGCAGTGTCGCAGAAGTTATCATTACTTTGGAAAAACGCACCTTTGTTTTTCTTCTTCACCTCTGCATACAGCTGACTGACATCTAAAAGAGAACAACATCCAACATTTGATTTCTTTAGATGATATTCTCATGTTTCTACCAGCAAACATCCCAGAATCTGACAGTCTGTCATTTTTAGAGTCACAGCTGCATGGATGGAGATCATGTTTCCATAGAGACAGATCTTACCTGCAGACGCTCCTGTCTTCACATCAGAGTAAACTGAGTTCTCTGCTGGTTTCTGTCTCTTTTCTGTCAGAAGGATCAGGAAATATTTGATTTGATTCAACTGTTTAATAAATCTATCATAAAGTGTTTATTACATAAATATTGCTTTTATTTTCTCACTTTTCTTATTGAAGGTTTTAAACTTGATTGAAGAATATGTAACCATCCTGGATTCACCTGAAACAACATTTACATTTATTTTTAGATTCTGGTCATTTCTTCTGATCTCATCAAAAAGTTTGTCATTTAATTATGATTTAATTCTTTGTTTATACATATCTGATAGAAAATCAGTCATTTTGTTAGAACAGATCAGCGATTTAGATGTAAATGAGGAGGTAACTGTTATCAATCTTGAATGATTCTTTCATTTTACTTGTGTTTTCATCTTCTGGATCATTCTGAATTCCTTCAGGACCTTAAACAGAGAAGAAAAACCTTCAAAATGAATTTTACAAATATAATCCAACAGGAACAAAATGTTTTCAATAGTTTTCTAGATCAGACATCAAGTAATAGAACTGTCATGTTTAGTTTATTTTTTCTCAGGTCAAAGTTAAGGAATAAATTGAGATCAGTCAAAGTTTAGACGAACCATGAAGAAGAACGTCGTCATTTCTGTGCTGACCTTCAGTGTGGTCTGCAGCAGTGATCTGGTTGTTGTCCTGAGATCTACTAAAATAAATATAAGTAGAATGATTATCATTATTGAAATTATAAACTCCAAGAAAAACATCTGTTATACTTTTCCTAAAAATAAAAAGTACCAACCTGATCATTTTTGAATCTGGAAATGAAAAATAGTTTTAAGTTGTTTGTTTTGGAT
>NC_050528.1:30584778-30585643 GCF_002922805.2 Oryzias melastigma
AAAAAAAAAAAAAAAAAAAACATTCTCACCTCTTGATCTTCTGCAGAAAAACCAAATAAGGAATATGAGAATTACCAAAATTACAGACGTTAGAACAAAAACCAACACAGGAAATGAGGAGCTGACGGGTCTGGATGTTGCTGTAAAAATATGTTTAAATAAAGTACAGGTAAATATTCTCACTATAAGCATTTATAATGATCTTTTCAAAATGATTAAACTCACCATCAACAATGACTGGATCACTGAACTCTGAGTGATAAACTGGTTCTCCTCTTCCTCCTCTGCATCTGTAAACTCCTTCCTGTGAGACACTGATTTGTCCATTTGAAAGGAAGTCAGCATCTTGTGTGGTCAGCAGTTTGGAGGATTTCTCTCCTCTGAACCAGAAAAATCTCCAACCAGATGATGAATTCTTCACTAAGCAACTCATGTTCACTCTGCCCTCTACTGGAGACTTTGTCATGTTTAGTTCAGACTTTGGTTTGTGAGCTGTTGAGATAAAATATTTAAATGTCTGAACACATGATCAAGTTTTAAAGTGGAAACAAAACATACATTTATACATTCATGAAAGAGTAAAATAAAAACAATAAAAACATCAGCACACCTGAAACAGATAATCTTAGAGCTTCACTCCAGTTTGTTGAAGAATATGAATAATATGTGGATCTGCTCTTACAGCTGTATTCTCCACTGATGGAAGCTGTGATAGTCCAGTCTTTATTGTTTCTCCAGGATGTCTGTGACTGAGGAGTTCTCCATTGATACTCCCACTGAACTCCTTCTCCTCCCTGAACCTCACATGTCAGAGTGATCGTCTCTCCTCTGAACATCTGAGACCAGCTGGGTTTCTGTGTCACAA
>NC_050528.1:30586115-30604880 GCF_002922805.2 Oryzias melastigma
AGATAAAAATATTTAAATGTATGAACATATGTTCAAGTTTTAAAGTAGAAACAAAACATACATTTATACATTCATGAAAGAGTAAAATCAAAATAATAAAAACATCAGCACACCTGAAACAGATAAACTTAGAGCTTCACTCCAGTTTGTTGAAGGATATGAATAATATGTGGATCTGCTCTTACAGCTGTATTCTCCACTGATAGAAGCTGTGATAGTCCAGTCTTTATTGTTTCTCCAGGATGTCTGTGACTGAGGAGTTCTCCATTCATACATCCACTGAACTCCTTCATCTCCCTGAACCTCACATGTCAGAGTGATCGTCTCTCCTCTGAAGATCTGAGACCAGCTGGGTTTCTGTGTCACAATGACTTTGTTGGAAACTGTTTTTAATCATATATAAACATGAAATAAATAATGAAAATATTAAATAAAAAATATGATTTACTCCACGAATGTTAAATCACTCACATGTTATGTAAATGTTGACTTCATCACTTGTATCAGAGTAGAAGGCTGGTTCTCCTCTAGATCCTCTACATCTGTAGATTCCTCCTTGTGAGACTCTGATTTCTCCATTTTCTCCATCATTGAGTCTGTATTCAGATAAATATGAGGTTCTTCTGAACCACTCATATTTCCAACCAGCAGATTTCTCCACAGAGCAGATCAGTGTCACTCTGTCTCCTACTGACACAGTTGTTGTTCCTGCTGTCAGTTTAGCTTTAGGTTTGTCTGCTGGTGTTTAATAAAACATAATAATTGTTTATATTAAACATATTTGTTATCAACAATATTCTTGTATAATTTATACACATGGGCATAGTATAATAACCTACATTTAAAAATGTTTATAGTACTTTCCAAATGTATAAATTCTTAAAAATGAATTCTCTTTATAAAATGAGTCATGTCATAAACACAAATAAATTACCTGATACATTTATAGAAACGATGTTGCTGCACCTTGTATAATCTGAACCTTTCCAGTGACCACAGCACTGATAATCACCACTGTGATGTTCATTCAGAGGAAACGAGAAGACTGGATTTGTGTAGTAATCATATAATGTATGACCTCTTTTGTATAATATATATTCCCAGTCATTTGTTCCTCCTTCTCTCATGTCACATTTGAAGGTTAAAGATTCTCCAATATAATAAGTTGACCTTTGTGGTTCAAAAGTCAACACAGGATCTAGAACAAACACAAACACACAATTAACTGAACAAATGTTTTTTTACATGTAAATAACCACAAAAAGTAAATATTTTTACATTTTACATTTGTCCACAAAGAGATTATACACATAGTATTCTTAAATCTATGAAAAGAAACAACAAATAGTTAAAAATATCACCTTGAGTGAGTCCACAGTGGAGGAGTGAATAGAGAACTACTGGATATGAAAGATGGAAAGATCACAGATACAATATTTCAGAAATGTGAAGTAATGCAGATTAAAGTTTCAATCCAAATTACATGAAATCAATGATTTCTTTAATATTAATAGATACATTTAACCAAAAATATATTTATTTATTAACTGTTCCTCATGTTTCAGAAAGAGTTCGAACATGAACTACTAACAATTTAGTAATAAAATAGTTTTGTTGACATATTTTACTGATTAATGTGATGAAAACAGCCAAAGTTCTTCTGACAAACTCACAGATGAACTCCAGTTTACAGAGCAGAGTGTGTCCCATCCTCACAATCAGATCAGAGGAGAAAATCCTGATGGAAAAAGAAACAAGAAAGTGTGTTTATGGAGAGGTAAAGAACTGAGGAATAAAAAAACAACATCATGTTCTCTGAAAAAAACTGAAAACGTACGTTTACTTCTTTAAGACAAAGATAACACAACTGTTACAGCGTCCTCTAAAGAAGGAAGAAAAAAAAATAATTAATTTTATTTAGCAAAAACTGATGGCAAAATATATACTTTTTTATTTTTTTTAAAATAAGTTAAAAGTTAGGCAAATACATATAATAACAGTTTTTGATGATTTTATAGAATTCAGCTGCACATCTTCTACAGTTTGATGTCTTTTTAAAGTGTGCTGTATGTCATTCTTCAAGTCAAGAGTGTTCACAAAACAGAGAACTTCTTTCAGTCAACAAGAAATGAAAATCTTCTCATTCTAACTGTAGAATACTCACAGTGTGGACTGACTGATAGTAGTTCTGCTCTTTGTTCCTCAGTGTTCTCTCTTCTAACTGTCTAACTTCTAAATGTCTTCTTTCTTCTAAACCACTAAGATCAGCTTCTAGGATGGAAAGAGTCACATGGTCTCAGTGCAGAAACATTTACTATTTCTGTATTTTATGATCACCTCATGATTGAAGTGTTAAAACCACATCATTCACACCAGGTGAAGGAGAAAAATATAAAAACTGCTGCAGGATGAGGTCATGAGAAGATTAATTTGTCCATTTTCATCCTATCAGTCACTCATGGTAGAAATAATTTTATCCCTGAAATGAACAACAATCTGTCAACAATTAGTGTTGAAGTCGGTGAAGGTGATCTGTTTGATGGTGACATGAGTTGCGTGTCAAATTCTGGAAATATTTTTGTAGTTGTGAATGTTCTCTGTCTGTTTCCTTTTCACATGTAGCTCAGAATAACTGCAGCAGATTTGACCACAGAGTTTCTTTCTCATCGTTACTTTTATCTGTTCTCTGCAGATAGGATGAAGGTTGTTAGATTAAATTAACAACATTATTTTACAGAAGAAAAACTGAACATTTTTCTAACAAATTGGACTTCAGGTGTATATTAAACGTCCTTAAATGTAAAATGAATTTGTATTTATAGTGAAAATGTTTCATTTCTAAAATGGAGCAAATCTACATTCAGTACATAATGTATTAATTTTCTCGGGTTCTACTAGAATTCTCTTTTAAGCTTCAAGGAGATCAAATTCTAAACTGAAAATCTAAAACAGGAAATAAAAGTTAATTAATTTAACCAAAAAATGATAGATATATTATGTAAAATAATTGCTAAAAAATAATAATGGCATAAAAAGTCTCTTAGATATAAAAGTAATCACAATCCATAACTATGAATATGTTTTTGTCATAACTGAATAACTGAGGCAGACTTCAACTTTTACATTCAGTCAAAAATAGCTCTGAAAACTCTATCAGGAAACTGCTTGCAGCTTCAGAGTCTCCTCCCAGTCAAGTGTCACTTTCTTCAGACATTATTATTATTTTAATTTTAATGTCTCTAATCAAATTATTCTGTAAAGGGCATCGAAGATTAGCTTAAATAATGAGTAAATCAGAAGTATTTCCTAAACTCTGTTTCTACTTCAGATTGATTTACTTTGAGAAAAACATTTGGTTCTTTTCTCTGCTGTTTAGAACCTGTTCTGCTAAAGTTTAACCTCTGACAGCTGGACTCTGCTGTGTTCTATAAGCTGATTCTTTAAAACAACATCATATTTTTAAAACGTTCATGTGTGTTCTGCCTACAAGTTTTCATGGGATCATAAACTGCAGTTCTTCTTCAGTCCACTAGGAGCTGCTGTAGAGCAAACACTGTTCTGTGTGTGAGAGTGGAGCTGATCTCAGATCAGTTTATGCTGCAGCACTGAGTCTCCAGAAGAACAGCTGGTTTGTCTGCTACCAGACATGTGATTTAGTGGATAAACTTTAAAAGTCATTGATTTTCTAATATATTTTTGCTCAGAAAAGGTAAGCTGTTATTTCTGTCCCTGTTGCAGAAAACTCTGTTTCAATGCTAAACACAACTTTCTTGTAAAGCAGTGATGAGAGTGTGAACTGTCTCACTCACCAGTCAGTTTGAGGTTTGAGGAAGAGCGTTGTCTGGTGTCTTCCTCTGTCTCGGTCTTTCTTACGAGGATATTGATCACAATCTCTGTGAAAAAGGTCCAGATTCCGTATAGTTGAAACAAACATCTTCCTCATTCATGTGGGAGGACCCTCTTTCTCTCTTCCTCCTCTGTGGCCGCCACCCACTCTGTCTTTGAATGGCTGAACATAAACCATTGCAATGTTTACACCCTGTTGAACATTTTCTGTGCTGGTTTTTGTTTTACTAAATATCCTCCTGATAATGTTTCAGGATCTCTGGGTCCTCTGATCATAACAATAACAACACAATTCTCCTGCTGTGTCAGTGGAGAGGGCAGAAAAAGAGAGTCAGAGAAGTTAGAGATGTTCTTCCTCTCTCAGCTGCAGACACAGAAAAACTCAAGAATTGTCTGCCACAGACAGTTGCAGGTTATTACACAGATTTTGTAAAAATAAAAGAACTCGTATATAAAACAACTAAATAGACAATGAATCTACAGTGGGCCGGAGGGGATCTGGTTTGGATACCACAGGATTTCATCTCTGCTCTTTGCAGATGATGTTGTTCTGTTGGCTTCTTCGAGCTAGGACCTCCAGCATGTATTGGAGCGGTTTGCAGCCGGGTTCTTGACCGGAGAAAGGTAGTTTGTCCTCTCTCAATGGGTGGAGTGCTCCTGCCTCAGGTGGAAGAGTTTAAATATCCTGGGGTCTTGTTCACTAGTGAGGGAAGATCAGAGCGTGAGATCAAAAGATAGATTTGAGCAGCGTCCACTATTTTGCAGTCGCTGTATCGGTCCGTTGTGGTGAAAAGAGAGCTGAGCCAGAAAGCAAAGTTCTCAATTTACCAGGACACGCTGGAGAGACTACGTCTCTCGGCTGGCCTGGGAACTCCTTGGGGTCCCCCCAGAGGAGCTGGAGGAAGTGGCCAGGGAGAGGGAATTCTGGGCATCTGCTGCCCCCGCGACCCGGTCCCAGATGAGCAGAAGAAGATGGATGGAGGGATGGATGGATGGATAGATGGATGGATAGATGCTATGTTTACGTATTTTTACTGGATGTATGAAAATCCCCACAACAGTCCTGGATGGTTGCTGACTTTTCTTCTCCTAAGTGGAAACTTCCAGAAGCACGCTCCAAGACGCCGCACTTGTCCGCTGATTGAGGCGGTTCAATGATGCTTTCATCACCTGTGTCCAGAGACCAGTGGACAGAAGTGGCGACAGCTTCCCAATCCAACAACCAGTGACAGAGAACAGTCACCAACGGATGTCCTGCTGTCCGGTCCGGTCGGCAGAAGTCGGTCAAGAAGGGAAGTAAAACGGGTAAAAAGCTCAGTGTCGCTCAGTAGTGATTCGAGTAGACTGCAAATCATGTGTCCGATGGAACTGAGGCCTTGGTACGTCACATCATGTGTCGAGCGCATCAACCATCTCTCATTGGTTTAGCTGTTTGGTGCGAAATTTGAACAGAATAGGTGTGGTCCCTTTACCTGGGGTTGATAACGGACCAAACATTGTCAGTGTGGGTTTGACGAAAGTACAAAGGAACCTGCAAATGCCACAAATTGCTGCAGGAGGTCGAAACTCGATGGAACTCAACATACCTGATGTTACAAGATTATTGAGCATCGGTCAATGCAGCTTTGGCGTCCCTAACAGCAGACATAACTCTCCACTCATCTGTGGAATATGAATGCATTCATGAATATCTGGGAGGGCTTGCACCATTTCAACAAGCCACCACAGAGTAATCCGCTTAAAAAACTGTTTCAGGATTGAAGGTCATTCCTATCATTAGGATGGTTCAGGACAAGCTGGCATTGAAGGTAATGGGACTGAAAACTGAGACAGCAGTCATTCTGAGCCAAAATATCCAACACCTGCTGGGCACAAGATGCAATGTGGGAACAATTCAAGTCCTCACCTAATCTACATGTTTCACAACATTAGATTTTGGAAATCAAAGTCATGCACAGGAGACCGTGAACAAACTGACTGCTGAATGTGCACATGCAAGAGTGGAGGGAGCTGAGCCATCGACAGCACAGATACTCTTACATGCATTCATTGTGTCTTTATTCACTTTACATGAATGTGACATTTGATGTAATGATCATCGTTATTCAGCAGCACTGGAACAACCTGACACTGAGACAGGAGCTGAAGACAACCTGTGGGAACTTTTGGACAGCCGAGTTAGTAAGTATTACAAGAATAATGTTATTTTTTATAAAAATGGCTGAATTTTGTCTTTCCTTATAAGTGCAAATCAAAAAGCACAAAACTGTACGAAGAACGCAACAGTGGAAGTGCAACGATACATGTCCAGAGTATAAGACCCACTCAGACTCCACACGGTCCTCTATCTACCCTCAACTATATCATCTGTCCAAAAAATATCTCTACATGCCTTCAACATCTGTGCCATGCAAACAGGTCTTCTCCAGAGCTGGAGAGGTGGTGAGCTTAAAGAGAAGCAGATTAAAGCCAAACATGGTTGAAAAGATTATTTTCTTAGATAATTTTTTTTTATAAAAAAGCACACTAGTCATTTATTTTATGGAAGTAAAAAAGTTACACAAGCACCAGCATACATAAAATGACATTATTGCGATCAAACATATTTGCCACATCAAATAGCTATCAAACCATCATCCAGATAACATTGTAATTACACACATTAGATCAAACATTTCAGAATCAACGAAAATCAACAGAGACTCTGGAGAGCTTGAGGGGTCAAATTTGGCCCCTTTGATTAATTTCTTTTTTTCTTAACTGTCTTTTTTTTCCTTTTCTTTAGTAGCCACAGTAATTGGTGCTGCCTAAAATGAACAAACAACAAAAAAAAGAACAAATAATTTTTGAAAGTTGACAATAACATGTTTCATGAGTTTTGTACGTTTTAAAATCTTCTTGAAGTCTTGAGATTATGACAGAACGGGCGCTTGGATGTTTTAATGCCCAACAACCAGCAGATGTCACTGTTTCCAGCTGAAATGATTCAAGCAGAGTGTCAATCTCAGCTCAGTTGGTCAGAACTTCAGAAAGCGTCAATTTGGCCATCTCTTAGTTTACAGGGAACTATTGAGCTACAGCTCCACACACCAGGGTTTCAGGTGCCCGACTGAATGGACCAGGATCCTGCAGCACAGTGAGGGATCCTCTCTTCAGAGTGCAGAAGCAGCTCCGCCTTTATTATCTGTCCCACATCCTGTTGGCAATCAGGACAATTGCCACCACCTAAGCCAGGGGTGGCCAACCCTGGTCCTCAAGAGCCTCAACCCTGCCTGTTTTCCAGCTCTCCCTGGACTGATTGATGCTGACAATTGAAATCAGGTGTGTTCAGTCAATCAGGATGTGGAATCATTTACGTCAACTAATCAGCAGGAAGCTGGTCAGGGAGAACTAGAAAACAGGCAGGGTTGAGGCTCCTGAGGACCAGGGTTGGCCACCCCTGACCTAAGCAGACCAAATGTGTCCAGTCTGAATACACCCTAAGAGGAGTTTTTCAGGGTTCAATAAATCGAGTTGGAGCTCTTTTGAAGTTTCAGATTAGAAAAGCAGATCGTCCAGTTTTTCTTCATTCTTCTTCAGTACCTGCAGATGACAGAGACGTTTACTGTGTATCAGTAAAGTTCATTTAAGAAATTAGAAATTGTTCATTCTGACATGTGAGAGACTCTATGAAGGTGAATCCTGACAAGAATTACAATGAGATTCACTGTTTTTGATTTTTTTTATGCTTTAAGGGTTTTTATAGAATATTTGACAATTAAAACTTCCATCAGAACATCAGCATTACTGCCATTCATCTGTTCCATTGTTAAAATCATTGACCTTTCTCAGTAATGTTTCAAAGTTCAGCTGATGTGATGCAGAAAGAAATCTGATCTCAATATTTACACAGAATTAGTGACATCTGCATCTTTTTTCAGGTCAAATAACCACAGTTTTGGATTTTCCGTTTTTGAAATGATTCTTAATTAAAAAATGAACTGAAATAACAACAGTGATTTTTATTTTACTGAGTGTAGATAATCAGAGCTGGATGTCCTTGCAGTGACAGCAGTTCTTAATCCAGACATAGATTACAGAAGAAGTTTGATTACCTATGTTGGCGTAATCTGGATTATTCTCTGTGTCTTCATGGACTCTGAGTGACTCATAAACATCAACATCACCTTTCAAAAACAAACCAGAACAAAATGAAGTTTGAACATTTTATACAAACATTTAAAACATTTATTCAGTTATTTCTTCAATTAAAACAATAAATTGTTAAAAAGTCAGAGTTCAGACTGACCATGGAGCAGAGATCCATATGTGTTGTGTTCAACATCATTCTCATCTGGAGCTCTATTCTGATTTTGTTCATCAGACCTGGTTGAATGAAAGAAATTAATAAGTAAATACAGTTGTACAGACATCATTCATTCGTCGGTTTAGCCGCTTGTCCCTTTCGGGGTCATGATACTGCAAGACCCAAACCCGGCTACTGATGGGTGAAGACAGAGTTCATCCTGTACAGATCTCCAGTCTGTCGCAGGGCCTCAATCACAAACAATCACACCGAGGGGAAATTTAAAATAATCAAGCATGTCCCAGGAGAAAACCCACACATGCATGGGTAGGACATCCAAAATCCACACAGAAAGGTCCCCAGGTGGTGGTTTTGTTTCAGGTCCACCAGCCAGGACTCAAACGGGGGCCATCTTGCTGTGAGGCAAGAGTGCTAACCACTCCACCACCCTCCAGCCCACAGACATCCATCCATCCATCCATCCATCGTCTTGTCCGCTTCTTCCCTTTCGGGGTCGCGGGGGTGCCGGAGCCTATCCCGGCTACTGATGGGCGAAGGCGGGGTACACCCTGGACAGGTCGCCAGTCTGTCGCAGGGCCTCAATCACACCCATTCACACTCACTAGCACACCTAGGGGCAATTTAGAGTCACCAATTAACCTATGAAGCATGTTTTTGGACGGTGGGAGGAAGCCGGAGTCCCCGGTGAAAACCCACACATGCACGGGGAGAACATGCAAACTCCACACAGAAAGGTCCCAGCCGGGAGTCGAACCGGGGCCTTCTCGCTGTGAGGCAAGAGCGCTAACCACTGCGCCACCGGGCAGCCCCGCCCACAGACATCAATCAATAAAAACATAAAAAAGTACCAACCTGATGGAGGTTGAATCTGTAAATAATAACATCACATGTTTATAAAGTGATCAGCATCATTGCAGAACAGGACAAATCATTCAGTCATCAATGTGATTTTAAAGGAAAATTTCTCACCTTTTGACTTTTTGTACAAATAAAACATCAGTGGAAAAATCATCAGTAAAAAGACACAAACTGGTCTAACAACCAACAGAACAGGAAGTGAAGAGCTGTCAGGTCTGGATGAAGCTGGAACACATCATGGATAGATTCAAGTTTCTAATCAATCCAATGATAAAAGAGAAAAAGAGAAAGAAGAAGATGGCAGCAGAGGGAAGCAACATCATAAACATCCAGGTCTAAATAGTAAACTAGAATGGGCGGGGCCTGTCTACACAAACACTTACACACACACACTGTAGTGACACACACTTGTTGGCCAAAATAGTCTCCACATTTAAACTAAACATAATTTACTTAATCCAACTATAACAGCAGCTCACACGCTCCATCATACAAACCCATTCAGATAAAGACTTTCATTCTGTCACACAAACGGTTAGTGCTAAGGTGAGCTGACACCTGTGCTCAGGTGAGTGTTTATGTTTCACTGAGGTGGATGGTGATGGAATGTACTCAGGGGGAGAGCGCCCGGCCATCCCCACGCCAAGACCCCCCACCGTGGCATCAACTGCAGCCAGGACCCCCGCCGTGCAATCCCGCCGAGCACCCAGACCGGGGCACGCGGGACCGCCGCAGAGGCCCCCCACACCCAAGAGCAGGAAGGCACAGGAACACAGAGAGTGCAGGCCCCAGCCCAGCCAGAGGAGCAGCCCCCCCACCCCGCCAGTAGGGCCAACGCGGGACCCCACCCCCGGAGAGATGTCAAATGTCTCTCTGATGTCAGTTCTGTCTTATCAAGCTTTACTATGGTTTCCAATTGTTCCATCATGTTCACATTGACAGAATTACAAACTAATACTACAAAAAAAAGAAACAGTAATTTTATCTGTTAAATGAAACTGAAGTAAAAACTTTTTTATAACTTTTTTCTCATCTAACACACAGTGTTGAACAGATTTCTGTTTGTTTTTTCTATTAATATGAATGTCTGTTTACATTCACAACACTAACAGGTCCGTGTCAGTGTGTAAGATAAATATAAGTTGTGCTAATAAGCTAAGACTATATATGTAACTTCAGAGACAAACTTAACAGTACACATTTTGTTAGTAATAATTTTTGTGCTCCAATCAAACAGGATTAAACTCACCACCAATGGTGACTGGATCACTGAACTCTGAGTGATAAACTGGTTCTCCTCTTCCTCCTCTGCATCTGTAAACTCCTTCCTGTGAGACACTGATTTGTCCATTTGAAAGGAAGTCAGCATCTTGTTTGGTCAGCAGTTTGGAGGATTTCTCTCCTCTGAACCAGAAAAATCTCCAACCAGATGATGAATTCTTCACTGAACAACTGAGGATCACTCTGTCCTCTACTGGAGACTTTGTCATGTTTAGTTCAGACTTTGGTTTATGTGCTGTTGAGATAAAAATATTTAAATGTATGAACATATGTTCAAGTTTTAAAGTAGAAACAAAACATACATTTATACATTCATGAAAGAGTAAAATCAAAATAATAAAAACATCAGCACACCTGAAACAGATAAACTTAGAGCTTCACTCCAGTTTGTTGAAGGATATGAATAATATGTGGATCTGCTCTTACAGCTGTATTCTCCACTGATAGAAGCTGTGATAGTCCAGTCTTTATTGTTTCTCCAGGATGTCTGTGACTGAGGAGTTCTCCATTCATACATCCACTGAACTCCTTCATCTCCCTGAACCTCACATGTCAGAGTGATCGTCTCTCCTCTGAAGATCTGAGACCAGCTGGGTTTCTGTGTCACAATGACTTTGTTGGAAACTGTTTTTAATCATATATAAACATGAAATAAATAATGAAAATATTAAATAAAAAATATGATTTACTCCACGAATGTTAAATCACTCACATGTTATGTAAATGTTGACTTCATCACTTGTATCAGAGTAGAAGGCTGGTTCTCCTCTAGATCCTCTACATCTGTAGATTCCTCCTTGTGAGACTCTGATTTCTCCATTTTCTCCATCATTGAGTCTGTATTCAGATAAATATGAGGTTCTTCTGAACCACTCATATTTCCAACCAGCAGATTTCTCCACAGAGCAGATCAGTGTCACTCTGTCTCCTACTGACACAGTTGTTGTTCCTGCTGTCAGTTTAGCTTTAGGTTTGTCTGCTGGTGTTTAATAAAACATAATAATTGTTTATATTAAACATATTTGTTATCAACAATATTCTTGTATAATTTATACACATGGGCATAGTATAATAACCTACATTTAAAAATGTTTATAGTACTTTCCAAATGTATAAATTCTTAAAAATGAATTCTCTTTATAAAATGAGTCATGTCATAAACACAAATAAATTACCTGATACATTTATAGAAACGATGTTGCTGCACCTTGTATAATCTGAACCTTTCCAGTGACCACAGCACTGATAATCACCACTGTGATGTTCATTCAGAGGAAACGAGAAGACTGGATTTGTGTAGTAATCATATAATGTATGACCTCTTTTGTATAATATATATTCCCAGTCATTTGTTCCTCCTTCTCTCATGTCACATTTGAAGGTTAAAGATTCTCCAATATAATAAGTTGACCTTTGTGGTTCAAAAGTCAACACAGGATCTAGAACAAACACAAACACACAATTAACTGAACAAATGTTTTTTTACATGTAAATAACCACAAAAAGTAAATATTTTTACATTTTACATTTGTCCACAAAGAGATTATACACATAGTATTCTTAAATCTATGAAAAGAAACAACAAATAGTTAAAAATATCACCTTGAGTGAGTCCACAGTGGAGGAGTGAATAGAGAACTACTGGATATGAAAGATGGAAAGATCACAGATACAATATTTCAGAAATGTGAAGTAATGCAGATTAAAGTTTCAATCCAAATTACATGAAATCAATGATTTCTTTAATATTAATAGATACATTTAACCAAAAATATATTTATTTATTAACTGTTCCTCATGTTTCAGAAAGAGTTCGAACATGAACTACTAACAATTTAGTAATAAAATAGTTTTGTTGACATATTTTACTGATTAATGTGATGAAAACAGCCAAAGTTCTTCTGACAAACTCACAGATGAACTCCAGTTTACAGAGCAGAGTGTGTCCCATCCTCACAATCAGATCAGAGGAGAAAATCCTGATGGAAAAATAAAAACAAGGAAGTGTGTTTATGGAGAAGTAAAGAACTGTAAGGAAAAAAAAAAAAACATGATGTTCTCTGTAAAAACTGAGAATTTAAGTTTACTTCTTTAAGACAAAGATATAACTGTCACAGCGTCCTCTGAAAAGGAAGAAAAAAAATTAAATTTATTTAACAAAAACTGATGGCAAAATATATATTTTTTTTATTCCAAAAAAGGAAAATACATAAAATAACAGTTTTTGAAGATCTAAAATGCAGCTGCATATCTCATGCAGTTTAATGTATTTTTAAAGTTTGCTGTATGTCATTCTTCAAGTCAAGAGTGTCCACAAAGCAATGAACTTCTCTCAGTCAACAAGAAATAAAAACGTCGTAATTCTGGTAACTAGAATACTCACAGTGTGGACTGACTGATAGTAGTTCTGCTCTTTGTTCATCCACGTCCTCTCTTCTAACTGTCTAACTTCTAAATGTCTTCTTTCTTCTAAACCACTAAGATCAGCTTCTGGGATGGAAAGAGTCACATGGTCTCAGTGGAGAAACATTTTCTATTTCTGTATTTTATGATCACTTCATGATTGAAGTGTTAACATCACATCATTCACACCAGGTGAAGGAGAACATATAAAAACTGCTGCAGGATGAGGTCATGAGATGATTCATTTGTCAACTTTCATCCTATCAGTCACTCATGCTAGAAATTAATTTTTCTCTGAAATGAACAACAATCTGTCAACAATTAGTGTTGAAGTTGGTGAAGGTGATCTGCTTGAGGGTGACATGAGTTGCAAATTCAAGAAATATTTTTGTAGTTGTGAATGTTCTCTGTCTGTTTCCTTCCTTTTCACATGTAGCTCAGAATAACTGCAGCAGATTTGACCACAGAGTTTCTTTCTCATCGTTACTTTTTTCTGTTCACTGCAGATAGGATGAAGGTTGTTAGATAAAATTAACAACATTATTTTATAGCAGAAAAACTGAACATTTTTCTAACAAATTGGACTTCAGGTGTATATTAAACATCCTAGAATTTAAAATCAATTTGTTTTTATAGTGAAAATGTTTCGTTTCTAAAATGGAGCAAATCTACATTCAGTGCATAATGTATTAAAATTCTTAATTTCTACTAGAATTCTCTTTTAAGCTTTAAGGAAATAAAATTCTAAACTGAAAATCTAAAACAGGAAATAAAAGTTAATTAATTTAACCAAACAATGATCAATATATTGTGTAAAATAATTGCTGAAAAAAAATAATGGCATAAAAAGTCTCTTAAATATAAAAGTAATCACAATCCATAACTATAAATATGTTTTTGTCATAACTGAATAACTGAGACAGACTTCAACTTTTACTTTCAGTCAAAAATAGCTCTGAAAACTATGAGGAAACTGCTTAAAGTTTTAGAGTCTCCTCCCAGTCAAGTGTCACTTTCTTCATACATTATTTTTAATTTAATTTTAATGTCTCTAATCAAATTATCCTGTAAATGGCATCGAAGATTAGCTTAAATAATGACTAAATCAAAAGTATTTCCTAAACTCTGTTTCTACTTCAGATTGATTTACTTTGAGAAAAACATTTGGTTCTTTTCTCAGCTGTTTAGAACCTGTTCTGCTAAAGTTTAACCTCTGACAGCTGGACTCTGCTGTGTTCTATAAGCTGATTCTTTAGAACAACATCATATTTTTAAAACGTTCATGTGTGTTCTGCCTACAAGTTTTCATAAACTGCAGTTCTTCTTCAGTCCACTAGGAGCTGCTGTAGAGCAAACACTGTTCTGTGTGTGAGAGTGGAGCTGATCTCAGATCAGTTTATGCTGCAGCACTGAGTCTCCAGAAGAACAGCTGGTTTGTCTGCTACCAGACATGTGATTTAGTGGATAAACTTTAAAAGTCATTGATTTTTTAATATATTTTTGCTCAGAAAAGGTAAGCTGTTATTTCTGTCCCTGTTGCAGAAAACTCTGTTTCAATGCTAAACACAACTTGATTGTAAAGCAGTGATGAGAGTGTGAACTGTCTCACTCACCAGTCAGTTTGAGGTTTGAGGAAGAGCGTTGTCTGGTGTCTTCCTCTGTCTCGGTCTTTCTTACAAGGATATTGATCACAATCTCTGTGTAAAAGGTCCAGATTCCGTATAGTTCAAACAAACATCTTCCTCATTCATGTGGGAGGACCCTCTTTCTCTCTTCCTCCTCTGTGGCCGCCACCCACTCTGTCTTTGAATGACTGAACATAAACCATTGCAATGCTTACACCCTGTTGAACATTTTCTGTGCTGGTTTTTGTTTTACTAAATATCCTCCTGATAATGACCAGTTGCCCTCCCCGGCCACTTCCCTGGAGGAAGTGGCCGGGGAGAGGGAAGTCTGGGAATCTTTGTTAAGACTGCTGCCCCCGCGACCCGGTCCAGGATGAGCAGAAGAAGATGGATAGATGCTATGTTTACATATTTTTACTGGATATAAGAAAATCTCCACAACAGTCCTGGATGGTTGCTGACTTTTCTTCGCCTAAGTGGAAACTTCCAGAAGCACGCTCTAAGACGCCACAGTTGTCCGCTAATTGAGGCGGTTCAATGATGCTTTCAGCACCTGTGTCCAGAGACCAGTGGACAGAAGTGGCAACAGCTTCCCAATCCAACAACCAATGACAGAGAGTAGTCACCAACGGATGTCCTGCTGTCCGGTCGGCAGCAGTCGGTCAAGAAGGGAAGTAAAACGGGTAAAAAGCTCAGTGTCGCTCAGTAGTGATTCGAGTAGACTGCAAATCACGTGACTGATGGAACTGAGGCCTTGGTACGTCACATCATGTGTCGAGCGTATCAACCATCTCTCATTGGTTGAGCTGTTTGGTGCGAAATTTGAACAGAATAGGTGTGGTCAATTTACCTAGGGTTTATAATGGACCAACTGTTGTTGTCAGTGTGGGTTTATTGAGAGAAGGAGAATATCATTGTTGGCAATTGTAAATTGAAATGCTCTTGTATAGATTTAGGTTTAGTTTATAGTTAGCTTATTATTCTTACTGTATAGTTTAGTTATTATTTCAGGTTACAACAGTTTAGTCTAGATTATAATAGTTTACATTTTGATATTTTAGTTTAGCTTAGACTTCTTTATTTTAATTTATCTTAGATTAGTTTAGTTAAAACTAAAAATCAGTGCATGCATATTACATTAACATATATTTTAACACACACATCATATATACACTAGATAATCATTAAGATAAGTCATTATTAAGATAAGTGAATCAGTCAATGCAGCTTTGCTGTCCCTAACAACAGACATAACTCTCCTCTCATCAGTGGAATATGAATGCATTCATGAATGTCTGGGAGGGCTTGCACCATTTCAACAAGCCACCACAGAGTTATCCGCTGAAAAAACTGTTTCAGGATTGAAGGTCATTCCTATCATTAGGATGGTTCAGGACAGCAGTCATTCTGAGCCAAAATCTCCAACACCTGCTGGCCACAAGATGCAATGTGGGAACAATTCAAGTCCTCACCTAATCTACATGTTTCAAAACATTAGTTTTTGGAAACCAAAGTCATGCGCAGGAGACCGTGAACAAACTGACTGCTGAATGTGAACATTCAAGAGTGGAGGGAGCTGAGCCATCGACAGCACAGGTACTCTTATATGCATTCATTGTGTCTTTATTTAATTTACATGAAAATTACATTTGATTTTAATGATCATCATTATTCAGCAGCACTGGAACAACCTGACACTGAGACAGGAGCTGAAGACAACCTGTGGGAACTTTTGGACAGCCGAGTTGGTAAGTATTACAAGAATAATGTTATTTTTTTATAAAAATGGCTGAATTGTGTCTTTCCTTATGGGTGCAAATCAAAAAGCACAAAACTGTACGAAGAATGCAACAGTGGAAGTGCAACGATACATGTCCAGAGTATAAGACCCACTCAGACTCCACACGGTCCACTTTCTACCACCAACTATATCGTCTGTCCAAAAAATATCTCTACATGCCTTCAACATCTGTGCCATGCAAACAGGTCTTCTCCAAAGCTGGAGAGGTGGTGAGCTTAAAGAGAAGCAGATTAAAGCCAAACATGGTTGAAAAGATTATTTTCTTAGATAATTTTTTTTAACACAAAAGCACACAAGTCATTTATTTTATGGAAGTAAAAAAGTTACACAAGCACCAGCATACATAAAATGACATTATTGCTATCAAACATATTTGCCACATCAAATAGCTATCAAACCATCATCCATATAAAATTGTAATTACACACCTTAGATCAAGCATAATTCATTTATGTATTTATTTAGTTATTTATCGTAACTGTCTTTTTTTTTCCTTTGCTTTGTCACCCACAGTAATTGGTGCTGCCTTAAATGAACAAACAGCAAAAAAAGAACAAATTGTCAAATTAATTTTGAAAGTTGACAATAATATGTTTCATGAGTTCTGTACGTTTTAAAATCTTCTTGAAGTCTTGAGGTTATGACAGAACAGGAGCTTGGATGTTTTAATACCCAACAACCAGCAGATGTCACTGTTTCCTGCTGAAATGATTCAAGCAGAGTGTCAATCTCAGCTCAGTTGGTCAGAACTTCACAAAGCATCGATTTGGCCATCTCTTAGTTTACAGGGAACTATTGAGCTACAGCTCCGTACACCAGGGTTTAAGGTGCCCGACTGAATGGACCAGGATCCTGCAGCACAGTGAGGGATCCTCTCTTCAGAGTGCAGAAGCAGCTCCGCCTTTATTATCTGGCCCACATCCTGTTGGCAATCAGGACAATTGCCACCACCTGTATAGCAGGTGCATCCAAATCTTCCTGCTACACTTAGATAGCACTTTCTACCTTGATTTAAGACCAAAGTGCTTTATTGTGAATTATATTCAGACTGAGGAATCTCAGAGTGACCTGAAGTTCAGTTTGATTGGAAACGAACCGAGACCACCTCGAAAGATGGGTCCCAGAGCGGTTCCTGGTCCCAGGAAGCGGACCAAATGTGTCCAGTCTGAATACACCCTAAGAGGAGTTTTTCCGGGTTCAATAAAGTCTAAATCGAGTTGGAGCTCTTTTGAAGTTTCAGATTAGAAAAGCAGATCGTCCAGTTTTTCTTCATTCTTCTTCAGTACCTGCAGGTGACAGAGACGTTTACTGAGTATCAGTAAAGTTCATTTAAGAAATTAGAAATTGTTCATTCTGACATGTGAGAGATTCTATGAAGGTGAATCCTGACAAGAGTTACAATGTGATTCACTGTTGTTTGATTAATTTTGTGCTTTAAGGGTTTTGATAGAATATCTGACAATTAAAACTTCCATCAGAACATCAGCATTACTGCCATTCATCTGTTCCATTGTTAAAATCATTGACCTTTCTCAGTAATGTTTCAAAGTTCAGCTGATGTGATGCAGAAAGAAATCAGATCTCAATTTTTACACAGAATTAGTGAATTCTGCATCTTTTTTCAGGTCAAATAACCACAGTTTTGGATTTTCATTTTTTGAAATGATTCTTAATTAAAAAATGAACTGAAACAACAACAGTGATTTTTATTTTACTGACTGTAGATAATCAGAGCTGGATGTCCTTGCAGTGACAGCAGTTCTTAATCCAGACATAGATTACAGAACAAGTTTGATTACCTATGTTGGCATAATCTGGATTATTCTCTGTGTCTGGATGGACTCTGAGTGACTCATAAACATCAAAATCACCTTCAAAAACAAACCAGAACAAAATGAAGTTTGAACATTTTATACAAACATTTAAAACGTTTATTCAGTTATTTCTTCAATTAAAATAATAAATGATTGGTAAAATGTCAGACTGACCATGGAGCAGAGATCCATATGTGTTGTGTTCAGCATCATTCTCATCTGGAACTCTATTCTGATTTAGTTCATCAGACCTGGTTAAATGATAGAAATCAACATTTAAATAACCACAGACATCATTAATTTATCTTCTTAGTGGCTTTTCCATTTCGGGGTCACCAGACCCAAACCCAGCTACTGATGGGTGAAGGGAGAGTTCATCCTGGACAGATCTCCAGTCTGTCACAGGTCCTCAATCACACAAACAATCACACCGAGGGGAAATTTAGAGTAACCTATTAAACTATGAAGGATTTTTTTGGACGGTGGGAGGAAGCCGGAGTCCCCAGAGAAAACTCATTCATGCATGGAGAGAACATGCAAACTCCACACAGAAAGGTTCACCATTGGGAAATCTGTTTCAGGTCTCCCAGCTGGGACTCAAACTGCGGCTGTCCTGCTGTGAGGAAAGAGTGCTAACCACTGCACCACCGTGCAGCTCACAGACATCAATCAATTAAAAAATAAGATTAATAAAAAGTACCAACCTGATGGAGTTTGAATCTGTAAATAATAAAATCTCATGTTTATAAAGTGAACAGCATCATTGCTGACAAATCATTTAGTCATCAATGTGATTTTAAAGGAACATTTCTCACCTTTTGACTTTTTACA
>NC_050528.1:30605454-30605959 GCF_002922805.2 Oryzias melastigma
CAGAGGAGCAGCCCCCCCACCCCGCCAGTAGGGCCAACGCGGGACCCCACCCCCGGAGAGATGTCAAATGTCTCTCTGATGTCAGTTCTGTCTTATCAAGCTTTACTATGGTTTCCAATTGTTCCATCATGTTCACATTGACAGAATTACAAACTAATACTACAAAAAAAAGAAACAGTAATTTTATCTGTTAAATGAAACTGAAGTAAAAACTTTTTTATAACTTTTTTCTCATCTAACACACAGTGTTGAACAGATTTCTGTTTGTTTTTTCTATTAATATGAATGTCTGTTTACATTCACAACACTAACAGGTCCGTGTCAGTGTGTAAGATAAATATAAGTTGTGCTAATAAGCTAAGACTATATATGTAACTTCAGAGACAAACTTAACAGTACACATTTTGTTAGTAATAATTTTTGTGCTCCAATCAAACAGGATTAAACTCACCACCAATGGTGACTGGATCACTGAACTCTGAGTGATAAACTGGTTCTCCTCTTC
>NC_050528.1:30606059-30617042 GCF_002922805.2 Oryzias melastigma
ATTTTTAAATCAGGAAACTGATAGAAATGTTATTTTGGAGTAAAATCTTATAAACCAGGGATATTCGTTCATATCTATGAAATACATTCAAACAAATTAGATCTGGTAATTAACTTCATTTGATTTTATCCAAAGATCATATTTTTTTGCTCACAAGAAAACACTAAAACAAAAGAGCAAAAAATTATCTCTGGCGACATCTGGTGGTCAAAATGAGATATAACTAAAAGCAACTTTTAGAAGATCAAAACCAGTTTCAATCTTTTCAACATTTATACACCTTCTATCAGTAGATTTAGTAGATTTCTACGCTTTAATATTGACGATATTTAAAAAATATATTATTACCACTATTAATTAATATCAATATAAAAGCTAAATAAAATACCAAAAAGGTAATTACATAAAAGAGTAAATTTCTTTTTCTTTTAAATGATCATTTATTGCTCTAACTTGCTTAAACAAATTATTTGCAATTTATTTTAAGTGTTGCCTGTTTCAACGCTGCTTTTGTCCACTTCTGTAATCTTGTTTTTTTTCTGTGGTTTTTATCGTAAAATAAGGAAGCATACTTAAAATAAGGAAGCATACTTATGAACTGCTAAGTTTGACTTTTTCTGAAGAATATTATTAGAATTTAATTTCCTAAAAGTTCCGTTATAACAGACCACACAAATGCTTTACAACAAATCGTACGAAGCAAACGCGTCAAACCTGGCAACCAGCACCAATTCAGGAGTTTGTTTTGACCTATGTTTGATAACAGTACATCTACACACTTTCGTTTAATAATCTTATATTTTTTCCATCCGAAGATTAAAACCACAAACATGTCTTTTGTTGTTTTCTACATTTCCTGCTACCTTCTTCGTCATCTGCACCTTTTTGCGACTTTTTTCTGGTGTTTACGGTAAAGCCTCCGTCACGCGGAAGAACAGTCCAGCTAGCTCCTGCAAACACACGGACATGTAAAGCGTTGTTCTGCGTCTTTTCCATCGGCTTCAGTTCTTTTCTGTCGGATGGAAACATTCTCTGGTTGATCTCCTCCCTAACCCCCCACCCCGCGCAGAGCGCTGTCTGCATTATTGCCATGGCGACGTGCATCCCCTTCCAAACGCAGCTGTCGTCAATAATGGAGGTCCTGGTGAAGGCGGCGGTGGCAGAGATCTCCAAACTGGTCGACGACAAATGCGCGTTTCTGCACCTGGAGCTGTCTCGGAAGCAGAGCGAGAATGAGATGCTGAGGAGGAAGCTGCTGATGATGGAGGAGAGCAGGAACGCGCAGCCGCCGCGCGGCCGCGGTCAGATCAGTCACTCATCCATCATCCACCTTAATTCACAAACATCTTCTAATGCACTTTCAGATTCTACTTTAAATGTGTGCATTTCACTGTGTTGTTTCCAGAAAGCTACTCTGACCGAGGAAGTGACGCGAGGAGCAGCTGTCCTCATCCCGGAGACATGAAGGTGATTTTACACCTTTTATTTGGGTTCAAGTAAATCCCAACTTGACAAATAAAGAGTTCAGTCACAGCAGGAGCTCCTTCCTGATGGGAATATTTCTATCTGGTGTCATTTCTTTTAACCTGCTGAAAAAAAAATTTTACTTAAAAATTTTTGCAGAAATGCAAATTATTGTCATTTTATTAAGGGAAAAATGTCTAATTAAAATCACTGTTCAGAATAAACAACATTTCTAGTATTCATACATAATAGTAAACTCATCTATAAACCAAATAAACATTAATATTTAACTTTTTAAACACTTTCTTCAATGAAAATAGTGTTTTGGGTGTTATTAACATGTTATTTTAGCACTTTTCTCACAATGGATGACAAATTAATAAGAAAATTAGCCTTTTAATTAGGAGCAGATGCAAAAATTCAATTTGAAAACTCACTTAAACACAGAAGCTATATTGGATGGGCCAAAGTCTACCTGCCCTGTTTTGATGCATTTACTTGCAAACAAATAGATTCATGAACATCTTTGTTTTCCTGTGATCCAGATTCCAGCTGAGACGAGGAAAACAAAGATGTTCATGGAGCATACTTTCTGTCGCAAATAATCTCTCTTTCAAACAGCATTTTTTTATCTGGTCCTAATTTACAATTTTAATGAAGTAATGCTAAGGAATGCAGTTTTAATCTTAATTTTCTTTATATTTGTCCTCCATCATCCTAAAAATGCCACAGAAACATGATAAAAATCGACTTTTTTATGGTAGTGGGTTTTTAAAGTTCTTCTTAGAGTAAACAGGATCAATGTTTCTGTCTTTCAAGGAATAATATTGATGGATTTGATGAATCCATGTTGTGTTTTCTCAATAAAGATCAAAAACTCTCCACAAGTTTATCCTCATAAACTCAGATTTGTCTTTCTAAAATATCATAAGCATCACTTTAGCTTTTGATTATCAAATACTCCAGACTCCTTCAAAATCTCACTGAAGCCTCATAGTTTTCTGCTTTGTCTTTTTAGTCGTTTGCCCTCAAGCTGGATCAACATCTGTGTTTATAATGAGACTGGGAATCGGCTCTGCAATGAGGCTTCTGGTGAAATTAAAGAAACAATTCTTTAACTAGGAAATACATTTTAGTCAACATTTAGTTGATGATGTTTGCACTAAAACTATTACCAAAAAACAGGAATCTGTGGTGTTCAGAGGCTGTGGAGTATCAGTGTCAACACTCCCTTGGCTGGTCTTTTTTTAATTTAATAACTTATCTGCCCCTTTCTGATGGTTTTTGTCTGTAGAATATCTTTAGCAAACCACTAAAATCATTTCAACGATTATTTCTAAATGTGGAGCTGGATTCAGTCCTAACAGCTCAGTGTTGCCCCCTAGGGGCCGCGTGCACTGATCAGTTTATGCTGTTTGAATGCAGTTTCATCAGGTTGAAGATGCTGCTGCTTCCTTCCCAATCAAAGAGGAGAGTCCAGATGAGGTGCTTTGGATCAGTGACCCTGCTGGTGAGTAAAAACTGAATGTGTTTGTTAAAACGGACTTTCAGATCCTGAAGCGATTCCACGCTGGTTTGTGCAGGTCCTGCTGTGCAGTTCTGCAACGCCGGTCTGAAGAATCAGAAGATCTCTGAAGGTCTTCGGGAGAATTCAGAGTTCAGTGACTCGTACAACCCCGCAGCGCGTGCAGTGGACGCCAACGGCCTTCAGTTCACCATCAAGACGGAGAAGGAGGAGGGGCGGCTGATGCTCCGGCAGGACGGATGCCAGCATGGCAGCGCGGCGAAGCCAGCAGCTGACTTTTCCGTGGACGAACGGGAAAACCAGCTGTGGTCGTCCATCATTGAAGGTGCTGACATCGACGCGGGTTTTCCTGACTTCTCCAGCGTAGTGGAGGAGTATTCTAGCGCTTTCTCTGAGCAATCAGACGGCGCCAGCGTGGTGTCGAACTCCGGCAAGCCTCCCGGCGTGCAGCAGGCGTCCTGTCAGAGGCCGTGCAACGGGATTTACCGAAGTGAATTTCATGTCCCGCAGTTATCGGACTTTCCCGCGAGAACGCAGCAGGACAAACCCAAAGAGCAGGTTTACGTGCAGACTAACTCATCGCATGCGGCGCCGCTGCATCAGCTGAGCGAGGACTCCGGGAGGGTGACCCTGCCCGCAGACAGACCAGCCGTTACCCAGAACTCTTTCACCACCAGCAGCTTCTACACGCACAAAGCCCTCTCCGGCGTGGCGCGCGGCTACACCTGCTCCCAGTGCGGGAAGTCCTTCAGCCGCCTCCACCAGTTCAAGCTCCACCAGCAAAGCCACAAGAGGAAGCGGGCCTTCTGGTGCGCGGTGTGCGGGAAAAGCTTCCAGTGTTCGTCCCACCTCAGCATCCACCACCGAACGCACACCGGCGAGAAGCCGTACGGCTGCGGGCAGTGCGGCAAGAGGTTCACGCAGCAGAGCAGCCTGAGGGTCCACCAGCGCACGCACAGCGGGGAGCGGCCCTACAGCTGCGCGCAGTGCGGGAAGACCTTCATCCTGATGCACCACCTGAAGCGGCACAGGATCATTCACACCTACAGCTGAGGGGCGCGGCCAAACACAGCAACGTCCACCGTCTCAACCTGTACATTCATGCATATTTTCCTATGCAAAGTCCGTCTGGATGGTTTTTAACCCCAACATAAAGCATCACGCTCTTATTTTGAAGGGTTAGCTCTTCGTGAGACACTTTCAAAGCTAAAAGTCCAAAAAGGAAGAGTTAAAAAAAAGTTGACAGTCATCTGCATCCACAGATCATGTCTGTCCTGTAGAAATGAGCCGCCACGTTTCACCGGGCTTCACCTCTCCTCCAGCAGTTCTGCGATGCATCTCTCAGGTCGAAGCTGAACTGTCATTGTAGTGGTTACATCAGCAAACCTCTGCTGCAGTCTCTGTGTCAAATCCCCTTTTGTGTCTTTTGCATTAAAAATATTTTTTAAAACATAAATAGACGTGTTGAGCTGTTACTTTAACCCTCTGAAAATCTCCTGTCTTTTCTTACAAAAAATGTGATTATTTTAGAGAATTGTTCCCGAGATTTGGCGTGCTCTGAAAAGTCAATGTTTTTATTTGTTCTTTGTTTGATTGATTAGCAGAAAAACAGATTTATTTAACCCTACACGCTATCTTGATCCATTTAATTTAGCATCACCTTGAATGGAAAAAAATAGTTTAAATAAATTTAAATAAATAATATTTTTTTTAATATAAGTTAAAATAAATTCAGGCATGAAGGGATTAAATGAAAAAACACTATAAAAACACTTTATTAATCCTGTAAGTGCCAATCTTGCAGAAAAACGCTAAATAATTATAATTATTAGTATGTTAAGTATCTACAGCAGAAAAGCGATGTTATTTTTTAAAAAGAAATTTCAGTGAGGTTTTGTTTTCCTTGATCCTATCGATGAAAGAACACAAGAGGGCGCTGTTACACTCCGTGTCCTCCTGGTCAAAATAACCTGTCCTCATTAAACCCCTAACATGAGGGGACTCGTTTAAATGTTCAAACACCAAATCTTATTTGTCTTTATTTGGTTCAGGGTGTATTCCCTGAACCACTGAGAACAGCTGTAACCAGACCCCTCCTACAAAGGACAGTCTAGACAAAACTCAAATGAGCAACTATAGATCAATATCTGAGCTGCATTTTGAAGTAAGATGATTGAAAAATGCTGTTTAACATCAATTCAATGAATTTTTTAATTAAGAAAATTGCTATGATGATGTTAATCTGCTTTTGAAGAAATATTTCTCACACCTGCAGCACACTGCAACTACTATTCATTCGCCTTAAGTTGTGTGAACACCTGAGTTTTTCCTCTTCACCTGCAGAACGCCTGCATTTATTCAAGACACCAGTTGTTGTATTATTGTTTACTGCATAGTAAGCAATATTTTTTTAAATTCTTTGATAGACTAAGAAAGAATATAAACATGCAAAAATCTCTTTTTGATACATTTTTATTCATCTCATTTTTTTCTATTTAATGTCAGACAGGTAACCAGTGTAAAGACCTCAGAACTGGACTGATGTGGTCTACTTTCTTGGTCCTTGTGAGAACCCGAGCAGCAGAGTTCTGAATAAGCTGCAGTTTCCTGATGGATTTTTTTGGTAGTCCTGTAAAAACACTGTTACAGTAATCAAGTCGACTAAAGATGAAAGCATGCACTAGTTTCTCCAGGTCCTGCTTAGACATCAGATCTTTAATCCTTGAGATATTTTTGAGATGATAATAGGCTGATTTAGTGACTGCCTTAATGTGTTTATCAAATTTAGGTCTGTGTCTATCACTACACCCAAGTTTCTGGCCTGGTTGGTAGTTTTTAGTTGAATAGATTGAAGCTCTGTAGAGACGTCCAACCTTTTTTCTTTAGCCCCAAAGACAATAACCTCAGTTTTGTTTTTGTTTAATTGAAGTAAGTTGTGACACATCCAGTCATTAATGTCCTCAATGCATTTACCAAGAGCCTGTACAGGGCCTCAGTCTCCTGGTGTCAGTCTAAAATATATCTGTGTGTCATCTGCATAGCAATGGTAACTAATGTTGTTGTTCTTTATAACCTGGGCCAGTGGGAGCATGTAGATGTTAAATAGAAGTGGTCCCAGGATGGAGCCTAGGGGAATTCCCCAGCCAGCAAGGCTAAGTTAGGTTAGGTTTAAAAGTGGCCAGGAAACATGGGCCCTGACTGGTTTTGTGGTGACCCCACCTGTGTTTCTCCACATTAGCTTAATTGGGGATTCAGTGGGCTGTCTCGCTATGCTAGTCAGCCTCCAAGGGGACATCTAGCATGCTAGCGAGCTCCGCTTTATTGAGCTAGCGAGCTCTGCTGTATCAAGTTAGCATTCTCCGCTGTATTGAACTAGCGAGCTCCACAGTAGCAAACTAGTGACCTCTGCTTTAGTGAGCTAGCGAGCTCTGGTGTTTCAAGCTCCGCTGTATCGAGCTAACAATCTCCGTTGTATAGATCTAGCGAGCTCCGCTGTCCACCTAAGCCAATTAAGCCAATGGGGGCAAACACAGGTGGGGCCACATTGAAGCTGTGGACAAACCCATGGGGCCCCATATTTTCTGCCCTCTTATAAACCACATGGGACCCATTTGGCCTTGCTGGCTGGGTCCACATGTAATTTCTGTTGGCTCAGAAGTGAAGTTACCAATTGACACGAAATATTTCCTGTTTTCCAAGTACGTTTTGAACCAGTGTAGTATTGGCCCAGTGAGACCCACCCAGTTTTCCAGTCGTCTGAGTAGTATAGCGTGGTTGATTGTATCAATAAAAGATCCAGTAAAACTATCACTGACATATTTCCACTGTCTGTATTCAATCGTATGTCATTAGTCACTTTGGTCAGAGCCGTTTCAGTGCTGTGGTTCTGTCTGAAGCCGGACTGGAAGACATCATAGCAGTTGTTATTTATTAGGAGTTCATTTAACTGATGGAAAACAGCTTTTTCAATGATCTTACTTAAAAATGGCAGGTTTGATATTGGTCTGTAGTTGTTCATTTGAGTTTTGTCTAGACTGTCCTTTTTTAGGAGAGGTTTGATTCCAGCTGTTTTCAGTGGGTCTGGGATAACACCAGACAAGTTTACAATCTGGAGCAGGACCGGCTCCAGGTTCTGTAAAACTTTTTTGAAAAAACTTATGGGTAGAATGTCCAGACAGCAGTAGGGTAGTCTGTAAATCTGCCTTTGCCAATATATTTATTGCACAACATCCAGGATTATTTTTTCAATTGCTGGTGTGATAAATAGGTTGAGTGTTGAGACAGTCAATGGTAAGAGAAACAGCACATCTGTGGACCCTCGTGACATGTTGTTCTGCTACCTCGCCGTGTTTGTCACATGCGGCCGAGGACTAGCTTATTTTCCAGGGTTTTTTTTAAAAGAAAAGTCTTTCTTTAAGGAAGATTTTTTTCTGCTCTAGGTCTTCCTCCTCATTTTCTTTGTCTGATACGTCCTCTATTTCCTTGTCCGAATCAAAGTTTTCTTGCTGAATATCTGAATAAAATCAGCCCTAGAACCTATTTGATGTTAAAACCCATAGCCTCTGAACACAGAGAATTCTGGGTAGTGTTATTAAGCAGCTTTACAGCTTCAGGAAGTCCACACAAAGGGGAAATAGGGTCTCTGAGCTCAGATTGGGTCACAGGACGGACAGTGTTGTCGTGTTATTGATTTACAGAAAGACTGAGACGCGCTGTGCTCAAGCCGTGAACTTTATTCTTCTTCTTCTCACATAGCACCCAAGCAACATTATCCAACAATCCACACAATAGTCTGCCAGCTCCCCCTAGAGGCTCCTCCTTTCATGACATTCCCTTGACACTCGTTTAACCCAAACATGGCTAATACCACAAGTGTGTGAGAAAACCACCTGTTTGGTCCCGTTTATGTCCGTTACTGATTGATCGGTGACAGTTCAAAAACATTCCCACACTTTGGGACTGTGATTCCAGCTCAATTTGACCCGAAGACAATCTTTGTAACTTTTTGTACAGCTTACATTGACATATGAATAAAAGCAACAATTTAATGTTTCTAATGTTGGGGTCATTCTACAGAAAAGTCAGTGAACTAAAATTTGACAATAACATTGTTTTATAGAAGGTTTTTATAACACAGAAGTGGGTTTGACCCAAAGACAAAAGGGAGGTAAAAGCAGGAGCTACAAAGTCTGATTACACACTTAAGAAAAATGTTGTATTCATGCCGTTATGATAAATATAAATGAACTGTTGTTTTTGACATATACTATAAAACAAAAATACCATAAAAAATGAAAAAGTATAAAACTTTTAATAGAAGTTTGCATGACTTACTTTCAAAATAAAAGACAGGATCATCTCAATCCAGCAAATGTAGGAGTAGGGACATCTTAGGCCAATTAAATCAGAGATAATTAAGTGACTCTTATTGCGCTTTTTTTAACCACAAGCTGCTCTTCAAATCCTTTAATTTGTTCAAAAATAGAAAATACACCTTATTAATTCTGAGTGTGCTTAATGACGTCCAATTGATTTTCCATGGTAAACAAAAATCTGTCAAAATGTTTTGATTCAACTTGTGATACGTACCAACTTTCAACTGTTTGTGAATGACTTAAATACTATTTGAGTTAGTTTAATTTACTGTTTCCACTGACTTAATTTTAACTTTACCGTTACTTCTTAAAATGAAACACTTTTTTTTTAAACCAAAGATCCAAAAGGAGCGATAAAAAAGCAACATGTGACTCTGGAGCCTCTTGTGAAAGATTTATACTGAAATAATACTACTTAAATTTGGTAAAAATGTGTTCTAGTTTACCATATCCTTGCAACTTCCTGAAGTTTTTATACTGACTTCAAAAGATGATGACAAGTGAAATTATGCAGAGAATATCCTGAACTCTAGATCTTTATAATGCAAAATCAGTCTATTATAACTCATCTGTGGTTGCGACCCCTTTATAATATACACATGTCTAAATGTTTGGCTCTGGCTGAATATTTTACAGCTTGTTAGGAGCTTCAGAGCCAGCGAGCAGGAAGATTCTGTTCAAGAAACACCTTTAGCTCCCTTCCTACAACAGCTTTACTTCACTTTTCATTTCAATCTGCAGCATATCTGCTCTTTTCTGTCTGCTTAGACAAATTTAAGAATTTAACATGAACAGCAGTAAAGGAGAGAGCAGATACAATCAGGGTCTGACTCCCCAATGCCATCCATCATTTTTCCCTCCAGCTGCAGCCACTGAAGTCAGATCCTGTTTGCCTAAAAGCAGGAGTGAAATAAACTATTAAAAAGTGATTTTAAGTGTTAACATCCTTCTCTGAGCACATTGTTTAGAATTTAAAGAACACAGTGTTGATGGATTCATAAAAATTTTATAGTGGCGTCCCAATAAGCTCGTAAGCAATCCTTCCTTTGAGCAGTTTCTATGAAATCGCCGACCTTCTCTGTTAGCTCTTAAAGTTTCATGGCCTTGTAGGGCCATAAACACGGGCTCCTGAGCGTCATGGAATTTTCTTACTTTGAGTAGGAGGATGGGTTCTACTGGACTTATTTTGAGAAAGAAAGTGGAAACAGGCTGGAGATTAGATGATCCACAGGTGGAAGAGGTGCTTTGGGAACAAAAGCTGGGTAAACTCTACGACAAGAGGAAAACCGAAGCAGCCAGACGTGTTTGTTCCCACAGAGATAACTAAAGAACAAAGATAGAGGACGCTCTCAGTTTTCTGAGGGAACATGCTTCCTCTGCGTTTAGGCATCACACTACAAAATTCAAATCTTTCTTGAAACGTGTTGGTACTGTAGAATGTAATGAACTTTTTCATTGTTTAGGGCTGGAAAAACTATGAAATATGAGTAACTTTAGATTTATAAACTGTGCTTGAGAAGATTTTTCTGGATATGACAGAAAAAGAAGCTTCTAATGAAAACAAAAACACAAAACTCACAGAACTTCATGAGTGATCCCAAATATGAACTCTCAATAGTGCTTTTTACCTTAAGAATAAGAGAGATGGTTTATATTTTGTTTTGGAGTTCATAGCTTAGATTCTGTTACATTCCTGGGGCTTAAAAAATCTAAAATTTCTCATCATAGAAATTTCAGACCTTAAAACGCAAGACTGAGAATTTTAAATCACCAACCGGTGAAACACAATGTAATACTAGATGAAATTAAAGCTGCGTTGTATTCCCCACAGGTGCTACTCCTCCCAAAGTCTCTTTTATTACCGGGCTGTGTGTAATATTCAGAGAAGATGTCTGTTCCAGAGAGAATCAGAGAAGGCTCACGTGCAGCCAGGGAGAGATCTGTTGCAGAAGATTCTACATTGTGTGGCAGCCTGTCTGTTAATTTAGAAATAGTTCCTTGTTAGTGGGTGGAGTTAGTGTCTGTTCTTGTTGCTGTGTTGCATTATGGGACTTGAGTGTTTTACCGGCACCATGAGTGAGAGTGGTGTGTGTATGAGTGACCTCCTCACAGTGTTGGCTGTTCTGTGGTTCTGTCCTGTTAAATAAATGGTGGTCAAAGTGTTGACACTAACAGAATTACATGGCCTGCGTGTACACTTCTTCCTCCAATCACTTGGGGTCGTGCGGTGTATGGGACACAAATGATCTCTGGATTTAACCTGCCAGCCATCTGCTTGGTTCTGCTCCCACCCAAATCGCTACATTGGTGTCAGAAGTGGGATGCCAAGCTGATCAGTGGACGCTGTCATGGAGCAGATAATGGAAGAGCAGCAGAGCATGGAAGAGCTGGAGAGAGCAATCTACGAGAGCAGTGTCCTGCTGGACCGTATCCAGTGTGGGACGAGGCCAAAAAGGAGAGACCCACACCTTCCAGATGGTTCAAGGAACCCACTCCTTCCAGATGATTCTAGTGTGCTGCTGCCGGTGAAGCCCAAGTGCGGGACGAGGCCAAAAAGGAGGGACCCACACCTTCCGGATGGTTCCAGTGTGCCGCGGCCAGTGAACCCCCAACCATCCA
>NC_050528.1:30617642-30630467 GCF_002922805.2 Oryzias melastigma
TCCGCACGCCGGTGGACTTAGTATTTGGGCCACCCCCTGAGCCGGAGCTTGCGGGTGGGCCTGAGGTGGACTATTTTCGGCGGCTTAAGGAGCGCCTAAGCGAAGTCCACTGGCTAACGAGGGAGTCCCAACAAGGTGCAAGCGCTCGACAAAAGCGGGGCTATGACACACGAGCTCTGGGACATCCATTTGAACCAATGGACAAAGTGTGGGTGTATTGTCCCCAGCGCAGGCGAGGACTGTCCCCAAAGCTCATGCACCACTGGCAGGGCCCAGGAGAGATTGTCGCTCGCATCACGGAGGTGGTGTATCGGGTCCGCATGCCAGGCCATGGCCGGTTGGTGGTGCTACACAGAGACAGACTGGCACCCTATCAGCCGTTAGCGGGGGGTGAGGATCAATCCTCACCCTCAGTTCCCTCGCCGGACAGAGGCAGTGACATGCAAAGACTGGGGTCAGGTGGTGTGGGAGACCCACCAGGGAGACCCATAAGGATTCGGCGCCGGCCAGGACACTTGGCGGATTTTGTGTTGGAGGACTGAGGGTTGTGGCGACACTAAACCCTCTGGGGAGGGGGCTGTGTGGCAGCCTGTCTGTTAATTTAGAAATAGTTCCTTGCTAGTGGGTGGAGTTAGTGTCTGTTCTTGTTGCTGTGTTGCATTATGGGACTTGAGTGTTTTACCGGCACCATGAGTGAGAGTGGTGTGTGTATGAGTGACCTCCTCACAGTGTCGGCTGTTCTGTGGTTCTGTCCTGATAAATAAATGGTGGTCAAAGTGTTGACACTAACTGAATTACATGGCCTGCGTGTACGCTTCTTCCTCCAATCACTTGGGGTCGTGCGGTGTATGGGACACAAGTGATCTCTGGATTTAACCTGCCAGCCATCTGCTTGGTTCTGCTCCCACCCAAATCGCTACAATATTCAAAGAAACAAAAATGTGTGAGCAACAGGAGAACGCCACTTTTGCAAGCTAGCCATGCTAACACCATTCAAAACTTCTAACTCCAACATCTCTTTCCAAGTAGCTTCCCCATGATGCTCGATAAGTTGTTAGATGGTAGGAGTTTAAATTTATATGTAATGGTAAAGGAGATTTTTTTAAGTCAAGATAGTGGCCTTTTCCCAAGGTCAAAGGTCAACAAGACTTTGATTGTGGTTGCAGACTTGGCCTGTGGTGTGTGTGTAAAATCTGGTCAAATTAAGGGTCTGTTCCATGAAAAAAAATCATCTTTTTGAGCTTTTAAAGTGTATTATAATGTTCATTCTTCACTATAAACAACCCAAAGCAGTATTTTGTTCTGTTCACACATTTCTGAGTAATCCTTTAAAAACCTGCACTCTGAGCAACAGATTGTCCAACCCTCAAAAACGAGCAAGTTCTCACGGGGTGTCGTAGATAAGTGAGAACAGGTCCTTCCAGGAGGAGCCTTCGCTGCTCGCACCAGCCCGGGGCGAAGACAAACGAAGCTAGTGGATCAAGCTAGCGGTGATCAGCTAGCTTCGGGAGTTCCCCGGCTTGTGTACAGTCATGCAGAAACCTCTGTGGTGTCTGTGTTGCGATGCAGAGCAGCGATGGTTAAGAACTGCTCATTTGATTTAGTGTTTAAACTTCGTGCGGTGGCATATGCCAAAGAACATTCTGGTGGAATCTGCACGAATGCTTGGCTGAATTCTGAACGTGAGCAGAAAAGACCACTGGACAAAGGCAGCAAATGATTTCCTGGTGGAAAAAGCGAGACTAGAAGAAGATTAGACCTAGAAGAATTGGTTTGAACATGGACTGTTGAGCAAAGACGGAAAGGTGCGCACGTCTCCAGGAAAATGAATCACATGAAAGAGGATTTTTGATACGGCGAGTGATGATTCTTCAAAGAGAAAAGAAACATTCACAGAGAATGCTAATGAGAACAATGTTCATTTATTGATCATTTCAATAAATCCTGAAATGTTCATCTGGTGTTTTGTGTATTTTGTGACCCAATTTCAGAGAAAAATGAACCTTTTATCCGTCATCATTCTGTTTGTGATGGAATAATCCGGGCTACTTAAGGCAGGTGTACAATATGCACATCCGTCTCTCCAAAAATTTGGATGTTTGTGTTCATGGGTGAAATGCAGAAACGCTGTTTAGGCCGGCTCTAGAATGATGTCATGAAATGGGCGGCACCCACAAGGAGCGATGGGCGGAGCCTCAGAGATCAAGTCATCTTACTTCCTGGTATGAAGAGTTCACAAAAATAACTCATATTTCTTGTTCTTTCATGTGTCAAAGCTAATGTATGATCACATATATATTGATATAGTTTACTCTAAAAGACAGGTATAGGCCTTTAAAAATTGTGTGGGAAGAATGTGAAAATTCACCAAATTTCACATTTTGCCACAAAATGGCCACCAAGTAGAAATTTTATTTTGAGCTCCATAAGTGATTTTACCCCATTCATTTGTTTGACAGTTTCTCCTGCTGTGACTTCATTATTTTGTAACTTTTTAATTGTTAAAGCGATCAATGTAATTCCAGCAGATTCTGAACCTGCTGGAATCACATTGATCGTGTTGAAAAGTTACAGTACGTTAAACATTTTGTGTTTAAGCATCACCAGCAGGTGTTAACGAGCTAAACAAAAACTGGAAATAGAGTGAGATTTGTAGAAAACATTTCAAATATCACGATGGAGTTCATAAGGAAAAACACACACAGAGCCTTGTTTCCAGGTTTAGAGTTTAATGTAAAGTTCTATCCACTGGTTGTACAGTTTATACATACAAAAGCACAGACTGTCCAACATCCAGCCTGTGGATTAACAGTGGTAAAGAATTTCATTTAAATACTTTGGAGACATTCCCTTAACATATACATCTTCCCTTTTTCATTTTAATTCTTAAAAAAAAACAACATATCTTAAATAACTTTTAGTATAAATATTTCAACATATTTTACAGGTGAATTGTAAATACATCAGCCTCCATTGAAGACATGCACACCTTAAACCCTCGTTTTGCACAGACATCCGGGAATGTGAAAGTCTAGAACCTTAAATACTTTTCAACATTTAGATTAAATTAAAAACTCAAGTCAGGTTTTATGTGCTGGCGATGAAGAGCAGCAGGGAAACATTTGACTTTATACATTTAAAGGCTAAAAAGTGTAAACAATAAAATTAACGGAGTGTATCAGATAGACCAGTGTTAGGGATTGATTGTAAGACTAATAGAATAATAAGACACAATATATCATTCAAATTCTTTGCTAAAAACCTGTAGAAGTGTTTGTTAGAAACGTGCTGCTGCTGGGTGGAGCAGGGCGTCCGATCTGCGCTCAGAAAGAGTTGTTGTTGTCGTTGTCGAGCCGAGCCACGATGGTGGACACCATCTTCTCCAGCTGCTGGGCCCTCAGGCGGCCCGTCTCCAGCACCTCCTCGTGGTTGGCTTTCTCCTGGCTGTCATAGTCCATCACCGCCCGGTTGCTGATCAGAGACAGGGCGAAGCATCTCATTCCAGCGTGGCGGGCCACAATCACCTCGTGGACTGTGCTCATTCCTGACAGAGAAACAGACGCCTTTCAGGATACGGAACAATAACAGCTTTATGAAACTATCCACATAATTAAGTTCCGACACTCCTGTGAGACGGAGACTCTGCGGTTCTCATTTTCACTGCAATGTAAAGCTTTATTAGGATCCTGCAGAGTCAGTAACCTCACAGCATCATGCAGTATCCCTGTGGCTCTTCATAGCAGAGAGCCAACCACACAGAGGCTGATTCACCACTACAGTCTCCATGATGTAGTGCTCCCACAAACGATTATTTTAATAGTCGACTAATCATCGATAATTTTTTCCGATTAGTCGACTAATCAGATGTAAAGCACACATATTAACCATCATTAGTTTTAAACTAACTAAAAACTAGATATATAGCATTACCTGCGGTAATGCTAGTGTGAATGCTGTAAGCTGAATTTGGCTGTTGAAGAAGCTAGTGCTTATAGCTGAAGATGCTAAATTGTTAGCTGAAATCACTGAAACTGATAGCTGAAATCGCTGAAGCTAATAGTTAAAAAAACTAAAGGTAATAGCCAGCTAAAATATTAGTTAAATCGCAAATTAGCTTAAATAACGGAAAAAAGGCTAAGTTAGCCAAAAAAGCTAGCATGGAGCTTAAATATTAGCTAAACTCCAAATTAGCCTAAAAAACAAAAAAAGCCTAAGTTAGCCAAAATAGCTAGCATGCAGCTGAAACATTAGCTAAACTTCAAATTAGCCTAAAAACTGAAAAAAATCCAAAATTTGCCCAAATAGCTACCATGCAGCTGAAATGTCAGCTAAGCTCAAAATTAGCCCAAAAAAACCCAGAAAAAATCCTAAATTAGCCAAAATAGCTAGCATGTAGCTAAAATATTAGCTAAACTCCAAATTAGCCTGAAAATCGCAAATAAATGCCAAAATAGTCCAAAAAGCTAGGATAATGCCAGTATAACTTTCAATTTTACTATACTCTGACTCCATATAATATAAAGTAACGACTAATTAACTATTAAATTAGTAGTCGACTATTTTAATGTCGATTGGTCGTTGATTAGTCGACTAATCGTGGCAGCCCTACCGTGATGTCAGCTCAAGAAAACCGTACTCAGCATTTCCAGACAGCACAGCAACCTCTTAAACGTACCGACTGCATCTGCGCCTAGACTGTGCAGCATCCGACACTCTGCGATCGTTTCGAAGGAGGGCCCCCCGAGGACGCAGTACACCCCCTCCTGCAGGAAGTCCGAGTAGCCCAGCTCTGCCGCCACATCGTGCGCCAGCTGCCGCAGCTCGCGGTCGTAGGCGTCAGACATGCAAGGGAAGCGAACGCCAAACCTGTTGAGAGGGTAAGCAGAAGTCTGAATGGTTAACTGCAAAAAAAATCTACAAAAATCAGCAAGGACTTTTGTCTAGCTTCTATTAGCTAGTATGTTTTTACACTTGATATAATGCTACGGTCTCCAATGAAAAGTCTTTGTAAACAGAAACGTATACACATTTCGGTGTTTGATTAAACACACATTGAAAGTTAAAATAGGTCGAACTTTGACCAATCAGGAACTCTGCTGTGGTAGTGACGTATGGATGGTATCCCTTTTATTTCATGCAAGTACCAACCACTAGATAATTGATCATGAAGGATAAACTATTAAGAGCTGTAAAAGAAAAAGACTGGGTGCAAAATTCTTCAGATTTGCATCGTTCCAACATTTTGCACCAAGCCTCTTTCAATGGTGCTGTTTACATGTGCTAGTATCAGGTAGCGACAGTCCAGTCTAGCACGTTGTAGAACGCACCACTCATGCCCAGTGTGCATGTAGCTTAAGACAAATCTAACTTATAAGTATCTTTAGAGTAAAATGCAACAATTTGATTTAAGACAAAATCTTTTAAATATATTAGATATTCAAAACATCATATTTCAAGCAATTTTTCTATTTAATAAAGTTGTATTATTATTTCACATAATATTTTTAGGCAGAAGTTATATCTGTGATTTTGAAACATTTTATTGAACTTTTAACAGTAAAAATGCATTTAACCTTAGACAGGACAGACATTTGAAAGTAAACACACACTTACATACATGTGGAGAAAAGAGTTTAAATATACCTACTTTAACCCTATATGGCCCACTACATCAAAGAATTGACAGAAAATTTAATTTTGGATTAAATTTTTATTTCAACCCTTTGATCAAATTCACAAAAAATTAAAACATTTTTTAATGAAATATAGATAGTGTCATTTATGATATGTTCAGTGATTTTGTAATTTTTTGTTTTTACAACAATGTTAATTTAAGATACGAAAATATTAACCTGAGAGTTCAGGAATAAAAACAGCTTATTTACCTACTGTATCAAAATTGATCCATAATTTTTAAGATTATGTAAATATATTATCAAAAAATAATGATCTGCAAAATTTGCCTTCGTTTTAATACAGAAAGTATTCATGTAAAAATGAACAACAATGGATGAGTTATTCTCACCATAAAGTTTAGAAAATTAGCTAAACTTTTTCCCGCCAAAAGGGTTTTTGAGATTTCATGGAAGCAGCCATTTTGAATGAGCAGGAAAAGCCCTTCTACTGCCCCTAGTGGAAAGACGATGAACTGCAGGGCAGGAAACATGAACCAAGTTATATATAACGTGTTTTAAGGAAAGTTTAGATTATGCTAATGAGATAGGGTCTTAGAAATGTGAGTATCAAATTTGATATGTATGGTTATAAAGGGTTAATGATATAAAACTCTGTCCTCTAAGGAAAACATACTAGAACAAATATTTCCAGTTAGCAGATGAATATACTTAAATATGAGAGTTTGTAATTAAGTTATTTGTCTTTGGACAAATTCTATTAGTTCCATTGGTAGATTTTTTTCACTTAAGGAAAATAAATCTTGAATTTTATGTTTTTAACTTTTTCCAGTGTTGCTGTGTGATTTAGTGCTATCAAAGCAGTTTGATGATGAACAAGAGCAGTTCTGCTGTGCAACAAACTGAAACAGCTGTGGAGCTCACTCCAATAAACAAGGGTTTGTTAAAGTCTTTACAGCAAAATAACTATTGTTTATAGTAAAGCTAAAGAGGAACAGAAACGCGCATAGTTCTCAGAGGAAAGAACATTTGGAGCTGCTGTTTTTCATCAACAGGGACAATAAAGCTTTAACAAAACTGTTTTTTTAGAGGCGATTCTCTCTTATTTGGGTTTAACAGTTTTTCCATCATTGATTTATTAAGAAGCACGTCTGAGCTGAATCTAAACAGGATTAGTGCACTGCAATGAAAAGAACTTAAATTTAAAAGTTTCTTTAAATAAGCAAAAAAAAAAAAAAAAAATTCTAGTGACTGAGACATGTTTTCTCAATCTAAGATTATTTTGCTATTGAAAAACTTTAAGATTATTCTTCCTCCACATTTTTTCTTGAGACAAGAGTCTTTACTTTCTGAGGATTCCGTTTTTGTGCTGGACAGTCCTGGCTCCATTTTCTTGTTGCTGTATATAATGTACGCTTTGTGCTTCCTTTCAAGCACGCTTCAGCGTCACCATGGAGCTGCGGCGGGACTCATCCTCTCAGGGCGTGTTAATGACTGTTAAAGTAGGTGTTCTGACTGAAGAGGACCGGCTCTTAATAGCAGGTTATGGTCCGGCTCGAATGTCCTCATCTAGTCAGTTTTAGGCAGCGTGCTCTGGATGCTGCTCTGAAGACCCCCCCACTCACCGGTCATCATTAGGCCCAGCCAGCGGGCTGATCCCAGCAAATCCCGGCATGTTGATGTGGTCCTTGATGATCATCACATCGCCCACCTTGTAGTCCTGGTTGAGCCCCCCCGCTGCGTTGGTCATGATCATGGTCTCCACCCCCATCAACTTGAAGACGCGCATGGGTAACGTGATCTGAAAGAAAAAATGAAACGTTTGAAACCAGAAAACCCTCCAAATCCTGTCCTTTCTGGAATGTTTTCCTGAACCATAACAGTTTGGCGTGTTTTCTGTTTTTTCCTGATAAATCGTCTGTTTTTGCAGATAAACAGAGAGCTCTCTGCAGGTGTGCGTTTCAGTTCAGTTCTCAGCTGAAGTTTCCAACCTTTTGTTGGGGTCTCAGCCTCATCACAGCAGCAAGAATGTTTTCATGCAAACGTCTGTGAGGTGCCTTCAGAGGAACACACCTGTCAGGACAGGACATCTGAACCAGTTCTGGAGACAGAACTTCACACTCTAAGACCCACGCTGATGAGAATGGTGTTTTAACATGTTCTTGTAGCATTTCTCTGATGGAAATCATCCATTCTGATGCATCTGCTTGTAGAAGACTAGATCCATGTGAGGATTGAGCGCTTTAGTTTGGTTTTCTGTTGGGTTCTTAGTTTTGATCTTGTTCTGTTTGCTGTTTTCTCTGTCAATCACACCAGGTTTAGGTTGTCAATCATTCACAGCTGTTTTCACTTCCACCAATTACCCTCAGTGTATTTAAGTCTCTACTTTGCAGGTTATCTGCTTTGTCGCTTGTTTTTTTCCTTCATGGGTTGTGTCATGTCTAAGTTTATTTATTTAAAGTTTAATTTCCTGTCACCAAACCCAGTTTCTTACAGTTCCTGACAGATGCTACAATTGAAGTTCAATACTGAGTTGCACAGACAGAAAACAGGCTTCATGTGACCACTTCTCTGGCAGGAACTGAAACTTTTGACAAGCATCTACTTTGTCTAGACAATCTGTCAACATTAAGCAATACTGCTGCAAATACTCTCCATAGACAGGTGTGCTAATTCACACTCAACTTTGAAAAGATAAAAAAAAAAAAGTGGCTGCATTTCTCTAAACGAATCACAAAACTCATGGTTCAGATCGTCTTTAGGAATAGGTGAAAAAGAAAACCAGAAAAAACAAGGAGATAAAAGCCTAAAGAGAAAACGTGTATATAAAGTACTTCAAAGCATAAATATACTTGCACATCTTTGAACTTTGAACATAAAAATGTAAAAACACGTAGTTTTTGATTACATTTACATGTCTGGAGAACAGATCTACAAAAACTGAGAGAAAATCGTGTTTAATATGCAAATTGTCCCTTGTCACCACTCCTCCCAATGTCCAAAATAAATATTAAATGAAAATGTTAAAATTCAACTTTTATTAGTATTAATTGTGGTATCGAAACTAACTGTGGGAACTTTAAAATATTTCAAATAGGGCTGTCAGATTTGTCGCGTTAAAAACGCATTAATCTGACGTGTGCTTGACGCTGACAATTTTTTTGACGCATTAATCGCGGACTTTCTCATACGTGCCTTTCCATACCGCGCTCGCGGGCGTCCCGCCCTTTAACTCACCGGCTGCTCTCACTTGATCACGGGCGGGTCTCCAACCACCGAGCTGCTAGCTAAAACCGGCCGGCACTAGGACCTGGAGAGCTCCTGCACTCTAACCCGGCTCCGGTTCGCGTCCAGTACCACGTCTGGTGGTACCGGCTCGTGTCCGGCGCCGCGTCCCGAGAGCTGTGGACCCCCGACGTTCTGAACAGCAAGCTCACCGGGGGACGTATTAAATGTTCTGGAGGTTTCAGCGTGATCCAGCCCCAGCATAGCGGTCTGTCTGCCGGCATATTCATGGCGTGAGCTCCGCTGGACACGTCGCTGCATCGAGCTGCAGCCAGAGAACGCGGCGGCAGTAACAGACTGTCAAACTATCTACAGTGTATCCCGCTTTTCTCAGTCTTTAATGTTTTAAAAAACAAAAGTTCATTGGAAATGATAAATCTCTATTTCATTTATTACTGTAGTTCAGCAGAGGAGGAAAAGATTTGGTCCTGACAACAAATGAACATGAAAGTGTTATGGAAATGTTATTTTTGATGTTTTTTATTTTATTTTACTGAACGTTGATTGAAGTTTTGAATTTAAAATGCCCTTCACTTGCACTTGGGCTTTTGTTAGGCATTTTATGTTACAGTCTTTTATTGTTAAGAAAGTTTATCTCAATACAATGTTACAAAATAAAGTATTTCTGATGAAAACTATTAATTTTGTCATTTTTGTTTTCATAATTAATGTAGAACTGCTAAATTCCACGAACCACACATTTTTTTCCTTAAAAAAAGGCCACATGTAAATTTGCGATTGATCGCGAGTTAACTCTGGACAAAATGTGATTAATCGCGATTAAAAATTTTAATCGCCTGACAGCTCTAATTTCAGATAATAATCCCCTGACGGCATGTCTCTGTTGCAGGAGCAGAGGCTGCAGGACAGCTGCTGCTCCTCACCGGGAGATCTGAACCCAGACATGGAGACGTGTACCGATGCTTTTATTCAGCCCTGGAACATGAATAAACTCGATTTCTCAGTCTCTGCATCCTCTATGACGAGCTTGAGAAAAGTCTTTGATGGAAGCTCCTCTCACGTCTGCAGGTGGATGCATCAGGATGGAGCACAAAAGAGAGCTTGAGGCTTGCTCAGAGTATTTTCTGTGTCACAAATCTGCTCTTTTTTAAATGGAATTATTGTCTGCTCCTAAATCACAACAATCTAAATAAAGAAATACTCAAAAATGCAATTTTGAGCTTAATTTTTTTTAATACATGTCCTCCATCATTTTCAACATTTCCCAAAAGATTTCACATCTTTATCACCTTTTGAAGCTATTTTTTTTTTCTTAACAAATGTGACATAATTTAGAGTCAAATCTTCTGGGTTTCATCGGCTCACCTTCTGGATGGGGTATCCTTCGTACAGATGGAACCTGCCCTGCATGCAGACACACGGCTTCCCCTTCAACGTGCCGAACACCAGCTGACCCGCATGACCGTGCACTGCAACGCACACACACACTCTGGTGTTACACACTCAAACCTGCAGCGCGTGCGGCTCTGCATTCGGGGCCGGACCCGCTGTACCTGTACTGCTGGGGAAGTTGGGAATGTCACTGTATTTGAAGACCTGAGGGTCCTTCAGCATTTCCGCCAGCCCCCCCAGACCCGAGCCGCACACTATCCCCACCTTCGGGCGCACCTGCGTGTGGGCGCGCAGCCAGTCCGCCGTGGCGCTGCACTCCTCATAGCTGCCACTGACGGGAGACAAACAACAGTCAGAGTTAGTACATTTTGTTCTGCAGGACAAACATGTAACGTCACGCTGCTTCAGCAGGAAAACAAGCAGGAATAACAGGAGATCTGTGGAGACCTTAACCATGTCTGTGGTCATCAGAGACAACTTCCTCTAATGCAATTTAATATTTACACAAACACATTAGTGCAAAAACACACAGACACGAATTGATCCTGTATGTCTGGACTAAACCGCTGAAGAGTTTTTTTGTGCAAACAGTAACTCGGTGTGAAGAAACTAGTCTGACCTGCACATCCTCCTGTCACATTTCATTAGAGTCAAGTCATCCTCAGAGCTGAATCAAACATTTACTGATCACGATGACTGTCAAAAACAGAATGAATCAGGACGAGGTGGAACTCAGAGAGATTCAATGAACCTCCATTAAACAAGGATTTATTTGTGAACACAAACTCACATAACTATTGTACCATAGTTACTGATTTCAACCAAATAAAGATCAAACTTTTATTAATAAAATGGTAGTTTCAAATATAAAAAGGGAAAAATACATTTTTTTTGGTCTGGAAACAATATGTGAAACGTTTTAAAAATAATTAATGCATTTTTCTATGTGGAGAATTCTATTAAGCAGGTATACTTGTCTGAACCAGGGGTCTACAACCTGAGGCTCCAAATAAGGAAACTGGATTATATTTCTCATTTCTGAAAAAAATCAAAGAATTGTGGTCCATTGTATGATTTTAAATGTGGTAATTAGCTCTGATTTAATTCTAGTTAATAAAATAGACAGATTTCTGGCTGAGATGCACCACAAACAGTAAAATAAACAGCTTTTTTACAATCACTGCACACATCACATTACTGCCAAATTTGCTGTATTGAGATGATCCTATTGACTGTATATAGAGAACTGGACTGATCTACCCGTCCCTCCTGGTTCCAAGAAACCAAAATCTTAACTTATATGGTGAAATAGACGGTTAGTACTGAGTCATTATATTTGCTAGTACAAACATTCTTCATCTAATATGTTTTTTTAAACTTGCTCTTTTTTTCACAACTGTTAAATAATTTGGAGGTCAATGATAAATAAATCTCCATAAATGTTGAATATCGCAGACTCCTGGTTCAAAACTAGTAAAACCAATGAAATGATGAACTATTGGAAGAATATGATCATTTTTAAAGATGCAGTTAGAAACAGAAAAAACGTAACCTTATGTCTGGTTTATATGTTTACACAGATTTTCTTATTTTCTAGTAAACAGAATGACTGACTGGTGGAATGCTGGGAAAATGCCAAAGGCGGACATTTCCGGTTTGAGACTGAATTCATAAACAAATGACAGCATTCCTGTTTCAAAAGGAGCACAGAGGAAACTGGGTGGGGAGTTGTTGCTCGTCAGGCTGTTCTCTCTACCCCCAGCAGAACATTAGGAGGAGAACCCCCTCCCGCACAGGAACAATGCGGTGATGGAGAGAAGACACGGAGGTTCCCGGACTCCCCACGTGAACCACATGCCATCAAACCAGACCCGCTCCGGAGGAGGTGAAGCCCACCGCGGTGGGTTTTCCCGGCTGAGCTCGTCCTCCTGAGCCCGTGAGGGGCTGCGGCGCCCCGGCTTTCCGTTACATCAAACCCGGACTCGTTCACACGCACCGCTAAAATCTAGGAAAACACAGACTCACTCTCGCTATCTCCTTTTAATAGTTTAAAACCCACCAGAGGAAAGTTCCCGCTTCTGAGAGGAGGATCAATGAAACATACAGAAGAAACCTGCTTCCGATAAAAAAAACGTGGCATCCAAAAACCGGCGCGCGCGGTTAAGAATCAGTTCGGAATCTCTCCAGATAAAGTGAACTAAACCACACAGAACGGCTGAAATGTGAAGACGTTATCGCGAGATTATAACTGGATAATAAATGTGTAATAAAACTCACCAGGAAGCGAAGTCGGACATGGAGAGCATGGTGAAATGTGAATAAGTTTGCGGCAGGTACTGCTATAACTGATGGGCAACACCGGTCTGCCTTTACGTCTCTCCATCGTCTCCCTGACGTCATAGCCAGCGGAAGCTGCGATTGGCCAAAGCCCTGGCGTTGTTCGCTGAAGTTGCGTTCACGGACAGACTAAAATAACCGAGAAGAGAATGTCGTCTCGACTTATTGAAATCATAGACTGTAAAAATTAATGGACAAAGCAAGCACCGAGGTCCCC
>NC_050528.1:30630546-30641875 GCF_002922805.2 Oryzias melastigma
ATTAAATGCATTTTGTTGATGAATTATCTTTATTAATTCAACATATATAAGGGCATGCTTTATTTGATACATTTTATCCGTAATTACGAGTGGAACGCTGACGTATTCCACAACAGACCACAGAACTCCTAATTTCAACTGGGCATGAACGCATTCACATACCTCACGCACGCACATGGTCGTGTGTCATCACCGTCTCACCTTTAGGCCTTGTAGAGTTGTTGTTTTCTTATATTATGCATTAAGATGTAAAAAAAGCTGAATACAAAATATATATTAAAAGCTATTGATATGTAGAAAATTAATAAATAAAATAAATTCCCGATGATATTCCTGATGAGCTTTTATTAAATATCCTTTGTTTGCTTCTTTTTAGTCTGATTTAAGAATTATGTGTAAACATGACTGAAATAGTTTCTTAATTATTGTCGATCAACAATTATATTTTGCTTTCCAAAATCAAAATAATCCTCCATTAAGTTGAATTGAAGCTATAAAGATATCCCATGAATAACATCAAATATGTAAACCACAAATGTTTCCAATCCCTGATGTTTTTAAAGTTGGTAATTGCTTCCTGAAATCAGCTTTACAGGTGTGGTTCATGGAAATCCAAACCTGAACTTGAAGTGGCAGCATTACAGCTGGTGTGTTTGTGTTGTGTAACAGCTGTTTGGTATGCATGTGGAGGGCTCTATTCTATATCTGAGTCCTGCCGTCTGTCTGCAAACAGCTCAGACAAAGAAACAAACTTGGCAATGAAAGCCCTCAGCAGATCCAAGCTGCTTTTGTGTTGTTCTAATTTCTTTTTTCTTTCAGGCTGAGGGGTCATAGTAACATCCCACTGAGCTTTGAGAGCTTTGCAGAGAAAAAGGAAGGACCACACACAACCAGCACAAAAAAAACAAAACATAATTTTATAAATGTGTCCATTGAAGTGTTTTCTTTAGTTTTTGCAAACGTAAATTATTTGAATCAGAGACGCTTTGAATGGAAGCCTGTGCTGCAATATTTTTTTTATGTTTGGTAACAGAATTGATGCCTAAAAAGAAACAATCAGGACAAGATACAGAAAAAAATGATCTGCTCACGGTCAATTTATTAGATTTTTTTTTTAACTTAAACTAATGAGGCAAATTCCCCGTAAGGCTTTTAAACGGAAATATTAAAATTTCTTCCCTGTATTCCTAACAACTGAGGGTTTTCCTCTTTTTCAGGATGCCGTTTATCAAATGGAACCATTTCAACCTGATTTTAATACAATACATTTGTATTGTTTTTAAGGCACACTGGCCTCTAGCTCTCCATTCTGTTTTCTTGTTACATAAAATGGATGGGATGTGTTTATGTTCAATTTCATGGATTAAACCAGGTTAGTAAAGTTTTGTCATTTATAGTCAGATTTTTTTAATATGCTATATAACCAAGCAAAGTTATAGTAAAAAGTTGAATCCATTGTCAGAAGGGTTTGTTGTTAGAATAAGCTTAAAGCACACATTTAAAGTGGATTTGAGACAAAAGTTGTAAATGGAGAGAAAGGATGAAGGAAATTTAAAAATGCAACTTTTAGTCTCGTTTTGCAGTCCTGCTTGATACAAAAGGACTAATTATTCTCAGATTTGACCAACAGGAATCCTGGGTATGATTCGGGGAGCCCTGTGCATGTTCTGTACTTTCAACAGGCTTTGGTTATTCTTTCTTCTTTTTGGCCAAAAATAAACCATATTTTCCTCCAGAGTATTGCTCATCATGGAAATGTGAAATGCTTTGCGGTTCATTTGTCACATTCAAATCTAATCTATTTTAACATATTTTTATAAATAAAAGTAACAGAATCAGTGAGCCACGCTGTTTGCTTTTATTGTTTTATTTTCACTGTTTCTTTTACTAAAATCTATTGTTAAACTTTTTTTACAGTTATATATTTTACTTGATTGACCAGCTCTTTGTTTGCTTTGCCTTTTACAAGTGCTTCATAAATAAAGCTGATTGATTACTCTTTACTAACGACAAGTAATCCATTATTACAGCTTTAAAGGAAGTTGCACAACATTGTAAAGTTACGAGAAAGTTTGTTCCCCAATTATTTACATCAATCAGAATTTCACATTCAATAGGATTACTGTTAGTTTTACTGCCTTACTTAGTTTCATGATGGGGTTCCCCAAATAAGGAGCATATTACATCACTTCCTGTAATGTTTTCACTCATGGGAAACTCACCTCTGGTTTTTAAAACGATGCTTAAAACCATATTGTTACAGACTCCAGGAAGTTGTAACAATAAATAAAACAAAATGTAGCTTAAAGTGTAAGAAATGCTAAATCTGAACTTTGTTATCCAGTGATACAGACACAACTTTTATGTTACCTGAATGTTAAAAAAAGTGACGGTTTTACCCCAAAAGTTCAGCTTGCTTACGTTTCTTTTTTTTTTTTTTTTTACTTCAGGGCCTTGACACGGAGGTTTTATGGAGTAAATAGGGGAACCAAATTTGCTGGAGGCTTTAAAACATCTTCTCACCTGATGTGCATGTTGTATCAGGTCTGAACTCATGATTGCACCTTTAAATTTGAAGCATTACTCACTCCTTCAAAGCTCTTTCCCTGAAAACTGATGCATGGAACGGAACACTATGTGCTGCAGAGGATCTCCTAGGAGAAAATGTTCAAAAACTTTTGTTGTTTTTTAGCTTACATAGATAAACTACAATGAGGTGGAAACACAAATGGTGTTAATCCAGATGTTATTTTCATGGTATAGAAAGAGAAAAGCTGCAACACGTTCTGCTTGCTAACATGTAAAGAATGAAATATTTCCTGCAAGAGTTTCAGGAGTTTTGAAGGGTTTTCAAAGAGGTCATTAAACTCATAGAAACAAGTTGGACAACTTCTCAATGTGACCTATAGAGTCTGTGAAAAACATGACACCAGACCTGCGGCGTTATGAAAGACACACGAATGGAGGAAAACCAAACATAACCTTTGAGGCTAATGGAACTGACGACATTCTGTAGATTAAATCTGTACATGAATGTAATTAACTGCTAGTACTTTAGGTTTTATTTAAGATTATTATTCTATACAATTGTAATCTCAACTGTAGTAAACAAACTCTGAAAGGTATCTACATACATTCAAATGAGTCTGATTTTTTTTTTCTTTAGTTTAGCTTAAAAAATGTCTGAAAATGATTTAAAACAAACACTAAAAGGGCTAAATAAATGTCACAAGTTAATCAAAATCTAACTTTATGTTGTATTACTAATTATATTCTTAAAATATATAATTTGTTTAAAAAATGATAGCAGGAAAATATCTCCTTTTAATTGAAATGAAGAAAGTTAATATCTGCTGCCATCTACTGGCTGATTTTGAAACTGCAATATACATTAATGTCTGCTGCCATCTACTGGCTTATTTTGAAACTGCAATACACATTAATATTTGCTGCCATTTAGTGGCTGATTTTGAAACTACAACTAAAAATTCAGCAGCATTTTCTCTGACAAAAGTAAAAGTATCTAGATTTGACTTATCTGTTGAATATTTTTATTTTTTTTCGTGTGATTCCATATTAAGTATTAGATATTATTTAGGTTGTAACTGTTTTTAATTGTTTTTAAAAACAAATTGGAAAATAATTTAAAAAATAAGCAAATGTATTTTACCTATTCAATTTTTTTTTTTTAAAAAAAAGGAAAAGTGCATTTAAACCAGATTATTGAACAAAGAAAGCCTTCAGGAGCCTGTGACTGATGGAGGGCACAGCATGCGTTTAAATTCAGTGTTCTCATGTCCGTTGGCGGGTCATGACCTGCACAGGAAGAAAGTGAGACTATGAGCAGAACAGAAAGGGACAGCAAAAAGCAACTGAGACGGGATTTTAAAACCTTTGAATGAATGAAAATGGAGAGCATGGCCTCTGGAACCAGAAGCACCAACTGACCTCCTTTGCACACACAACCTCGTGCAGCCCTGCACCTAAATTCACACAAATGCAGCTTTTTCTCATCCTCAATCTGAACAGAGGATGTGGTGAACATTTGACCCTTTTAAATCTAAACTTTTCATCCTCCAGATCACACGTTCACGTGAATATGAGATCAGTTGCAAAAAAAAAAAACCCTGCTGAGTTGGGTTTTTCTATCAGCATTGGCTTTAAACTCCCTTAAAATAAGAAAACAGCCGAAGACCATCTGCTTGTCCCTAATTTGAATCTTCTCTTATTTCCCTGAATCTTAACTTCAACTTTTTATCTGCAAGAAACAAAAGAACAAAGTAATTCTGGTGCATCGGCATGTCTGCAACAACTTTAATCAAAAGCATGACACAGTTTTGGTGTTTCTTACTTCCTGTGAGCCCCAGATTGAACACGTGGGAACACCTTTTACCACACATTCTCTCCTTATTGTTATGAAGAACTCTGATTAAAAAAAAAAACACAATCATGCAGCAACACTTCTCTTATTAAGTCTCTAAGTTAGGATTTAATACCATAACAAAAGTGAAATTGTCTTTTTATCAGTTTGATTTAATAAAAAACAAAAAGGTCAAGAAAATAATCAGTAATTTCAAATGAAAAAGGTAAAAGTGCAATCGTTTTTGGAACCTTTCAAATAAAAATTAATCAACCGGTGGGGCTAAAAAAAAAGGGAGCTTTGGACAAGACGGGAGCATTCAGTGGAGCCCAAAGTGTCATGGGTGAAGTTGTGGTAGTCTGAGCTACACCGAATACGTTTCCTGATACAGGCGGTCTACGACGTCCTACCAAGCCCCTCTAACAGGTTGCTACCTGTGCCTATAGAGGGGGACCCTCGAGCAAATCCTCAGCTGAAAAGCCCTGGCTGAGGATAGGGTTGGGCACCGATTGGGTTTTATTCGGTTCCGGTGCCAAAGCGGTTCTTCGGTTTCAGTTCCTAATTGGTGCCAGTTTTGGTAGTTCAGTAATAAAAAATAAACTTAGGGGCCGCGGTGTCTGAGGGGCTACCGGGGCTTTGATCTCACTCGGGGGTGTGTCTGGATGACAGCCGCTTCTGCTGTGTTTCTGTGTCTCTGTGACTGAGTTTGAAGTCTGTCCCGCATTAACCCGAGATGGCGGAAAAATAGGGGACCTTTTTTTATTATTGTCTCGGTAAAAATGAGTAAAATATGATGGTTCAGGAGACCCGAGCAGGCTGCCCGCTCTCCCTGCAGCGGCTGTCTGCCGGTGTATTGACCCAAGCGTGCTCAGCTGAAGTCCAGTAGGCTGGTTGCAACCAGAGAACTGCCGCACTGTGACAGGATAAAACGCTCATGTTGGATTACACTGATCGGGTCACTGAAAACATCACCTGCCCAAAGCTGAATTCCTGATTGGCTGATGATGCAGCAATTTGTCAAACTTCTGATATCTGCTGTGAAATGGAGCCAGACATTGGAGTGCTGCACGTTTGTGTTTGCCCCGTCAGCACTTTTATATGAGTCAGCGCACTATCGCAGGAAAAGCAGAAGGATTGTCTGGAACTTCAAAGTACTAAACAGAGTAGAAGTGATTGACACGTCCTAAGACAAATTGACCTTCACTCAAATTCAGCACCGAAATGCGGCACCGTTTGCAGCAGTTTCTTTCGGTTTCGGTAGAACCCTGTAAATCATAACGGTTCCTAGTTGGAACCGAATTTCGGTGCCCAACCCTAGCCGAGGAACACTACTGCTGACGCCATGACCAAGTGCTAAAGGCAGTAGCTAACACCATAAGCAGTGGCACTAAGCACTGTAGGAGCCTCTGCCCAGTGAAGAACATCACTGCTTTTGTCCGGGCTGGGGAGAAGTCACCACACGGACACCCACTGAGGCCTGTTAACAGCAGCTCAGGACTGGGAGCTAAAAGTTGACCTTGGAAAGCAACTGAAATTTCCTGAAACCATTGCTAGTGCAAACTTGAGGCCAGATCCAGCGCTCATCTCAGAAGCTTTTAAGTTTCATGGTTTCATTTAGTGTCAGCCGCATGCACTGTGTTAATAACGTGACTGCTCTTCAGTGAGTTGACATCCAGGCTGGGGACCGGCTCAGGGACTTGGGCCCCTTGTGGCGAAATAGTTGGGCAGTGGGTCTTGCCCACCCAGTGGATGAAGCTGTGGGTCACCCTGGGAAGCCTGCCATGATGAGGTGGTGGAGGACCCAAACGCAGGAGGCCAGGCTTGGTGGCAGAGAGGTAACAATTGGTTAAACTAACCAAAACATGACCAAAAAACCATGGAGAAACAAAAAAGAGTGTGACAAGACAGACCAAAACAGACGACCTGACAAGTAGGAACTGAAAACTAGAGACTTAAATAGGCTGATGCCAAATAACTGAAATGAAAACAGCGGAAAATCATGAAACTGGTGTGAAACTCAAACCATGACCAAAAACATTCCAAACAAAGCCAGAGAACCCTGACAGTACCCCTCTCCAAAGGGGCTCATCCCAGATGCCCACAAACCTAGGAGGAGGGGGCATGGAAGAACAAAACATGAAAAGTCCAGAAAGCATTTAGGGTTCTCGCAGCCAGACGAATGAGAGGGGCATCAGAACCCCTCCCCAGGAATAAGCGTGAAGAGGAGCAGTCCTCTCCCAGGGACAGGAAACATGAACGGAACAGACAACACAGCCGGGGTGAGCGATGACCATCCGCAGGGACAGGGAGGATGGCCCAGACAGTCCCCCTCAGGAACGGATAGGTGCACATGGCTTGGCATGACTTGATTTTGGCTGCAGGAAATCCCATCTGATGCCGTGGTATGGCGTGGACTGTAGTGGCAGAGTTTTATGCCACTACAGCAAAAAAAAAAAAAAATCTCCTGCTGGGTCAGAAGTGGTCAGGGGATTCTGTCATGATGAGGTGGCGGAGGACCCAAATGCAAGAGACCAAAAAACACTCCAAACAGAGCCCCAAGAACCCTTACAAATCCTTTATTTCCAATGCACTAGTCGCATAATTTTGGATAAAAAAAAAGACAAAAGTGGAAAACTGAGATATGTTATGAGACAGGTAAGTTTCACATTTTTTTCTGAGCCCTCCATGTCAGTTTGTCCAGATAAGCAGTTGCAACACAAAAATGAACCCTTTGCACACTTAAAGAGGCAGATCAGAAACAAAGTAGTTCAGCTTCTGTTTCAATCTCATCTCTACGTCTTTGTTCTGCTTCACAACTGTTAACAGAAGAAGACCTTCCCTGCACTTTCAACCTGGCTGTGTCACAGATACTCTTCACCACATTTTACCAACAGCCCTCATTGACTCTCCTCCTTTTCCCATTAAACACTGCTTTGTCACCCTCTCCTGAGGCAGAATGAGGAGCTGCATTCACCTCACGGTCGTCCTTCTTTATGCGTGTGAGCTTAACAGGACGCTCTGTACAGATGCTCTTGGACACAGCAAACGCTGGCCACAGAAACGGTGAATAAGGGCCTCTGTGGTTTCCCTAAAAGAGGTTTTGTGTGTTTGCACCCGACGGGTTCGTGTGCATCCTGCAGGGGTGGTTGGTTGGAACAATTTGTTGCTGTATGCGCCCGTGTCTGCGTAGAATCGGGATCGTTGTATTTGTGCAAAACTGTTAGAAGCTTTTCACTGAGTTTAATGTTTTTCCCCACTTCCGCTTCAACCTGATGCGCTGTTGGTGACAGTTAAACACAAAATCTTGTAACTTTTTACTGTTAACTAATTGTGAAGGAGAATCTGCTAGAATCATGTTGATTGTGTCAACAATAGAAAAGTTACAGGAAATTAGTGTTCTTAGGTATTTTGCTACGTGATCTCTCTGGCTGTGATCCTTAACAGGAATAGGTTGGTATTGATTTGAGTGATTTTACTGAACCCCTTCATCTTTCCACGGTCTTCGGTTAAGGTTGAGGTTAAGGGGGTTCAGGTTCTCGTCTTTACCGTTTCTGAGTGGGAGGGAGGCAGAATAGATCTGAGGGGAACTCATCAGTTTATCAAAGGAATTCCCACTTTCACTTCACCAGTTCAAAGCTGAGATGAATCCTCATAACTCAAGCTTCATATGTGCACAGATGACTGCAGCTTGGTGCTGGAAACAGAGGGGGTGGGGGCCCTGCTCTCTAGATTATCAATCAACCATCGCATCATTTCCTATATTAGATTAAAGCAAAGACAACGCTTGAGTTTCCTGTTTGACTACTTTCAAGAAGAACAAAGTAGAGATGATGATTTATCCTGGAGAACCCAACAACAATTTCCTTCTGGGCTTTTAAAGTTCATTTCATCTTTCCCTCCACATTTTGGGTAGTAGTAGCAGCAAAAAAAAGAGGAAAAAAAAAAGAAATATGATTTACAAATGAAAAATAAAAGGGGAAAAAAACATTTTAAAAATGAAAAAATAAAAATAAAAGAAAGAAAATTATAGAAATAAATAAGATTTTAAAATGAGAATTAAAAGGAAAAATATTAAAATAAAAAACTAATAGAATTTTAAAATGTAAAATAAAAGGAAAAAAAATAAAAATAAAAAATAGAAATAAATACAATTTAAAAATAAAAATTTAAATATGATAAAAAAAGAATAAAAAATAGAAATAAATACAAAGTCAAGATGAAAAGTAAAAGGAAAAAATAGTAATAAATACAGTAAAAAAATGTAAAATAAAAGTAAAAAACCCCCCAAAAAATACAAATAAATACAATTTAAAAATGAAAAAGAAATAAATAAATCCATACAATAAATAACATTGACCAAATTTGACCCCATGGGTTCTCCAGGGTTGAAGACCTACTCTGATCATCTTTTGTTCTATTGCAAAAACTTTCAGACTGTCTTTTAATTATGAGGATATTATTTATGATAATTATGATATTTTTTAGCCAAAATTGAAAAGAAAAAGAAAACTGTTGCTCCCTAGGACGTTTTTTTTCAGAATGGCTGGACTTCATTAGAAATTTGCCTTTGAGTTGTAGTGGAGAGTAAGATCGCCCCCATTCCCATCACCCAACTGTTTAAACGTTCTCCTGCTAGCTTACAGCCCCTCACAGCCCCATCGTAACATCACAACAACAATAGTGAGCAATATCAGAGCTATCTAGTCGTACTGTGTTGATCCAGATTCCAGCTCAGACCAGGAAAACAAAGACGTTCATGGATCTATTTGTAAGTGGATGAACCAGAAGGGGGCGGAGCAGGAAGACTGTGTTTTTACATCACAAATTCAAGGTTTTTCCAACAGCATTTTTTCATCTGCTTCTGATTAACAATGATTTGAATAAAAAAATGCTTAGAAATTCTTCCATCATTAGTAAAAATACCACAATTAAAATTTAAAAGCACCCCGAGGAAAAAAAAAAACCCAACAAAACAGTATTTTTATTGGAGCGGGTCTTTAACACCCCATCACCTTCATGTGGTGATCTGTCACTTCCTTCCTCCTCCAACTATCTTCTTCTCTTTATACCAGGAGAACCAGATCCTTTTCAATTGAATGTACGGATGTTACTAAAGGATTGAACAATCCAACAAGGATAACGTCAAGTCTTTGATGATGGAAACACTTTAGTTTTTGCATTTGCTCTAATGACACCCTTGTGTTTAACATTACAATAGATTACATGTTCATTCTTGATTCTATGTCCTCTAGGTTTGCACATTTGAACAATTTCATTTTTCATTTACAGGTTTCTATTGAAACAAATTCTCGTCTTGACAGAGTGATTCAATGTCCCTCCTCCTCATCATAATACAATTTAGCTGCTGCTACATTTCATTTTCTATAACAATCAACTTTCATCTTCTACTTTAGACAAACATTATTTTTTGATTCATCCTTATCATTTGTTTAACCCCATTTTAATGAATCACAGTTCTGTTTTATGGAACCTGCAATCCTAACTGTATAAATGTGGTTTTTAAGATTTTTTTTAATCAAATTTTATATATTTTTAAATATAACTGAGACTGTGGGGAGTGAAAATTAATTATTGGGACAATTACCTAAGCACGAGCAGGACTCAAGAAGAATTCAGGATTGAGGGAGAGAGGGACACAGGGGGAAACCCGGAGAGGGAAGCCTTTTATAAAAGCCAAGTCCGGCCACTTTGGGAAGAATTTGCAGGCAGGGAGACCGGGCTTTGGGTCCAAAATGGTCGTCCGATGAGCCAATGACTGTCTCCATAACTCTACTGAGCGGTGTGCCATGTCGAGGGGTGCAGGCTGCTGAAATAACTCCTGCAGAATTACAGTCTGCTGTGAGCATGTGTACAGAAACAAAGGGGACATGTGGACTAAAGGCTGAGGCTTCTGGCTCCTAAATCCTCTCTGCAAAGGTCAATTACATTGCAATCATCTCTGAAAAGGTAAGAAAACATCTCTCAGCAGGGAGCAACGTCTGTCAAAATTAAATCAAGAGTCATTAGTACAGTATATGTGCTTATTTTAGTGTGATAAATAGAAACAGAATAAATCAGATTAATTATCATTTGACTGATGTATGATTCTCTTCCAAAAAGGCACATTTTGTTTAGATTTTCATTATGAATTAAAGTTTTTACCTTTTTTACTGTTAAAATTACTTTTAAATGTGCACAAACAGAATAAATTATTAAAAATAAGGTGATAAACCTCCCTTCTTTTGACATACTTTCAGTTTTTCTCTGTAATGTGAAGACTTTTTTACATAATTTCAGTAAAGCATGTATGAAGTATAAAATAATAATTTTTATCATGATTTGAATGAGTATTCCTCAATTTTGAAAGCTCAGAAAACCAGATTTTACTCTCATGAACCACTGCAAGGATTCAGAGACATCTGCAGAGTCTGCAGATAATGGAAAGGATACTCTCACTGATGAAAATACAGAGATTTTAAGTACTTTTGTAATTAATCAAAGTATTTGTAGCTGATTTTCTTCAGACTGAATATTTGAAAAAACAAATTTTATTATAATTTCTGATTTTCACCTGTATTGCTCATTTTGCATTTTAAGGGAAAATTGATGCTGTTTGATAGTTTGTAGACGTATTTTCATCACTATATTAAATATGTACGTCGTGCTCTTTCATCCATTTAAGTTTTTTGTGTTTGTTTACACATTGAGCCAAGAAAAGAACAAATTTGTGCAAAAATAATAGTAATAATAATTTAAAAAACGGCAGAAGAAGATGAGAAAAGTCCAAATTTGGAGTTAATGCTTCTGCGTTTGGTTGTCTATAATTGTCTAATGGAGAAAATGTTAAATTCTTTTTAGCACAAATATACAGAAGAAGAAAACTTTGATTTAAGATCTTAAATCTTTTTTTGTGTATGTGTGTGTGCACGTGTAAGAGGGGGAAAGAGCGATGGAGGAGGATTACTCCTC
>NC_050528.1:30642259-30648543 GCF_002922805.2 Oryzias melastigma
TGTGTGTGCACGTGTAAGAGGGGGAAAGAACGATGGAGGAGGATTACTCCTCCCTCCTGAATACTAATGAGGCCTTTTGTTACCGATCTTTCTTTTCCTCCCTTATGTTCTCGTGTTCTGCCTCTTTCATCTCTCCATCCTTCTTTCATGGATTTGTCTGAGCTGAGGACAAGTACACAATATTTACAGTTCTAACTTCGTCCTTACATCACCCGAAAACAAACTGTAAATGTTCATATTTATAAAATTTACAGAAAAAAAGTTGTATTTCTACTTTTCACATCTTTAGCAACAGGATGACACTTTCTTGCGGGCCTCCTTTTTGCGTTCCTTGAAAGAAAAGTTCCACATGCACGCTTACAGTGCTACAAATGCATGTAATTGCAATCCCACTCTCACATAATCACACACGTCCACACACAGTCGGATGGGCACAGAGTCGTTTTTGTCAATGGCATCTTTTGTTCCTTTTATCTCCGCTCTCAACAAAGCATTCCTGTGTACAGAGAAAAGAGAGGGAAGGAAAGAGAGGGAAAGAGGAGAGTACAAACGGGGAGGAGAAGGTAGGGAGATCAGGAAAACATCCAGATTCTCTTTTGTCTGGCAGGGACAAACTTTTGCTTTTGTTTTGGGGTTTCTGGTTCTCTGAGGCTGCAGGTCAGTAAACAGTAAAAACCAAGGCGTTACCATGGAAATGGATTACATCCGACTGGAGAGGTTGGTGAAAGTATTTCCATCATGTCAGACCCATTTTCACCATCATAGATATTTGATATTTAGGGTCTTTTCCTGATGGAAGTGGATCTGTGTGAGTGAATCGAGTGAGGTTGATACAATCCTTCATGGTGACACAGTAATTATGAAGTCCACTATTGCATAATCACAACATTGTGAGGTAATTAATTCTGATTGGTTATGTAAGCCGAGATCATCAGACAAAGAAGGATTTAGCAGCTAAACACACCTGGTCATCCTCTCAACCTGAGTGGTGTAGGCAAGCCTCTGTATTTACTTAAAAAGTTAAACGTAGGACCATTTAACAAAAGTTCTGTCGTTTGTTACATTTAAAATAATAAGGTTTTATCAAATTAAATGTTTAAGTTAAGTAAACCTTTAACTCAAAATTTTAATGATGAAAACAAAAAAATAATTAATTGTAACAGTTGCAGAACTTTTATTAATTGATTCAAGGTTTAACTTTTTTCCGTGAATGTACTATTGATCCATTTATTTTTTTTGTTTTTCTTCAGAATTTATTAAAAATGTCAAATAATCCAAGCGACTTTTTGCCTGAAGGGACGTAAAGTCTTGGTAATAATCAAACAACAACAAAACACTTCAGAAGATTACTGCATAATATCTTTAATACTTCCATTCATAATGATGGTTCCCCCTCCTGCATCCAAATATTTATCACATCTAATACTGGAGATATGTGAAAATTGTGTTTTAATTGATTTGAAATCATTTGCATAGTAAATAAATTTAGTTGTTAAGCTATTTGTTTTATATAACAATTTAGTTCTGCTTTATAGGCTACAAAACGCCCTATGTAGTATATAATTTGGGTTTACAAAGTTACTCGTTTGCACAAATTCATTTCTAACTCTTGATTAAAAAAAGTTCCCCTTTTTTTAGGACTCCGAATGTTAACGTGTGCCATTAATCAAAAAGATGAATGCTTTAATATTCATTAATTACACCTCAAGGAGCTTAAAGCATCCGTTCAGAGAGAAAGTTCAGCTCTTACTGCTTGTTTTTGTCCAAAAGATGAAGGAAAATGTTTTAAAGCAGCCTGTGCAGTGATACAGGACAGTGACAGGAATTATTATTATTTTTTTTTTTAGATATAAAAGTCTTTAAAGTTCTTCTTATCTTACTGTTGCTGTGCTGTATTACACTTGTGGGTTAACACAATAAAATTAAACATTTCAGATGGTAAAAATGAAGGAAAACTTTCTCTCTGGCCTGTTTTTGTTCAAAAGCCGCATATTGTCACCTAATAAAACAAATTGTGATAAATAGGGTTTAATCACAACCCAAAAGTGCAGTTAATGTATTTTTTTTTTTTTACCGATTGACCTTATTTAAAAATAAATGTTTTAAATGTATGGTTTTGCATGTAAATTTCATTTTGCGATTATTTGCAGATTACAAGTAGTTGGAAAATACTGTGACTTACAAAAATGTTAGTTGTGATTAATTTTATTCCAGGTTTGCGATTAATTTGTTAATTTTTTTATCAAGTTTAATAGTAAGGGGTAAAATAACTGTCAAAAAGAAACATGTTCATAAATACAATTTTGTATTCACAAAAATAAATTTGTATTCATGAATAGAAAGTTATGGAAAATGTTATATTTTGTACATATTTTTTTGAAAAAAATATGAATACAACATTTAGTTTTACGTTTAACATGACTCTTTAGAATACGAATTTTCTCTGTCTTGAATACAAATTTTTTCTGTCTTTAATATGAATTTTCTGTCTTGAATACGACTTTCTCCTGTTCACAAACTGTCAAAACTACATCATGGGGTCACAGGCTTATGCAATGTCGAGCCTGAAGTTTGGCGGTTTGCGCCCCATTCTCAGTTGTTGATGCTAAAATAGCTGATAAAGACGGCTTTGTCACGGAGCGACAAAATCAGGTAATGTATTATTTATATTTTGCCTTTAGAAACAGAGATGATGCTCTTGAATATTCATATATGTTTAGGGACATCAAGTTATTGGTGACGCTGAAGTTAGCTTCCGAATCACAGCTTCCGATTCGCGAGGGCATTCCACTTTCACACTCTGACCACCTTAGAACAGGTCCTGTTCAAAAACTGCAGCACCTAGACAGCTCAAACCTGGATTAAATTATGATTTACATAGAAAAGAATACATTGCACACATTTGATGATTTGTGAAAGCTTTTATTGATTAGTGAATATGTGAAATAGTATGATTTTTAGAAGGAATTCAGAGGTAAAAATCACTGTGTAGAGACAAAAATTGCTATGGGCCATCATGGTTAGGGTTTTCCTTGTTTTGTTTACTGATTTATTCTAAAGTACCTGTTTGTGTTTTGTTTTGACTTTTACTGCCCTTGTAGCTACTATCCTTGACCTTTTGGGCCTGTGTCTCATCAGCAGTGTCAGTATATGTGTCCTAAATTTGCACACATCTACTGGCATTCTGCCATAATGGTTTTCTGGCATTTGTGCTCTGCAACACTTTGTGTTTTTAAAAAATAAATATTTGTTGTTGAACACCTGGGGCCCGTTCCAAGAAGCAGGTTTTGTTGGAACTCTGAGATCGTGAACTCCAAATTCAGTAAAACTCTGAGTTTTCGGTTCCAGAAAGAGAGATAACTCAAACCCGGGAAAGTGGGCGAAACCAAGCCCGTTCCAAGAAGCGGGTTAAGATGAACTCAGAATCAATCACTACGGTAACTGAGTCTGTGAACGAAACCTGGTCTGGAGCAGGTTTTCTTCAGGAAACTTAGAGTTCTCTGCGGTCTCCGCCCCTTTTTAAAGTGAAAGATGTTCAAATATGAGTTCCTCATTAACATTTAGAGAACATTCACATTAGAGACGTCACGTTTTCACCACGCAGAAACCAAAATGACATGTTCATTCATAGAGGATCACGTAGAGAGGAGGCTGATTAATCCAGAGGAAATGTTATTTACGTTGGTAGAGGATTTGGAGGACACGAGTCGATTGACTGCAGTTTCCCAATTCATTTTTATTTCAGCGATATTATAAATAGTGGGTTTTTCCAGGGACTCGCTATTAAAAAATACAGTTTTCTTTTCCTTATTTTAGACCCTTAAAGATAGAAATTATGGGATGTCAAACACCGAGAAACCATTTGAAATCATCTACCATCCTTTTCTTGTATTGAACATTAGCTCGGTTGTCAGCAACGCTGCTTCTCACTGCGGAGTTTGTAAGTTTGATTCCCGGTACGGAAATTATTTTTATGCTTAAAAAAAGAATTCGGCGAATATGTTTTAAGTCTTAAGAATTAAAATTAAATAAATGCTTTTTTAACATATGCCAGGCAGCTACAGTTTCTTTTTAGCGTGCAGTGATATCTGTGTGTGTGTGTGTGTGTGGGGGGGGGGTGTTACCAAAACTGGTCATTCATGCGATTACGGAGATTACTGCTTAAATTAGTAACAAACAAAAACCATTCCTTAACAAGAGACAAAATAACCTTCCTGACATTATTTATTCATTATTTGGAATCATTCAAATAACTGCAGATATTTTCTCTCTGTTCTACCGCTGCAGCTGTGTTGCTTTTCTTGATGGAAATGTTCTCCTATAGTCGCATATGCTTGAAGGAACTTATCAATTTCCGCCGCCGGAAGTACAAAACTCACATGTTTGTCCCCGTTGCCATGGTGAATCGTGCTGTCTTTGCTCCATTGATCAGGGCTTTTAATGGTCGCGACGCTCACACCTGATTCTGGTTCTGACAACTTCAAGTTGATTGAATTAAACATTTTCAGCTGTTCTGGAACCGAAAACCCTGAGTTTGAGAATTTAGAGTCCAGTGACTCTAAGTTCAGGTTTGAACTCTAAATTTGTTGAACCTGCTTCTTGGAATGGGCCCCTGTTGCCTCCTATTTTGTATATTTTGGTCCTCCACCAACAATTCAGCTAACCCAAAAACAATGGGCTGACTGATTTTAATTTAAAATATATCACTTAAATTTCAGTACATCAACTACATTAAATCATCCCATTTCCAAGTTTCACAAATCAATAAAAGCTTAAGCAAATCAGGAACTGTGTTTAATGTATTCTTTATCATTTAAATTTAAATTTAATTCAAGTTTGAGTTCTCTAGGTGCAGCAGTTTCTGAACAGGACCTGTTATTAGATGGTCAGAGTGCTAAAAATGCGATAAAAATCATTCTATTTCACATTTTCACAAATCAAATATGGTTTCACAAATCAGAAAATGTTCTTAATTTAATCTTTACTATCCAAAGCATAATTTAATCCAGGTTTGATCTGTCTAGGTGCAGACATTTTTGAACAGGACCTGTTCTTGCGTAGTCGCAATAACACGCGATAAAAATCCTCCTATTTCCAAATTTCACAAATCAATTAAAGCTTTCACAAATCAAAAACTGTGTTTAGACATCCAGACAGATAGGACATGTGGGCCATGGGCCTCAGCGCAATTATCCAGGACCGTCGATCCATCAAGAGATGGCTAGGTACGTTTGGGATTTTCCTGAAAACTTTTAAACAAATGTAATCTTTTGGTGTTCGAAATAACACAGAGTTTAAGTTAGGTGAAGGTAAATTTGACTAAGTCGGGTAATCACCATTTAACGTACATATGTTTTTGCAGATCTTTTCCTGGACTTTATCACAAAGAAGCAAAATGCCATATGCTAACCGTCAAAAGACTTTTTTGGCGACCTTGTTTTTGCTTGATAAGCAGCATTTCAAGACACCAAAAGGAAATGAGGAACTTGCGCTAATACTGGCTGGTCTGGGAAAACGCTCTCTGACAGTGTCTGAAAGCGCCACACATTCTGAGGTGAGCATCATTTTTGTCCTGCATCTTCATCATCAACAGCGCCACTATATGTTGTTGAAACAGCAGCAAAAGGATACAGAACGAATTAACCATAATAACTTGTACTTTAAACACATAAATAAAATAAAAAAAGATTGTGATATAATTAATCTGAAATCTCTAACAAATCTATTAAATAAGTGGACCAGAATAGTTTAAGATGCATACATTCTGATAAAAATGTTCTACAGTTTCAACCTAATTTTTGTAGAAAACACAATGGTCTCCATCAAAACAAGATGAAGGTTACGCATGTAACCACGGTTCTGTGAATCCCTCCTGACCGCCAGAGGCGGTGCTTCAAGCACTGGATGATCCTTCATGCGCATACGTAGTTCGAGAATTTAATGACAACAAAGTCACCTGTGACCTCCTGGTGACCCCACGTGAGGCTATAAAGTCAAGTGGCACGAGGAACGCAGCCTCAACGTTTCTCGCCAGAACACAATAAACCCGAGGGACCAGGAGCTCTGGCGGTCATCTGGGATTCATGGAACCGTGGTTACATGCGTAAACTTCGTTCTATTTCATCCCTCCTGACCGCCAGAGGTGGTGCTTCAAACACTGGATGGCCAATGCCAACAAAGTCCAGAGGGTCCAGAAGACGGAACCCCTCCTCACCTCACAGCAGCGCACCCGACAGCCGCAAGACACCATCCATCGGGTTGGGGTCAGGCACATTGACCCTGTA
>NC_050528.1:30648734-30654756 GCF_002922805.2 Oryzias melastigma
CGTTTCTCGCCAGAACACAATAAACCCGAGGGACCAGGAGCTCTGGCGGTCATCTGGGATTCATAGAACCGTGGTTAGATGCGTAAACTTCGTTCTATTTCATCCCTCCTGACCGCCAGAGGTGGTGCTTCAAGCACTGGATGGCCAATGCCAACAAAGTCCAGAGGGTCCAGAAGACGGAACCCCTCCTCACCTCACAGCAGCGCACCCGACAGCCGCAAGACACCATCCATCGGGTTGGGGTCAGGCACATTGACCCTGTAGAGCCGTGCGAAGGTGTCCAGGGATGTCCAGGAGGCGGTCTCGCAGATGGACTCCAACGGCACTCCATGGGTAGCAGCCCAGGAAGTGGAGACAGCCCTGGTAGAGTGGCATGCCGGTTGGTACAGGGTGGTCATGCATGGCATATGCCTGTCGATTGGCACCCACAACCCAGTGGGCCAAACGTTGTTTGGACAGCGCCTGTTCCTTGCGAGGGCCAGAGAAGCAAAGAACAAACGATCCGTCGAGCGAAACCCCGCGGTCACCTCCATGTACCGATTGAGAGCTCGAACCGAGCATAAGCACTCCTCCGGGCCACCGAAGTCGAAGCGGGCAAGATGCATCAGGCCAAAGAGAGACCCCTGAGCCATCCGGAGACCACCACAAACAAGCAGAATTGACAGACAGCGCCTGGAGCTCGCCAACGCGCTTGGCAGAGGTCATAGCCAGCAAGAAAGCGGTTTTAAAAGAGAGCCACTTGAGGTCAACTGATGGAAGAGGCTCAAACGGCGGCAAGCAGAGCGCAGCCAGGACAAGGGACAGGTCCCACCTAGGAGCCACCAAGCGACAGGGGGGAGGATGCAGCCGACGAGCACCGCGGAGGAACTGGGAGACCAGGCGGCAACGACCGACCAAGACACCATCCACCCCGACATGCCGACAGGATATGGTGGCCACGTACACCCGCAGGGTGGAGAGCAAGCGACCCTGGTCCAGCAAGTCCTGGAGGAAGCGCAAAATAGAGGAGACCACACAGGACTCCGCCGCTAGACCCATCCGCCGACACCAACCGTTGAGCATGCCCACTTATATCAGTAGACTCATCAAGTTGCAATGCAAATTTATTACTGATACGGATCTTGTCCAAAACCACACTTTCTATGTCTGCAGACATCTCATCAATACGTCTGGAAATTGTGTTATCCGAGAGAGGGACTTTGGCCATTTCGTTAGCCGCTTCGGGTCCGAGCATCTCATTTACAATGGCTTTGCAGGCAGGAAGTAGTAATTGCTCTGCCACAGTGTGGGACTTTTTTGATTTAGCCACAAGTTCGGCGACGTGGTAGCTAGCTTTAAGGGCTCTCTCGTTTACCTTTGCGTCTTTTTTTCATGAAAGTTGCTTGTTTCTCCATGTGTTCACGCAGGCAAACAAAATACTCCAAATTTTTATTTTGAAGTGAAGGGTGTTTTGTTTGGAGATGGCGTTTAAGCTTACTTGGGACCATAGCACTATTGGAGAGCTTTTCACCACATACCAAGCACAACGGAGTCGGTGCCGTTGCATCTCCGGTAAAAATAAATCCAAATGAAAGATAGCTTTTGTTGTATTGCCTCGCGCCAGAAACTTTGCTTGACGTCTTTGCTTTCTTTTGACCTCCACTCATACTAGGGCCTTCATCTGGGTCCAGATTTTGTCCAGGTTCCATTTCAGAGTCAGCATTTTTCCTCTTCAAAAATGTATCCATCACTTTCACCGTCGTCCTGCCATCCACCTGTCGCTGCATCCATGCGTCACTAATTTGCTTGTCTCCAAGCACAAGGCAATTAGCTACCTGCTGCTGCCATCTACCGGCATGGAAGAGTACCACATAATTGCTCTACCAGGTGCTAGACCACACAGGCACACAAATTGGATAATTTCCCGTGGCACACCGGACAATATCTCGAGGCACACTGGTGTGCCACGGCACAGTGGTTGAAAAACACTGGTGTAGACAACCTCCCGCCGGGACGGCAAACAACCCAGAGGCACCCCCCGAACGATCCAAGATCTGTCTGCCCAAGGGGAGATAGTGCGCAGAACATGGGGTGGAACAACCAGCATGTGTCGCCGGTGCGCTGGCCGTGCAGGAACCAGGCGCAGCCCAGCCAGCCACATCTGGTAAGGCCGAAATGTGAGCAGACCCAGAGGAACCACTGTAGACGACGCAGTCAACATCCCCAGAAGCCGAAGGTGCAGGAGGAGGGACAAGTGTCGGCAGCTGCGCAGCCTCCCGAGCCAGGCGAGGACATCGTTCACCTGCCAAGGGGAGGGGAACGCTCTCATGGCCACAGAGTCCAGAGACACACCGAGAAAAACCATGGGCTGCGTTGAAACCAGGTTGCTCTTTGCGAGGTTGACGCGGAAGCTCAGGCGTCCCACGTGGTCCAGCACACGTTGACACGTTCGTCCCGAACAACCTCTGCACGAGAGGGGGCGCAGACCAGCCAGTTGTCCACGTAAGGAAGAATCCTCAACCCCTGAGTTTGCAGGGGGGGGCAGGGCAGCCGCGATCACGCGGGAAAACACGCGAGGTGACAGGGGCAGACCGAAGGGAAGATCACTGAACTAGTAATGGCGGCCTTCGAAGACAAAGCGAGGGAACCTCCAGTGGGGACGCGCAATGGGGACATGAAAGTAGGCCTCACTGAGATTGATGGGAACAAACCAATCGCCCGGGGCAATGGCCTGCAGCATCTCCGTGAGCCTCAGCATCCGGAACGGGATGCGTTTCAAAAAGATGTTCAAAGCACGGAGGCCGAGAACGGGATGCAGATCGCCGGTCTTCTTTGGAACAAGAAAATAACAGGAATAAAAAAATCCTCGTTGCTGCATTGACCATTTGGACCAAAACTACTTCAGGTATATTTATTTGTGTCATACAATGTTGAATACATTGAAGAATACTTCAGCTACCAATCATTATCATTGTAATTGTCTTATCTTCAGGTGTGCTGGAGAAATTCTAGCAGCTATTATTGCTCAAGGAGGACCTCTTCCCAACTTCATGCGAGAATGGTGCTACAGATATCTGTGCTCTCAGGACCCAGACATCATTCAAGTGTCCGTCAGTGATGTTACAGATCCAGAGTTGTCACAGCTCATTATGGAGGTGAGATGGTAGTCATTATTTTTGTGGAACATAAATTATGAGACAAATACTTTCAGAAAAACTTTTTTAAAGAGATTTAATTAAACCAAACTGAAAAATATTGCTTTTCTGAATCTGATGGGACAAATTATGGATATAAATACTTCAAAGCATTTTTTTGATGTGTTAGGTAAATTCATCCACTGATGAAAATATTAAAGATAACATTGATGACATCATTAGTTATGGATACATTGGGACAGTCCCTGCGGACAAAAAGGACCTCATAATCAGGTGATTTTTGATTTTAAGTCCACAGAGAAATGTTGAAGTATTATACCATTTATAAATCTTGTCTTCTGTTCTAGAGCTATTGTGTTGCACTCAACCATGAGAGTCCTTCCCATGCTTGAGCAGCTGGGAAAAGGCCTGCAACTTTACAACCTGGTGCAAGTGATGGAAACAAACCCAGAACTTTGTCAGCCCATGTTCGTTCCTGGGAATGTTCATTGTGTAATTATGTCTTCTTTTTTTTAACTTTAAAAAAAAAATCTAGTGTTTAAGATATTAATGACTGTATTTATGATTTGTTATCATAGGTTGATGCAGCTTTTGTGCTGGAGAAGTGTCTACCAGACTTCAGTGACAAGAGCTTTGTGAAATATGATAGAGAGGTGCATATCATTAACTTCTTTCAGGATTTTTTACAGGAAGTTGAAGATTGTGGTATGTTTAAGTCACTTTTCTTCCATGTTACTGAAACCCTATTTGTATTTCAGAAACGGATAGTGAGTCTGATGGTTCACAAAAGTTGTCAGTTGCCAAAGTGATGCAGAGGATGACAGGACAGGGACACAAACCTGTTCTTCCCAGCGAGAAGAAAGACTTTTTGTGAAGTTTCTTCACGGCTGCGGTGAAGATCACACCACGTGTTATCCAACCGTAAGTGCCTGTAGTCGCACTGTAACGTTTCCAGTTGCTCATCTAACCACTTACAGTGAGTTCAAGAACATAATGGAAACAGCAATATGCCCGGACAAGGCTTTTATAGGATTTAAACTAGTTTCAAATATTTTACCTAAACTTTTATCCTCTTGTTCTGCATTAAAACGTGCTTTACATGCTGTTGGAAGGTATTAACATTTTTTAGTAAACTGTTTACTTTAATAAAATGGGTACAATGATTTTTACGGAAGCCATTTTGATCGTTTTCTTAAAAAATAGATAACATCTCGTTATAACAAGAAAACAAAGTTTGTTTTCTCGTTATAATGACATAATCAATAACAAAGAAGGAAGCGTCCCCCTCGCCCTTTCCTACACAGAGACGCAGAGACTTCCCCTGTTTTAAGTCTCTTTTTATTTTGTGGTTAACAACAAAAACAGGGGACGAACACTCCACAAACATTGTTTTTTAGTCTATTTTTATTATTTTATTAGCGGGTCTATATGCTCTTTAAACGTCTTCATTTCGTCTCATGCACCATTCCTCCATTCCCCTAAAACCTATGAGGAAACAGGTTGATTGACAGAGTTCAGGGTCGATGAGAATCTGGGCATGGTGCGTTCATTGAGCTCCAGGCATTAGACACAGCCACTCTGCCCAAGTCAGTCCGCTGCTATGCTTTTAACAGTTCTATAAAATCTGCAGCGAAACAAAGCAGATTTTCAGAAAAAATGTCGACGCTGTTTAATATATGGATCAGTGCTGATGTTCAACATTGTCTCTGATAAACTGCTTTACTTTGCTGCAGATGTCCAGAGCTCAGTGAACGCACCATGCTCAGATTCTCATGTTCCCTGAATTGTCAACCTGTTTGTTCAGGGTTTTTTTTAGGAAATAAAGGGAGGAGAACGATGCATGAGATGGAATTAGGACGTTAAAAGAGCACAGATTCGCTAATTAAAAAATAAAAAACTAAAAACAACTTTTATGGAGTCTTCTTCTGCTGTTTTTGCTGTTAACCACAAACTAAAGAGATTTAAAACGAGTAATGTTTCGGTGTCTCCACTTGGGAAAGGTAGAAGGGGACGCTTCATTCTTTGTTCTAGAATATCTCTAAAATGAGAAAACTATAAAAGTTTGTCAGGCTCCTTTTGGCTTCTGTAGATGTTTGCAATATAAGTTTTTTTATCTTTAGCTTTTTTCAATCTATGTTAGCTTGTTAGCATCTTCTAATTGTAGCACCACAGTTTTACAATTTATTACATTTTTGTAAGAGTTGTTTGAAGCCCGCTTATGTAATGAATGTTCAACAGGTGCTTCTGTAATGACCTTGAACGTTTGGTCCGTCTTGAGGAAAATAAATGTTTACAGAAACAATTGTCCGTTCATTTTTTTTTCATTTGTTTCAATTCAGAAAGCAATGAACTCCTCAGATGTAAGTCGGTTGTAAATTTACTGAAACCTTGAGATGCAAAAACTATTTTTCCTGTTAATTTTATTCGAAAGCTTTAATAAATTAAGAGTAACGTGAAGATTGAAAGGGGACAACTTTTTATGAGTACACACTTTATTCAACAAAAAGCATTGTGGGAAATATGTGTAGTTTGTGACAGTTTAGGAAGTCACTAAGAGGTGGGACTTGTTCCAGCAAAACTTTGAACAAGCTGAATCATTGTTAGAAACAAGTCTCTCCCAAATGACTGAGATGGTGCAGGAGGGTTGATAACGGACTTGATGGCTTCCATTGCAGCTGGATCCAGAGGTGGAACTTGAACTCCAACAGGTTCTTCTCTGACACAGTGAAATGTCTCCCAGTCAGTTCCAAACAGCTCCAGGTTCTGTCAATAGTAAAATAAGAATATTTTAATACTAAGAGATAAGTTGGGCTGCATTAATTGGAAATTTAAATTATACCTGTGGGTCTTTTTCAGTCTCTGCAGCAGGAAGAAATACGTAATGGACA
>NC_050528.1:30654895-30659574 GCF_002922805.2 Oryzias melastigma
AATTATACCTGTGGGTCTTCTTCAGTGTCTGCAGCAGGTCTTTGCATGTGTCCCAAAACCCAGAGCTGATTGGGTGAGAGCCCCCCCTCACTCTTCAGAGGGTGATTGTCCCATCCTGTGAAGGTATGAAGTGCATTTGCCAGTCGAGGAAGAAATACGTAATGGACACAAAACAAACGCAGGATATCCGAGAGATCCAGGAGCCCGTCTTCCTCTAGGCTGTGAAGGACTTCATAGTAAAGCTGAGTTACACGCGTCCAAACGTCCCGCCATAGATGCTCAATCCTAATGGAACAAGATTAAAGATGTGATTAGATGGCATCAGATAATTATAGAAAAGCTACAGTAAAAGAATTGATTCACTCATTTCAGATGACAGTTAAATAGCCAAATGATGTGGGGATATTTGTTTTTAAGATAAACCATTGATATGATCACTTGTGTATAAAAAAATAAAGAGTAAGACCTTTGATTGTGTACGCTCTTTCCAGCAATAAAGCAGCCTCTTCCAGTCCCTTTCACACTAAACATGGCATCAGCTATTCCCAAGTTTTCAACACTCTCATCACCTCTGACATTACAGAAGAAAATAAGAGACCAAAACAATTGAAATTTAAGAAAAAGAGAACTATTTAACAAGAAACCTGGATGGTCATCCGTGGTTTTCCACAGCCTTCAGGAAAAATGTGAGAGCAGTCTTTGATCTATTATTTGTTGCAGGCTCCAGATACATGATCTTCTCACAAAAAGTAAAATAAATATGTTAGAAATAATAATGCACCACGAGCTGTCTTTCTAGCAAGGATGCCCTTACCTTTCTTGAGAACCCATCGATTGGCCCCCAAAAATGACAATATTGCAACAAAAGAGAGTACATTATTAGGTTTAAACGTAAATAATAATGGACTTTATTCTGAAAATGATTATTTACCTGATTAACTTATTGGTGTCGATGTGTACTAAGGATGTGGATGTTGCACACTGTATTTCCTTCTGACAATACATCCAAGGTGCATCAATCTGTCCAAAACTCCAGCGGCCTCCACCCTGTGCATTGAATTTTTGATACGTTCCCATTGAATGTGTGAGCCTCTGCTTGCAAACAGCCTTTAACCATCCCATACCCTGCATTTGGTAGTCTGTTTTTTATCAATAAATCTGCATTGTCTAGTTCTGAGTCAGACAAGTTACTGTAGCAAGACCTTGATGACATCCCGTAATCACGCATGCGGCGGAAGACTGTGGATTCACTTACTCCCAGCAAGTTTGCAATACATGACACAGGCAAGGACAGTTATATCATTTGGGCCAGCATTTCTTCAGAAACTTGCAGCTTTGGTCGCCCATGTCCAATTCAATTCAATTTTATTCATATAACCCAAAATCACAAAGGAAATTTCCCTCATGCTGGTAATTTTACAGATGCAGAAAATTTGTCATAAAATATGAACAATAGTTAAAAACTAAGACTAAATAAAACTGGTTATCCCTGCCCTTAGACCCTCCCTCCCGGTAAGGAAAAACTCCTAAAAAACCTGAGTCAGGAAAAAAGAAGAAACCTTAGGGATTCCCACATGAAGGAGAGATCCTATCCCAGGACGGACAGGCGATACCAGAACGGTTAAAGAAAGATTAGCTTCTACAACTATGTATCTAAAAGAGTTCATTCAGATGGAGCTGAGGGACGAGTGATGATGAAGTCCATAGTCAAGATGAAGAAGAAGTGCAGTCCACGACCAGGAGCAGGAGGACAGACGACCCAGCAGGAATCACTCTCACTCAGAGATGCAGGATGGTGTCGGGGGCGTGGTCCACGGCCAAGAGTGGGAGCGTGGGCGATCCACCGGAGATCTGAAATCTCTCCCGCTCCCCAGAGGAGAGTGGGAAAGAAGAACAACATGTGAATGGAACTGCACCAACAAAAGCATGGAGAACTAAATACAATAAATAATAAAGAATAGAAGAGAGGAGAAGTAGATGAGAATAGAGAACAGAACCCCAGAGCTGATCTGAATAATAACCATGATAGAAAATCTAAATTTATATATAAACGCATCAATATTAATTTATTAATCTAGCCTCACAAGGACCACAGGAGAGGGAATATTCTCTGGTGATCTGCACAGTGCTGGGTCCGCATTGGTCATCTCAAACACACCTAGTACAATGCTTGGAGTCATCCCGAGTTAAGAACAGAGGAGATTTAAACAGGGCTGCACGGTGGCGCAGTGGTTAGCGCTCTCGCCTCACAGCGAGAAGGCCCCGGTTCGAATCCCGGCTGGGACCTTTCTGTGTGGAGTTTGCATGTTCTCCCCGTGCATGCGTGGGTTTTCACCGGGGACTCCGGCTTCCTCCCACCGTCCAAAAACATGCTTCATAGGTTAATTGGTGACTCTAAATTGCCTCTAGGTGTGAATGTGAGAGTGAATGTGTGTGTGATTGAGGCCCTGCGACAGACTGGCGACCTGTCCAGGGTGAACCCCGCCTTCGCCCATCAGTAGCCGGGATAGGCTCCGGCACCCCCGCGACCCCGAAAGGGACGAAGCGGTCAAGAAAATGGATGGATGGAGATTTAAACAAGTACACAAAGAATCACAAAGGGGGCACAATATTTGCAATCAACTGCAAAAACCTTGACAACAAAATAATCTGATTGAAGGGAATCATCACAGGATAGCAATTATGTTTAATAGGGAGAAATCAGGCTGGAAAGGGTGAAGTTTATGCTAAAGTGGGTGCTAGCGAGTAGCATGCTAGTTTGCTGTTGGTCGCACATAAAAAATGAGAAAGTGACAACTCGCACGTAATTTTTTCAAAATACATCCTGCCAGTGATTAACTGTTTGGTCGAACAAACCAGAGTCCCGCTAGAATATGCAGCGCTCACTTACTGCTCAGTTACATTGACACTGAGGAGAGCAGCCATTAGTGAAGGAGCTGTCAATGCCAAAATAATGAATATTAGCCCGAGCAGATCACGACACTAACCTGTTTGTCTAAGTGGCATTACCGTAATGTAATGTAATCACTAGTCACAAGCCCCCGAACTGATCTTGCAGGCCCATAGACCTTTATGTCAATGTGCAGGCTAAGCACATTTGGTACCTACAGCAGAGCTAACCCCGCGATGCTGAAAACAAAGATTAACCTCAACAGCAAGAATTGTTTCATTTTCAGCATACCCCTAAATGGACAGTAATTTTTTGACCGATAATAAAATATAAATAAGGAATTAGTAGAAGATAAAATGCCAACTCTTGATCCGTACCTGGTTGTTCTCCATTGTTTCGGTTTTCTTTAGTCCCTCACGCCTTCCCGGCTAAAATTCAGAATTAGGGGTGGAGTCATCAGTGCACATGCGTAGTTAGCCGGTTTGACGTTTCAGGACTCGATGCATTAGCCCGTGACCCCGTTTTGACAGTTTGTGTGAACAGGAGAAATTTGTTTTCAAGACAGAGAAATGTCGTATTCTAAAGAGACATGTTCAACATAAAACTAAATGTTGTATTCTTATTTTTTTCGGAAAAGTTGTGTACAAAATATAACATTTTGCACAACTTTTTATTTATAAATAAAAATGTATTTTTGTGAATACAAATTTTATTTATGAATACATTTCTTTTTGACAGTTATCTTACCCCATATTTCCAGTCCTACTTTTTTTTCTCTCAAGTAGATGCTAAATCAAAGAGCTGAACTAGTTTGATGCATATGTGTATCATTAGTCCTCAAGGGGTTAAATATATTAGCCTGATTTAGGCAAAAAGTAAGTGAATTTCATGAAAAACAACAAAAAACAAAATGATATTTTAATTAATGTGTTTGTTGCTTTGTGTGTTGTACATAAAAAACAAGTATACACAAGTATGCTTGCATAAGAATATGTATTGTGCTGTACTGTACACATAAAATACATTTTTAAAAACATTTTCTGTTTTCTTTGCTCAACAGTTTTTATTGAATTGGTTTAGTGCATTCCTATGAAATAAAAATATTAAATTAAGTAAGTAGCCATGAAATAATTCTTTCAATGTTTTTCCATATATTTCATCTTGTTATGATCCGGCAGTTATGTAATATGTAAATGATAGCGACACCCCAAAAACAGAAGCCAAAAAGAAGAAAAACTAAACACCTGAGTAAAATAGTTGTATAACTAACTGCTCACTTTCCCTGCTGTCTCAAGTTTTCTCTCCTGTCGTCCATTAAGGCCTTTTTGCTCCGAAATAACAGTAAGCTTTCTTGAACAAGCCTTATCTTGATACACCTTAGACTTTCAAACAAAGGTTAGCACCTCAAATGACTCATTCAAGTCCCTGTACTTTTGTCCAACTCACAATTGGGTCTCTGTGTATTTAGCCTGCTGAATTAATGCTCTGCATCGTCTTCCTAATTGTGCTTTCCTGTCTTTTCTCTGTCCTCGTCTTCGTCCTGCTCCTCTGTGGGCTTTCCTCTCCTTTGGCCTGCGTCCATTGTTAAATGTAAGTGAGCGTGCCAAATGTGTGAGAAACAGTGACGGTCTTTCAGTGTGTGACAGAACCGGATTCACTAAGACTTTCTACACTGATGACCCTGAAAGAACAACAGAACTGCTGAGTCCTAGATTCAAGGATTCATGAATACGTAAAATACCTTATAATTCATAGAAAACCTCTATCTGACATGACAGTAGTTCTTGGA
>NC_050528.1:30660166-30669666 GCF_002922805.2 Oryzias melastigma
TATCTTGATACACCTTAGACTTTCAAACAAAGGTTAGCACCTCAAATGACTCATTCAAGTCCCTGTACTTTTGTCCAACTCACAATTGGGTCTCTGTGTATTTAGCCTGCTGAATTAATGCTCTGCATCGTCTTCCTAATTGTGCTTTCCTGTCTTTTCTCTGTCCTCGTCTTCGTCCTGCTCCTCTGTGGGCTTTCCTCTCCTTTGGCCTGCGTCCATTGTTAAATGTAAGTGAGCGTGCCAAATGTGTGAGAAACAGTGACGGTCTTTCAGTGTGTGACAGAACTGGATTCACTAAGGCTTTCTACACTGATGACCCTGAAAGAACAACAGAACTGCTGAGTCATAGATTCAAGGATTCATAAATACGTAAAATACCTTGTTATTCATAGAAAACCTCTATCTGACATGGCAGTAGTTCTTGGATGCTTTATCAAAAGTACACAAAATCATCCACACACATTTGTAAATGTACTTTATTCCTAAGCTCAAAAGAAAATTGGAAACAACAAACTACAGAAAGGTTGTTGATGTACTATAAAAAGCCACACTAAGTGCTTTGTTTGAGCTGATCATTAAAATTCTTCAGATATGCTGATATTAAGCATCATTTTATGTGACTTTACTTTATTTACTCACGTTTATTATTGAGTTGTGACATATTTATGTGTAGTTTGCATGGAAATAGTGTCTTATTTCAACAAAAAAATGATGAGTCATGGATGGTGGGACATGTAGTCAGAATCCCAGTTGGGACCTTTCTGTGTGAAGTTTGCATGTTCTCCCCGTGCAACTGTGGAATCTTTGGTTTCCTCCCACAGTCCAAAAATATGCTGCAGTTGTGAATTGTTAACTCTAAAGTGTCCCTGGGTGTGAGTGTGTGTTATTGTGCAACTTGTCTCTGCCCAAAAGTGACTCCATGACCCTGAAACGGATTTGGCGTGAAGATGGATGGATGCAGGGCTGACCCTTGGTTGCATGGCGCCCTGGGCAAAAAGCTATTTTGACCAAAAACAATAGTATTTTTGACTGAAATGCAGGGTGGGGTGACTTTCCAATCAACTGAATGTTCATAAAACAAACAACTACTTTTAGTCTGTTTTTCTTCCTCCTCTTTCCTTTTTAGACCTTAAAGCTGTCCCCGACGGCCTTTCTTTTGCTGCTTTTTCATCCTTTAAGTTATAAATAAGAACTAGCGGCGACATCCCCCCCACACCCCCTCCCCCCACCTAGCTTATACAGCGGCAGCACCAGGCAAGGAGGGGCGCAGCACTGGGAAAAATCATTGATTATGTCAAACTTTTGAGTTATTTTATTTATGTTGTTAATTATTCCCTTTTTTAAATTCTACAAGAAATGTGTGGTGTGTCAAACTGTTAAAAAAAACCTTAATATATGGCCTAACCACTGCAATTTGGTGCCTCCACAGATGGCGCCCTAGGCAGCCACCTAGGTCGCCGATGCCCTGGATGGGTGACTTGTCACAGGGGACACAAACTTTAATTTTTAGGAGGAAGATGCTACACCGAAAAATTATCCAACTGTTAAAAACAAACACTTAACTCAGCTTAAAGGGCCTATACAATGAAAAATCAACTTTTTACGGTTTTAAGTGTTTTATATTGCTTATTCCTCCCTATAAAGAACCCCAAATTGGTATTTTGATCCGTTCACGCAGTATGTAGAACATCCCCTTACAGGAAGAGTCTGTGCTACCGGCTCCGCCCCCAGGCTCACACAAACACACACTGCTAGGGAATCAAGCTAGTAGCGATCAGCTAGCCTCACAAGCTGCCCCAGCTCACTCGTGGATAGTCGTGCAAACGCCGCTGTCTGTGTTGTGAGCTGAATGTTGTGTAGCGATGGCCAAGAAACACTCATTCAGTTTAGTGGTTAAACTTCGTGCATCAGAACATTCTGAGGAGGAATATGCACCGCACTTAAGGAGTATGGTGAATTTATCAGAGAATGGTGCAAACAGACATTTGGGAGGAAGCTGTAGAAAGGGAGCAGACTATTTCCTGGTGGAGAAAGGGAGCAACAAATTAGAAAAACTGGTTTAACGTGGATTGACCAAAGGTGCGAGTGCTAATAAGAATAATGTTCACATCATTTCAATAAATCATGAATCATCTGGTGTCGTCTGCATTTCTTGACTGAATTTCACAGCAAACTGAACCCATCAGCCATCACTATTCTGTCTGTGAACGCCAGGGCTACTAAAGGCAATATGTACATTAATGCTGCCGCAAATGATTATTTCAACAGTCGAGTAATCACAGATTATTTTTTCCAATAAGTCAGCTAATTGGGTCATGCACAAACTGGATGTAAAACACAAACCTTAACCATCATTAGCTTTAAACTAACTAAAAACAAAATATATAGCATTACCTGTGATAATGCTAGTGTGAATGCTGTAAGCTGAATTTGGGCATTGAAGATGTTAGTGCTGATAGCTGAAGATGCTGAAATGAATAGCTGAAAACACTGAAGCTGATTGCCAGCTAAAATATGAGTTGAATGCCAAATTAGCCTAAAAACTGAAAAAAATCCCAAATTAGCCAAAATAACTAGCATGTAGCGGAAATATTAGCTAAACTCCAATATAGCCTAAAAAACCTTAATAAATGCCAAATAGTCCAAAAAGCTAGCTTAATGCCATTATAACTTTCAACTTTACTACAGTCTGGCTCCATGTAATATAAAGTAACGACTAATCGACTATTAAATTCGTGGTTGACTGTTTTAATAGTGGATTAGTCGACTGATCGTAGCAGCCCTAATGTACATCCATCTTTGCAAAAATGTGGATGTTTGTTTTCATGGAAGAAACGTATTAGAAATGCTACAGAGGCCGGCTCTACGATGACATTATGAAACGGTGTTAGTAAAATCAAGAAGCGAAAGGTGGAGCCTCAGACATTGAGGCGTTTTACTTCCGGTTATGGAAAGAGTTCACAAAAATAACTCATATTTCGTGAATAATTTGTTGTTTCCTGTGCCAAAAGTAATATATGATCACATATATGGACATAGTTTACTCTGAGAAACTCATGGTATAGGGACTGAAATGAGCGGTTTCTGCTTCTTGCAGCCTCATGTCAGCTGCCTGTCTAGAAATTAAATTGAGTCATAGCTGAACTTAAAAATATCTTCAGTTGAAACTTTTTGCTATGATTTAACCTCGAGTGTGTTACCTATTAGTACATCTTCACTTTAATGACTCATCATTTAGAACAAGATAGCTGTCACACAGAGAAATGACGCATTGTCACATTTTGACCACAAGAGTTTTAAAAAAAAATTCTGTTTGACAGACAATGATGGTCTGAATTATTATCAGATTATTATAAGAACTTGAGTATTTATTATGTCTTCTTTGGCTGCCATGTTGCTCAAAATGTTTTGATGATGTCAACATGTTGATACATTTGACTTGTAGACCTTACATGTCAATTTTAACAGCAACATTTCAACTTCTTTAAGATAAGTTAGTTCATAAAATTTATAGCAGTATCTGAGTATCACACAATCTTAATGTAAAATCTACAAACCAAAGAGTGGTTTTTAAAATGTTACGTTAAATTATCTGGGCTGTCAACAGGTTTGTTTCAGTGGTTTCAGTTCCTCTGAAGTTTTGATTATCTTGTATTGTTGAGGTTTAAGGTGGTTGGCTTAAAAAGACAAAACTTAAAAACAGAAGAAATGACTCATTGGTCTTCCATTTAATCTCCGTGGTTTCTGGGGGAGTCATGAAGATTCTTCTCCACCCAAATGCAGACATTTTGAAGTATTTGGGTTTTTTCTGCGTGACATATTTTTCTTCAAAAGGAAATATGGTGAAGTGTTGAAACCAAAGAGGACGCGGATGTTCTTCCCCTCACAACTGTCCTCCGCAGATGACTGTGAGAACCAAACATAGCAGCATCAGTTTGATCTTGTATAGCTTAAAAATACACAATTGTGAATTTGGGAATTTGTAAAAATCAAATAAAAGTCTTTTAACTACAAAGGCATCTAATAGTTCATAGCATTGAAAATATTTCTTTGTATTACACTTACAGTTAAAAAATGCATAAAATGATGCAATTAAAAAAAGTTTTCAAGTTAAGGTATTTGTATAGAACACTAAGAAAACTTGCAGTCAACTTCATCAACCAACATATGAACTTTAGATGCAGGTTAGTTTAAGGAAAAAGGTCCTAAACCCTCAATATAAATACATACATTTCAATATTTTGACATTAGTCATAAACACCAACGGAACACATTATATATATATATATATATATAAAAACCTCTAAAATAAATGCTTTTTTGTTTTCTTGGTAATTTTATTTTTAAGTTGAAAGTTGCTGTGACCATTCCAGTGCATCATTAATGTGATGAAATATGACAATTATCCCTTATTTGTGTTGGGATGTAAGGCGCCTGTGAGTGCAGCTGGAAATTTGGCACCACGCTGACTGTGAGCTAAAACAGATGCATGACTATCCAACAATGCATTATGAGAAATGCATGTTTTCATAAAATACTAAAGGAGGTGTCGGGGTGGAAGGATGTGTGTAAGTGTGTGTGTTTGTTCATCAAATAAAGATTGATTGATTGATTGATTGATTGATTGATTCAGTGTCCTGACAGTTCTTGTAGTTCGATGTGATGCTGATCGGAAACGGCTTTTGCTCAATAAAGCAAATTTGTGCATTTTATAATTATTTCTGCAAATAGTGAATCACTGATGTAAAAATAAACAAGATTTCTGTTTATTGAAATGGCTGGGGTCATTGAAGTCAACATCACTCAGATAAGTTTACTTGAAGCATTTTATTCTTTCTTCTGATAATCCTTTTGGTTTTGATACTAAACATCAGGCAACAAAATAAACTCATAAGTACAAGCAGTACAAATCATCTGTAGTTGTGTTGTACTGTCACCTTTAAAAGTGAACGAGTGAAGTGCAAAAGAGTGGACCCTAGAACCTATTGGATCCTTTTCTAAAGAGATAGTCCTAGAACAATAATTGTTATTGAATTTGCTGTTTTCATTTGGCATAACTATGTTCATTTTTCATATATACATTGTGTATCTTTTGCAGGACAGAAGAAATTAACTTGAAATTTGTCTTTAAAGTTTTATGTAAAGTTAAAGAAAGTGAAACAAAACTAATGTTTGTTAGTTATATTATTTTTATGTACATTTTAAAATTTTTTGACTGTCTTTTGATCAGCACTTTTCTTTTAATTACAGCAACATTTTTCATTTTAAGAAGCATTTTTGTTACATTGTTTAGTTGCTTGTTTGCTTATTAAATCAAATGAAAATCCATGTTGTAATTGTACACCATTTAAAATAATTTTATGTATACTGTCAATGTAGGACTACATTTATTTATAGACTCGACCAGAGATCCTTTTTTTAAATTTTATATAATGACACTTAGAAAAAATTACTTCTTTTTTTAAATCAATATTTACATAAAAGATTGTTTGCATTTTTCCATGAAAGAGAGTACCGCCACTTCTTGTTGTCTACTCTAAGAACTGGCTATTTGAAAGATTTGGTGTCATAATTCCCTCTGGACACAATTATTCATTTCTCCTTCATGGCCAATTTTCAATGATTGGTACTTCCATGAATTACAAAGGATGCTACCTGTTTGTCGCTACCAAATCTGAGTCCTGATTGGTCAAAGTTCCACCGGTTTAACTTTGAACGCACTTTCAGTGGCTGCGCTTTTGTATGTAGAGGATTTAAAAACTTGCGTAGTGACGTGAATGCGAGAGATATAAAACGTGAAACGCGTTTACATAGACTTTACATTGGAGGCCAGCTGAATGTGCGTTGTGAAAAGCATCAGTATTTATCAGGAACGTTTGAGCTTTTAGCACTGTTCTGAGATGTGTTTTCTGTTTTGGCATTGCTTTGTCAACTGTATCTCAAAAACAAGTTGCCAACAAATTCTGAAAACATTCGATCTTTGTTTTTGCTGTCGTTCACCAGATGACCTCTGCCACGCCGCCCTGCTCCCGCAGCTCCTCCCCTCACAAGGTTTGCCACTCGCAGACACAGACGGACGTTCTGAAGCCGTTACTCGGTGGCGTTCTTTCCGGCGGGAGCGGGACTCTGCGGAAGAGGAGGCGCGTCCTGTCCAAAGATGGGCGTAGCAACGTGCGCATCGAGCACGTTAGCGGCAGGGGCGCGCTCTACATGCGTGACCTGTGGACGACCTTTCTGGAAATGCAGTGGCGCTACAAGTTCTTCCTGTTCACAGCCACATTTGCAGGAACCTGGTTCCTGTTTGGGGTTCTGTGGTACTTACTGGCACTGGTGCATGGAGACCTGCTAGGTGAGACGCACACAAAATGGCACCCCAATTATCAGCCAAGACATTCTAATAAAATGTGTAAAAAACTTCAGGCGGAACAAATCTACTTATAAATTCTCACAAAACAAATAATAAATTCTGGTAACTAATAAAAGTGGAAAACAGGAATTAAGGTTAGCAGTTTTCAGAAAATTAAATAGTTTTTTTGTTCACTCACAGTTACTTGAAGGTGGACTCTAATTGCCTAATTCTAACTGCCTAACCTATCTCTGACTGCCTCCCATTAGAGGTCACAACATTGTAGGAGAAAAAAGTTCATATCCTCCTTACTACCAGAGAAAAATGTTTTACTGTAAAATCCACCAGAAACTACAATTCACATTGGTCTCCCTAAAAAGCTTTAAACATCCCCCCAAAAGGAGTTTTCAGTAGTTTTATTCACCTCCCAACATTTACAAACTCACATTAAAAGTTAAGTAAATGTATGTGGATACAAACATTTAGAAACATATGATGACATCATTCAGCACATTTACTTCCTGCAGACTTTCAATAAGCCAGCCTTTCACTGCTGGGAATATGCATACGTTGTTTTTTTTTTAGGTTTCAACACAAATGTGTATCAAGTAAATTTTGATGACACAGCATAAACAGCTTAAGTTATTGCTAATTAATTCTATGTGAAAACCTGCCATCTTCCTCTTTTTATGTGTTAAGAACAAACTATAATCTCAGAATAAAAGTCAAACAGAAAAAAACACAAACTTATGAAGTCTTATGATACAATAGTGATTTATAACCTGAGGAAAATGTATATAGTTATTCTGTAAATTTATATTACTATATTTTTCCCAAATTATACATTTAATAATATTTCAGAAAATCAAATGTCATAGATTCCAGCATTATAACCCAGTTACTGTTTAAATAACCAGTTACAATCACTATGGTTTTAATGCTTCGTCTTCATTTAGATCAGGGCTTTTAATTATATTTTAAAAAATTAAATGAAACATTAAAAATTGTCCACAATTCATTGCCTGTGTTCTTAATGCTAAAGTTTGAACCCATCTTTAAAGTTCCCATATGACAATTAAAAAAAAAGAAAAAAGCTCCCACTAGTGTTTTAATTATGACTATGAAGTTTTTAACCAAAATCCCACAACATAAATGTCTTAAACATTTTTCATGTTGATCTGAAGCCTCTGTTTCCAAAATCTCCTCTGAGGGGGCGTGGCTTTTGGAGCTGAGATGAGCAGCTCCGCCCCTGACACCCCTCTCTCTGATTATGATAGCTCTGTGTCTCTCTAGCATAAATCTTCCCCGTCCATCAATCCGGGTAATGTCCAGCCGTATGGTTCTGATCCGGATGTCAGCTGGACGAGGAAGTGAAGATCTTCATGGACAGAACTTCCTCCAAAATCCTGATTCTTTCTCCTTCCAGTTCACCAAAGACTCTTTTAGCTAATTCTCCAATGTTTATTGACTGTGATCAATACATTCAATCATTGGTTTCTCAGAGTTCTTGATAAAATAATCAAAGCTAACATCTTTCATTCAAACAGAGTCTGTCCAAGACAGTTTGATTGACAAATTAAAAAGGAGAAATACTCGGAAATGCAAAAACAAAATTATTTCTTATGAAATTTGTTCTTTCATAAGAAAAATGACACAGAGACATGTTAAAAGCTCAAAAAACATGATTTTCATCAGATGGGGACTTGAAAAATTTGAAGTGTCAGAATTGTCTTCCTGTTAATACACACTTCCTGTTGATGCACACACTTCAGATGTGCATAAAAACAGAAAAAAACCTAAAGTAGACCAGAGCTCCAGCAAGTGTGCCACCAGAAAGAACAGACACATGTGAACGCTGCACCAAAACCACACTTTCCAATTTCTCTAAGATATCTGTCAAACGCCTGCTTTCAAAGTAGGTTTCTGCCACCTTCGCTCTGCAGAAGGCTGCTGGGAGACACATTGATGCGTAGAGAGTCGGTGCTGGTATTCAAACAGTCAAACCACAGCAATTTTGGAGGTCATTGCCCTTTATGGTAAAACTAAATCGCATCATGAGATTGTATTATGGGATTTAGAAAAACGTGGAAGTTCCAATTCTTAATATCAGCAGCTTTTTATTTATGTACTCTAAAATTATTCCTGCTGTAGAATTTAAAGATGTTTATTTATGTACTTTTGCAAATTACTTTTAACCTTATTTCCACTTTTGGCTCAATTACTACAACACTAAATCATGAATAGGTTGGATATGGTCTATCATATCATATTAAGCTCTGGTTCTCTTTTCCATCATCTACAGAGTTTGACCCTCCGTCCAACCACACACCGTGTGTGATGCAGGTACAGACTCTCACCGGAGCCTTCCTCTTCTCCCTGGAATCCCAAACAACCATTGGTTATGGTTTCCGGTGCATCACCGAGGAATGCCCAATTGCTATAATCCTCCTAATAGTGCAGCTCGTCATCACCATGCTTATGGAGATCTTCATCACTGGCACCTTTTTGGCCAAGGTAGTCAACTGTGATTCTAGTTTATGTTCAAATAACGTACTCAAAATGGACCTGAAAAGACTTGATAAGGTCTGCCTTGATTAGGTGGCGCGACCAAAGAAGCGAGGTGAAACGGTGAAGTTCAGCCAGCATGCTGTGGTGTCCACTCACGAGGGTCAGCCCTGCCTGATGATCAGAGTGGCAAACATGCGCAAGAGTCTTCTGCTCGGGTGTCAGGTGAGTGTCTGTGTGTGTGTGTGTGGGGGGGTGTGGGGGGGGGGGGGTATTCCACTTTTTAAACATCAAAATGTAGTAATTTTTGATTCATTGTGAGCAACAAGCCCACCGAGGCTGCTGTGATGATTATTTAGATGTTTTTTTAATATTTGTTGTAATATTTGTCGTCAGTAATAATCATCACCCACACTGCTCTAGTCGACCTTTAAGCCATCTCACCTTTAAAGATTTCTAGTTTCCTGTTAATATCAATGTACCTCAACACAGAAGTATCCACAACGTGTTACCGAGTGACCTGTTGTCCACAGCCAGCATGCTTATAGAAGAAAATGTGCATGAACATTTTCACTCTACTGGCTCACCGACCGGGCTACGATCTACTGAGGGCGACAGTGGCTCAGGTGGTAGAGTGGGTCGGCCAATG
>NC_050528.1:30669785-30687745 GCF_002922805.2 Oryzias melastigma
GTCTGTAGTCATCCCATATCCACCTTAAGGGAAGTTCTGACAAATAAACTTAGTAAATGTCTATTTAAAGTCACCTGAGTCTGAAAGATCAAACTATAATACATTAAATGCATTAAATGCTCAACTGCGAAGTTCATTTCACAGAGTATTGACTTTTTAACTGCCTCTATCTAGTCTGCAAAGTTTCTGACAACAGAGAGACGTTAACTGCAGTGTGTTGCAATTTTCAACAAAAAGAGAAACAGAAGAATTATGATGCAACTTGAGGCTTTGGCTTTGACAGAAGCAGTTACAAGCAAGTCTTTCCACCCCTTCAGGTAACTGGCAAACTGCTCCAGACTTCACTGACGAAGGAAGGAGAGACGGTTCGTCTGGATCAGAGGAACGTGGCCTTCCAGGTGGACACTTCCAGTGACAGCCCCTTCCTCATTCTGCCCATGACCTTTTACCACGTCATCGATGACAGCAGCCCACTGCGAGCTTGGGCAGCCAAGGGTAAGTTTGTCAGTTTGTCTTCGTAGACTAAAATACTATCATGGCAAAGTACATGGAGCATTTTGTATAATCTCATTGACTTAAAAACAGCTGATGGATAAACAAACCGATTCTGAAAATTCCACAAATTTAAACAAATAAAAATACATATCCATACTGTTAAGAGAAAACAATGAACGTTGACTGCATTAGAGAACTGGACTAAGTGAGTGTGACATCACTCATAGAATAAATGTAATTCCGTCATCTTTTTTTAATGATGCAGACGTTGTTATTTGGAGCTAGATGTGGATAGGAAGCAGTGACTTGTCCAAGTCGGTCTGAGTCTACTTTCTATGGCAACTAGTGCCGCCAATCAGGAGTGAGCTTGTTGAAAGTCCACTGAAAGTGGGCTCGGGAGCATCTGATGGTCAAACATGTTGAATGTTCTAGGTGGGGGTCAGCAGACATTACATGCTTTTAGTAAGGCATCTGATTGGCCTATTCATAATGCCAAAATGCTTACAGAAAAAAACTTAAATAATTTCTGAAGCTATGTTCACACTGCCCTTGGCAACATGTGATCAAGCGACCACTCTTGATGAAAAGGTTTGGACTTCTGCGTTCAAAAGTCTTGTGTGTGTGTGTGTCTTTGCTTTTATGTGAACCATTTTCCTGGAGACACTCACCGCTTTCTCAATACTCCATGTTCAATCTAGTTCACACCCGGCAGATAGTGGAAATGAGCGTCAATCAGAGACAGGCCACATTTGGCAAATATACTGTATAATGGAAAATATCTGTGAAAGAAAAAACCTGGAGAAGGATTCACCATTTTTTACACGGCTCTGACATTTCTCACCAAGCTTCTTCCAACTTTAGGTGTCGGACATGCACTAGTACCACATAGCTGCAGTCCAATGTGAACACTCTATGTTAAATGTTTGTCACATGCAGTGCAGATATAGCATTGGTCTTTTTCATCTTCTACATGATTTTGTTGAACATTTCTCTACTTCTTCATCAGGTGGTGGCTGGACTGATCCAGAACTGGCCGACTTCGAGCTCCTAGTGATAATGAGTGCCACAGTGGAGCCGACCTCGGCCACCTGCCAGGTTCGTACCTCCTACTTGCCGGATGAAATCCTTTGGGGCTACGAGTTCCCGCCCGTAGTCTCTCTGTCCCCATCAGGCAAATATGTGGCAGACTTTGCCTTCTTTGACAAAGTCGCCAAGACCAAGTCCAGCCCCATCCTCACACCATCAGGCCTTCAACACGGCTACCAGAGTAACGGGGGCGGGCTGGTGTCCGAGGTGTTGGATCTTGACAAGATTCGTCTGGAGCAGAGCTACAGGGAGCAGCGCGGCGAGGAGCGTGGCCGGGGAAGGGACGCTCCTCTCAGTGTTCGTGTCAGCAATGTGTGAAGAGATGAACTGTCATATTTACTTCAAGGAAGGCAACGTGAGATTAGCAACAACAGAACATCCGTGAAACAATACTTCAAAATAAACTGGAAGACCAAACTTTGATGCAAATGATTTAAGGGAAATCTTCTGGAATAATTCATGCTTTACACTGGTTTGACTGGAATCTCATGGTGATAATATACGTCTTAACTGCAGCTACTATGTGCATCTGAACATACTTATTCCTTTCACATGTAGTGGGAGCACTTTTACCTAAAAAAAAAAATGTGATAGAAAGCATTCACTAAAACAGGGGTGGGCAAACTTCTGGACTTCTGGTTCTAAAATTTGACATAGAGCCAGACCAGTAGCAGATGTGTAGATGTTTTGGTGATTCCCCTCCTAAGAAGAAGAAATACCATGAAATCTGGACAAAAACATGCTTTTTTTCCTTTCAAAATTGTGGCTCTGGTTTGCATTTTTGTAGCCATGGATTTATGTCCCTCAGGGAAAAATGTAAACTTTGGTTTTGTCTGTCACTACTCACTACTTGGTGCACTATCCCAGCCAACAAGGCCAAGTGGACCCCATATGGTTTAAAAGTGGGCAGAACATGTGGGCCACGAATGAGATTGTCTGCAGTTTCCGTGGTGGCCCCACCTGTGTTTGCCCAGATCGGCTCTACTGCCTAGGGACCGGCAGCCTGTGAGGCAAACCTACCTGCTCAGCTCCCTGGGCGGTGGCGTTTGCTTGCTCTGCCGGACTCTGGGCAGCGGAGCTCGCTACACTGTCCAGCTACACAGAAGCAGTAGTGACATAACCCACTGAGTCCCCACTTAAGCCAATGTGGGCAAACACCACAGAGTTTCTGTGGGGCCACCACAGAAACTGTGGGCAAACCCAATTGAGGCCCACATTTTCAACCATTTGGGGCCCACTTGGCTTTGCTGGCTGGGATATAGTGCGTTCACCATTTTGTAGAAATGTCAGAATCTACAATTCCAATATCCAGTGCCATAAAAATTTCCGAGAAGTCTCTGCGAAAAATTAGTATGCATCAATGCTCTTTAAATTAGTGAATATAGACCACTAAAAATGTTCATGTGAATAAACTATCCAGGTTTTCATCATTAGAATAAAGCAGATTTATATTTATTAGGTTTTTACTTCAGGAAATCAGTTAAATGCCATATTTGCCTTTAAAAAAAAGTAGTGAACAAAGTGTTTGTGGCACTTGATCGATCCGCAATATATCGTTTTTTAAAAATTAGGGAGCAAGGAGGTAATTCAGACACTGCCTTGGAGAAAGGCTGTACTCATGTGGTGTTGGAATGAATGAAAAAATGTCTCTGACTCGGAAAACACGCGAAGAACTTTCTTCCCCCAATAAGCAAAAGTCAGTTCACTTGTCGTGCACCACCTACAGCATAGGCCAAAAGTTTGGACACATACCTTCTTATTCAATGGGTGTGTTTCTTTTCATGTCTATTTACATTGGAGATTCTCACTGAAGGCTGTGTAAGGGCTATTCGACCAAGAAGTAGCGTGATATAGCCTTGAGGCGGCAGATGACCTGGCCTGCAGAGTCAACTAGACCTGAACACCATTGAGATGTTTTGGGGTGAGCTGGACTGCAGAGTGAAGGCAAAGGGGCCAACAAGTCCTAAACACCTCTGGGAGCTCATTCAAGATTGTTGGACAAACATTTCAGGTGACGACCTCTTGAAGCTCATCAAGAGAATACCAAGAGTGGGCAAAGCAGTGATCAGAGCAAAGGATGGCTATTTTGAAGACACTAGAATATCAAATATGATTTCAGTTATTTGACCTTTTTTGCTTAGTACACGACTCCACAAGTTCAGTCTTGATGCTTCAGTGAGGATCTATAATGTAAATAGTCAAAACCGCATTGATTGAGGAGGTGAAACCAAACTTTTGATCTGTATTGTGTGAGGAGACCAGAATTACAAGGAAAACATAACAATATTGTCGATTATCACTGTAATTTGTTCCAGTTTGGTAAGTCAGATTAAATAGTTCGATGGGCTGCAGTTTGCCCACCCCACAACAAACCTACAAACAAAGCAGTGTGAGAATATCTAATTTAAGGTCTACATACACTAGGTTAAATATGAAAACTGCAAAGAACAAAATTAAATAGAACAAAGAGTGAGCAGTTTTTCCAAATGTTTGAGTTATAGCTAAATTTAAGGGCGGTTAGGGGATGCAAATGACATGAGGTGAAACACCCACCACTTTTAGAGTATCAAGAAAACTTCTTGTAAAAATGTTTGTCTGAATTAAATTCTGAAGTTGCAACATTCCCAGAAAGAACAACTTTTGGTCAAACACAACTCCATTCATGCCTATGCAAACCTCCCACACACTTCCTGTATTGTTAGTATTGCCCTTGCTGTTGAAAATCTTTGGTTAGAATTTATTTGCTGATGACACTGTCGTCTTTATGGTGTGTGTGGCAGCTTTGGATGGTTAAGAAAAAAACAACTTTTTAGCACTTTAAAGTATGTGAGCATTCACTGTAAATGTGCACCTTCAGGAGGTTAGTCGACTTTTTCTATGAGGTTGTTTTCATTTAAAGTTAAAATTAAATGAAAACTTGCAATAACAGAATTAGTTCTCTGAAGCCAATATTTTGTCTCAGTGGCTTTGCTGAGATCCTTTCACTTTTCTAAATGAGTTGGTGTAAAAAAAAAAACTGTCAGACACACAGATTGTAATTAAACACAAATCTAGGAGCAATAAGCTTTGAGGTACTAACACATAAAGTAGCAACAAATGACCTGAAGTCAAGTCAGCCGACATGGATGGAAGTGGTTCAGAACAGAACTAATAGAGCTGTGGAAATATGACAGTAAAACCTTGATGATTAGAAATGATGAGTGAAACCAGACAGACTGTGGCTGATGACAAATGCAGTGGAAACTGCATGTATTTTTGAAGTCTACTTGTTTAACAGAAATCTTTGGACTTTCCATTGTGATCACCTTGCAATTGATGAGCTCATTTAAGATTATTCTGTAGGAAATGAAATAATAAAGATGACTTACATGTTATCATTTTTGGCTGAGTTCTTTTATTTTAACCCCTTTTTCAGTTCTACACACCTGGGTGCTGACAATCAAAGCAAATCAGGTAAAAAATGTGGCAAATGCTGTGCATTTGCATCAATATAACAAGAAAAAGTGGATAATTGGGTATCTATGCCACAGGACAAACACTTTTCTCCTAGCCCATAATGCTAATTTAAATAGATTAAAGTAACTCTTTCACCGGTAATCCCAGATCTCTTTAAAAAATTGTCCCCATTTATGCTGCTGCTTACTCTTAACACACCACACGCAGAAGGGATCCACTTCCCCTCCAGTTCACACCAGACACAGATTTTTTTTGTGATGGTTGACAAGCACTTCTACTTCTACTTAGATCATTTCAAGGCAAAGTAGTTTGTTGAATATTTGCAACAACGGGTTAAATCTTCCTTGCTCCATCTCCCACTTTGCCTTATGACTTACTCTGCACTCAGGTTACTCCAACATTCTCTTGATGTAATCTTGAAATCATTGTTAGGGCGAGTTGGTCAATCTGGAATCCTCCAGACTGACTTATTCAGAATGAATTGGATACAGGGACAGAGCGGGCGACTTCTGAATGGGAGATTGCAGATTCGCTTCTCGCTTTGCACCATTTCCGACTAACTGGAAAAAAAAAACTACAGTTTCACAACTTCAGATAAGCTTTGATAATAAATCTGGAAGTTAAGATGAAAGGAAGGAGAGAAACTCAGAGTGAGATGAAATGATTCAAACATGAAGGGAAGGTGCAGGTGAAGTTAGCAGAGCTTAGAACAGAGTCACTTCATAGCCTCATTATGTGTCACAAAAGAACAAAATGGTTCATGGTCTAACAAATCTGCCATGGCTGCTACAGAATATACACTGAATATAAACTTCACCGAACCATAAATCTTTATTCCTATTATTCTGGTAGCTTAATTTAAGGTTTACAATCATCATGATCAGAATAACTTTTGTAGTTTAGCTATGATTTAATAAGATGTTTATAATCAAAAAGATGTCGTTACAGCATATGCGTGTATTTTATTTTCTAAATTATTCTTTGGTCCAATAAAAGTCCTCCTATAAGCTTAATAGACTTTTGAGAAAAAAAAAGGGTATTTTACTTCCTACTCGACTACTTCTAGTCTAACTTCCTGCTAAGCCTCAGATGTATTCTTTCAAGCAGCAGTGATGACTGCTCTGGCTCTTCTGCTTCTTTTCCTCCTGATGGATTCAGATGAAGCAAAAGGTAAAAAAAAAACCCAAAAAACTTTCAGATAAGAAATCCTGAAGTTTTGGTATGATTTTTATATATATCTAAAAATCACAGAGTGAGATGCATGTTTAGTATTATTTTTATGGAGGCTTCAGTACAGTCAGTTTTGTTTCTAGTTCGCCTAAAATTGACTCACTTAAATTTTCTCATGTTTATGTGGTGAAATTGTTGAGTTGGTGCTAAAAAAAAAAAAAGAAAAAAAACTGGTTGCCCTTGTGTAACTTCCATGGTTTTATTTTGTGTAATTTAGTTTAGTTTGAGGCATTTCATTCTTTTTTGTGTTTTCAAACGCTGACTTAGTTTCAGTTCAAATTTAGGAAGACTTTTTTCACATCTCACTTTGAGCAGTGGCATAAACCACATCTCTTGAATCTTATTTGTGTCAGTTTTCACTCAGTTCTCTAAATTCTGATGTGCTTAAAGTGGGCCGGTACTTACCGGTGCTCACTTTAAAAAGAGCTGTAGAGACCACCATCATTTCTCCTCACCCGAACGCCAATGGATTTGTTTTAACCCTATTGCAAGCTCCCGTCTCAAGTTTTCAGAAAACTTGAGCCCCATTCAAACAGTTGAATTATTGTTTTTTTAAAGAAAAAAAAATGAATGTTTTGTGCCTACTTATCTCAAAAACATGTAATCATCATTTCAGCCTGTCACACCATTGCTGGTGGGTAGCCTCTGCTAACTACTCCATTTTTGGCGGTTTTGCGTCACATGCATCCAGGCCCTTCCTGCTTTCGTCTCTCCATTGCTCCTTTGGTCTTCCCATTGCTCTTTTTCCATCTCCTGAAGTCTATTCCACTACTTTCCTGGCCCAATTTTTGGTATCCTTTCTGGCAAGATGCCCCACCCACCTACTTTTTGCCTTTTCTGCTGTGCTTACCACGCCTTTCACTTTCAGTTTTGATCATATTATTTCATTACGGATTTTGTCTTTCCTTGTGATATTGAGCATTGATCTTTCCATGCTTCTCTGGGCAACAGCCAACTTTTCTCTTTGACGTCTTGTGATAGATCGTGTCTCTGCTCCATATGTCATTGTTGGTACTCTCTTCTTTTTCAAGCATTTAGGCATTTTTTGGTCTGTTATTAATGTGCTGTACTGCCCAAAACGTCTCCATCCTTCTGTCATCCGGTCCTCAATCTCTTTAGTCATCTCCTTTCCAAATGTCAGCAATCTTTCCTAAATACTTCCTCAACTTCCTCAAGTTGATGCCAATCAACCATTCCATTTCTTCTTTTTTTGTCTTTTGGCTATGTTATTGCACAGGATCTTTGTTTTCTTTTTGTCCATCTCCATTCCGTCCTTTCCTTCTATGTTCAGGTTGTTAGGTAGATTTTTTTTAATTGATGTTCATTTTCTGCAAACAAGATGATGTCATCTGCAAATCTCAGGTTGTTTATTTTCTCAGTTTATTCTGATTCCTGTTTCAACATTTACTCTCTGGAAAATTTCTTCCAGTGCTGCTGTAAACATTACTGGTGATAGTATATCACCCTGCCGAACTCCTTTCATAATCTTGAATTTCCTGCTTAGAAAATCGATTCGTACTTGCGCTGTTCCTCCTCTATATGTCTCTATTAGGATGTTAATATACTTTTGGTCAAGTTCATGTTATTTCAGTGCCTCAAAGACTGCTTTGTGTTGAATGTAGTTGAAAGTTTTCTCATAGTCTACAAAGGCCGTGTGAACTGGAATTTGGTTCTCATTGGTTTCCTGGAGTACTTGCATAACAGCATGTATGTGGTCTATAGTGGAGGGACCTGTACGATAGGTTGCTTGTTCTGGTGCCTGATGCTTGTCTGTTTTTTTTATTCTGTTTTTCATGTAAAACACTATGAAAAAGACTTGAAGAAAAAAAATAAATAAATGCAATTACCTTTTATAAAAGAAAAATCACAAACCTAATTTAATAATACTTGTTTAAAAACGGGATAGGCAGAATCAAATGGTCATTTAAGCCCATCTCTTTATGTCTTTTTTTTAGTAGCTCAAACAAATCACAGTATATAAACCTAAAAAAAACTACAATATTCCAGTAACTCGCTCGCAGTGTGGGCTTTTGTCACAAGTTGCTGGCTGCGTCAGATGTCAGCAGCGCTCGCGCCACTTTTGTCCTTCAGAATCTGCTGGAATGGCGTTGATCGTGTTAACGGTTGAAAAGTTACGGAAAATCAAAGAACATAAATACTGGAGCATCCAGTGTCCGGATGCTGTGTCCAGACACTGGATGCTCCAGTGGATGCTCCACGGGCCAGTTTATGTCAGGTACTGCATCTGGTGTCAGTTACAGTACCGGTAAAAGTACCTGTACCATCCACATCCTGAGGACCAGTCTGAGTGTGGTGCTAGTTTCTGTACTGCGTCCCGAGCAGGGCTGGGAATCACTGGGTTCCTCATAATACGATGCGATACATGACTCACAATGTCCATGATATCGCGATACTGCAATGATTGGTAAAAATCATCTCTAATAACTCAGATTATATAGAAAACCATATTTTTCAGAAAAATATATCCCCATTTATTTTTTAGCTTGAACACAATCATAATAAACAACTTGTGTCTTATTTTGTGCAGCAAACAATAGACACTTTAGTGCAATATTGCTGAAATCAGTAACACTGCGTCTTTGACAAGCATTGACACCAATTGAATTGGAATTATCTGTAAAAGTCAGTGTTACCAATAGTAAGCATTAACAGCAGTGGCAATATTTAGTGCAAAACTGTTGCAAACAGAACAGATTCAGTAGCTGCCAGACACATTCATGCTCACAAAACCAGCCTTGGTATCTTCCTCCAAAGGAAAATCTCACCAAAGGATGATGAATATAACACTTTACAGCCTCTTCAAACAAAAATAAAAGATCAATCCTTGGTTAGAACCCACCGAGAATCAATTGCTGGACGAAATATTGAGATATATTGCAATATCGAGATTTTGGCACACCCCTAGTCCTGAGGGTCGTGGACCCTTGATTTTACAAACAGCCAGCATGTCAAAAAGTGAAGCAGAAGGGGTCTTTAACCAGACGTCAATAGGTGACAACCTGGGAATGAGAATGTGTGGGGTGAAGTGCCCGTAAGACACCGTAAGATGTCCACACAAACTGTCTACTTCCCTCATTTCTAACAGTCAGGCTTCACAAAAAGTGTGCAGCTTTCACTTGAACAACACTAAGGGGACGGGGGTGGATTGAAAAAAAGAAAAGTCAGTACGAGACGTCTGCATTTACAACCTATTTCACTGTTGCTCACACTTAGGTGTTCACTATGACCTGTCGCCCACTGCATGCCTGTAGAATAAATGTGCATGAACATTTTTGCTCAATGGGTTCACCGAGCGTCTACGACCTTCATATTTTGTGCAGGCCACCTCCGTGCCCTGTATTGATTGGCCATTTTTTTCTCCAGCAGACACCCTGTTTCCATCAGTTGTAACTGAAGTTGTACTGAACAGTGAAGTTCAGTAGTGAGTTCTACTTTATGTGCTAAAGAAAAACCTATCAAAACAGCAATTCCAGAACAAACGGAAAAATGTTTCAGACAAAAGAAACGCTTGGCACAAAGGTTCACTTTGTAGATAATAGTCAAAATAATTTGTTTCAAAATGTGACTTGTTGGGGATTTTAGTGGCATTTTAACCACTTTGCTTTCTGTTCATTCAGGTTCTGAACTGTTTATACAGCAAGGAAAGGACCTGCTTCTGAAGGTCAACGGGTCTGTTGAACTCACAGAAGAACGTGACTTGATCTGGATGTACAACAATTCCAAAGTGGCAAAATTCTGTTACGAACAAAAACCAGTTATATTTGGCTCTTACAAGGAAAGGGTGATTGTAGAAAATTTTTCTCTGACCTTAAAGAATGTTCAGCTCACTGACAATGGCCTCTATAAAGCAGTTGAAAGTAGTTCAATTGATCGCACAAATGCTGAATACAGCCTCACAGTCCAAGGTAGGTTTCCTTTCTGGACTTGCTTTGACATGATCGTTTTGACCAAAAACATCCCCATTCTTTCAAATAATTCTTACCTGGTTTCATTTCTCAGATCCAGTGTCTCCAGTGATTCTAACAGTGACTGGCAGCAGCTCTAACTCCTCCGCCTGTGAATCTACCGTTATTTGCAGAACGGTGGACAACAAGATCAAAAAAACCTTTGTGTGCAACACACAAACCTGCTCTGGGGTGGGGAAGGCCCATGCAACTATCAGCTCTTCCTCTCTAAATGTCTACATACACGAGGAACACATCATCTGTAACCATAGCAACCAAGTGAGCTGGGAACAAAACAAGACACAGATCAGCACAGTTTGTTGGGAAGGACCAGGTACGGTTCAAACATGTAAATGATAAATTACTGTAGGAAAAGTGTGCGAATCACAGAAAAAGTAAAAAAAAAAAAAAGCGTATTTGTACTTTCCATTTCCAAAACATTTATTTTTATGGAGACATTGTTTAAATTCAGGAGTGACATCCACATGAAAGTTTCACTTATATATTCTTTGTTATATTCATTATTAACATTAGTTTTAATTAAAGTGTTAACCATTGTTGTTGGGAGTTCTAAAAACTGCTAACGGCAATTTGTATATTTTATAAATAGCGCAGAACAAATTGAGAGTCTGAAATATTGTGAAAACAATCTTTAGTTTCTGACCAGTTCCTCTACACATATTTTTTTATTTTTAAGAGTGACAAGAATTGTAAGAAAAACACAAATACCAATGTTATTTCTGTTAAACCTCCTTAGACCTTTTGTTTACATGTGGGGACATGGGATTCAAAACTAAAAACAAAAGCACTGGTCTCAGGAAGTTAAAGTTCAAAGGTTGAGTGAAAGTTAAGTCTTAAACAGCTGTTTTTAAAGGGCCTATACTATACTAATAAACAGTGGGGAATTGTCAAGTTTTTTTATGCTTATCAAACAATGAAAGTTACCAGTGTGTTATCATATGTGACTCGGAGAGACTTATTCTGAAGTGATAGAAATAATTACAAACATTACTAAACTATTTCTGTCTTTTCTAGAGAAATAGATTGAGATATGTGTGATGTGTTTACTTTTGACACACTAACATAATTTAAACTGCCTGTCACATATTTCCTTTTTACCAATGCAATTAAAAACATTCAAATCCTGTAATTTTTGTTTTGTTTCTACAGTGAATGGAGTCCAGACAATAGCGGTCAGTGCAGCAGCTGTTGGTGGGGCCATTCTTCTTCTGTGCATCATCTGCCTTGTTGTAAGATGTAAGTCCAAACGTGGGATTCTTAAAATTTATCTACAGATAAAATGTAAAGTAGGCTTACATAGATAATAAATGTTTTTTACTGATACATTTAACACAAAGATCTATCTATGGCCCTTTACCACAGACCTGGGAGCTGGAGGATTCGGCACAATATCTTTGTAGTAAATGTTGATGACATTTGTTGTCCTCAGCTTTTTAAAACCATATATTGTTCAAACTGCATGAAGGGACTCCATTATTATTACATACTTATTTTACCAGCTGACTGCTGCAGCCCAGAGATATTCAAAATGTGTTAAACTCAGCGGACAACAAATATATTAAACATTGAATAGTTTATGAGGATTAATCACAACAAATATTTTCCTTTATGTGTTGGTTCTGTTGCGCATGTTGTTGACAGACATGATGCCTTAAAGGATGAAGTGAATCTGGCAGCAGAACAGTCAGTCTGCTCCCCCTACTGGAGAAGAATGAAATGTCCTGATGAAAAAGACATTCAGATTTTAAATCAGATGCACGCATCAAAGCAGCTTTCTGTCCAACTGACCCTTGTTTGGTGGTTCTGGTCCCTCCTGGTCCTGACAGATCACACATCAGCAGCTCTGAGCATTGTCCTGTATTTGTACTTTGATTCTTCTCTAAGAACATGCAGGTCACATTTCATCAAACTGCTAAGGACAACTTCAAATTGACTCATTTATTACTTGGACTTAACCATTGACTGTACATGAGAAGTGGACAGAGTGAACCCTCGAGATCCAAACAGAAAGAAACTGCTGGTTTCACGATGCCAGAATCCCACAGACTTCTATTGAGAAGTAAACGGCTGCTATTTGTCAGAACAATCATCCTTGCTCTGCTACCAGGTCCTTGATAAAACTATTTTTTTTCATAATAATTTCTCTCAGTTGGTTAAAGACCCACTCCTATGAAAATAATATTTTTTGTGTTTTTAACATGTTCTTGAAGTATTTTTCTCCTAATGGAGGGCCAATATAACTTAATTTATGACTGACGTTTGAGGTGGGGCCAGTGGACATCACTGAGGCCTCTGATTGGACAGTTTATAACTTGAACAACTTGCAATAACGAAAAAATATCAAGAAAAAAACTATTAGGATTAGCAAGAACATGTATGGAATGGTTATTCTGACAAATAGATGACTGAGTAACAGCTGTTTTTTGTCCATAGAAGCCTATGGGATTTTGGCTTCTTGAAGCCATCAGGTACTTTGTGTTTGGACTGTAAAGGTCCTGGTTAAGGCAAGACCACAATGCAGGGTGTGTCAGAGTCTGATCAAGAATTATGCTGTTCTTGTTGAAAAGATTGACACAACAGGAGTGGACAACTAACCTTAAATGTCAGGCTGCTGGTGCATTTGACATCAATCCTAAGGATACCATTGTTGAAGTTATTGATATGATGTTTTTTCACACTCAAACCATGAGGCAGCAGCAATAAATCTAAGTAGAACTTGTAGAAAAAAAAACCTGCCAATGATTTTTTTGTTCTTACTGGTGCAGGAAAAAAAAATCAACCATACTCCCTCCTCTTCTTTTCCTTTCGGCTTCTCCCTTCAGGGGTCGCCACAGCGAATCAGTTTCCTCCATCTAAGCCTGTCTTCAGCATCCTCCACTCTAACACCAGCCACCTTCATGTCTTCATTCACTGCATCCATAAACCTCCTCTTTGGTCTTCCTCTAGACCTCTTTCCTGGCAGCTCTAGACTCAGCATCCTTCTACCAATATATTCACTGTCTCTCCTCTGAACATGTCCAAACCATCTCAGTCTGGCCTCTCTGACTTTATCTCCATGTTTCGATCCCAACCGAGGGGAAGGGAGAGAAAGGTGTAACATAAAAATAAGAAAACCCAGACTGGAGCACTGTAGTGGTGTGCAGCATTTTAATTGGCTGTTAGCTGCAAATTTAACATAAATAGAATTTCAACAAAAGAAAACAAGGGTTTAATACATACAAAACAGGAACATAAATTCTCTCCACATGAGAGTCAGACTGAGACCCACTAGGTCTGTTATGTATGCCTAAAACACAAACTTTCACCAGTTTTTGACACAGGCTCTCAACAGTAAGCTCCACACCAGAGTCCACAAAAGAGGACTGGAACTTAAAGTGTGAGTTTCACCATGGGCAAGCTGACCACCAGAAAGGGTGTTACAAAAGCTGCCGCCGTTTGATGGGAAGTCAGCTCTTTTAAGCAGGTGTGGATTGTCAGTCATTGGTCCTCAGCTGATGGCTTGATGAGGATCCAGGTGTAGTTGGGCGGGTCCACACTCTGCAGAGCTGAAGCTCTCAGCTCAGAGACCTAAAGAAAGAAAACTCACATGCACACCAACTCATTCACCAAAACTCAAGCACACAACCAGACAAACCATACACAAAGAGTGCCGGATACACCAGGGCCGTAACACTCCAAAACCTCTAACATGTGCTGTCCCTCTGATGTATTCATTCCTGATCCTATCCATCCTGGTCACTCCCAAAGAGAACCTCAGCATCTTCATCTCTGCTACCTCCAGCTCTGCTTCCTGTCTTTTCTTCAGTCCCACTGTTTCTAGTCCAAACAACATGGCTGGTCTCACCACAGTCTTGTACACCTTTCCTTTCATTTGTGCTGAAACTCTTCTGTCACACATCACACCTGACACTTTTCTCCACCCATTCCAACCTGCTTGCACTCTCCTCTTCACTTCTTTTCCACACTCTCCATTACTCTGTACTGTTGACCCTAAATACTTAAACTCCTCCACCTTCTTTATCTCTTCTCCCTGTAACCTCACTCTTCCACTCTGGTTCCTCTCATTCACACACATGTACTCTGTCTTACTGCGGCTAACCTTCATTCCTCTCCTTTCCAGGGCAAACCTCCACCTCTCTAACTCCACCTCCACCTGTTCCCTGCTCTCACTACAAATCACAATATCATCTGCAAACATCATAGTCCATGGTGATTCCTGTCTAACCTCATCCGTCAGTCTGTCCATCACCATTGCAAACAGGAAGGGGCTCAGAGCTGATCCCTGATGTAATCCCACCTCCACCTTGAACTCCTCTGTCACCCCTACAGCACACCTCACCACTGTCTTACAGCCCTCATACATGTCCTGCACTGCTCGGACATACTTCTCTGTCACTCCAGACTTCCTCATACAATACCATAGTTCCTCTCTGGGCACTCTGTCATAAGCTTTCTCCAGATCTACAAAGACACAGTGGAGCTCTCTCTGACCTTCTCTGTACTTCTCTATCAACATCCTCAAAGCAAATGTTGCATCTGTAGTGCTCTTTCTTGGCATGAAACCATACTGCTGCTCACAAATGTTCACTTCTGCTCTTAGTCTGGCTTCCACTACTCTTTCCCACACCTTCATTGTATGGCTCATCAGCTTTATTCCTCTGTAGTTACCACAACTCTGCACATCTCCCTTATTCTTAAAAATGGGCACCATCACACTTCTCCTCCATTCCTCAGGCATCTTCTCACCACCTAAGATCCTGTTGAACAACCCGGTCAAAAACTCCACTGCCATCTCTCCTAGACACTTCCATACCTCCACAGGTATATCATCAGGACCAAGAGCCTTTCCACTCTTCATCCTCTTCAAAGCCCCTCTCACTTCACCTTTACTAATCTTTCTTACTTCCTGCTCCACAACAGTCTGCTCTTCTACTCTTTGTTCTCTCTCATTCTCTTCGTTTATCAACTCTTCAAAGTATTCTTTCCATCCATTACACAATCATAATCAAACCATAACCTGAATCAACCATACTGCACTTAAAAAAAACTTACAAACAGAGAGACAATTTAAAAGGAAGTTGTTTGTATACAGAGTATCGCCAAGAACTATGACTACAACAACGACTTTACTAGCTAGTCTTTTGTGCAAGGTGAAGGAAGGGCTAAGAGGCTCTGAGCTGCTGCAATGTATTAAGCTAAGAACGAGAAGAAGTATTATTTTTACAACCAAGGACTGTAAAAAGGGATGAGCTTTTTATCTCTTCAATGTTCAAACATTGCCTAAAAAAGTACTGGACAATTTTCTAGGAAAACGTGTCCGTGTCTTTTGAATGAAGCCTACTTTTGGAGACACAGTTATCCCTTGAGTGGTTCAGGATACTTTGAAAAGGTGCTGCACAAAAGATTAAATTAAAATCCATTTTTCTACTATGAAAGAAACTTACTAAAGACTGTTTTGCTGGCAATATTTCATTTTTTCAAGAGGAATAGAAGAATAAGTCAACATAGGGTCCTTCCATCAATATCAAGCAGAGGAGAAAGATTTTGGATTGCTGTTTGACATTTACAAAGAAACAGAGAAAAGGTAGTGAATTTATGGCTGAGAAATAAATGAATAGAAGTTCAGTTGAGGTAGAGGAAACTAGAGGTCTCCCTGTATTCAGGAGGGGGTGAGAGTGAGAAATATGGAGGTAAATATGTGACAAAACATCCAAGCGTAAATGATAACACACACACACAATAATAACACACACGAGCTAGAATCACACACACACAAGTTTAATTTACACATGCATGTGAAACTGAATGTGAAGTTGCGGGAAAGAGAGTAACATGTGAGAAAAATGTGTACTTGTGGAATATAATGTGAGAACTTGCTTGACAAAAACCTTAACTTGTGTGTACAAATGTTACATGTGAAGAAAATTCACACACACGCAAGATTTGACTTGAGGTTGTGGGGAAAATCACAACTTGTAAGACTGTGTTGAAAAAATCTTTACTTGTAGCTTCAGTTTTCTTCTGTGGAAGAGTTTCATACAAACGCTTTTTGAGTCTCCATGTGTTTTTGACTTTTGACACACCCCCATGTGGAAGATTTGTGACAAAACTAATTTGCAGGGAGGAGGGGTCAGGCAGGGGGAGCTCTCGTCGGAAATCAACCAATCAGAGGATGAGGATCAGGGGGACTATTTCTTGTTCAGCAATGGTGCACCAAGCTGGACGAAATTCTCTTAAAATACTATTTTGACACTTCCCTTCGTTGTTTTTCTCTAGTAAATACACTGTTACTAACAACAGATATAAAAAACCAGCCTCGTTAGGTGGCTATGCGCTCAATCTTTATAAGCATCAAAGGTGTTTCGTTTTAACATGGTGACGCGGTGGGGCTACAAAGCGCTGACTCCAGCCAGCAAGACCAAGTGAATAGTTTATATTTTCTTCTCTATGGCAGTGTTGGGAATATTAATAGTACTAACAAATGGTCAAAAGAGTCCCGATTCCGTCTAAGCCGGCTATCAGATCCACCCTCGTCTGATCTGCGCGTTTGACCATAGCAGGTCTATAAACGAGATGAACACTCCTGCGTAAATTTGTAGCAGTTACAATTCCGTCTCGTGCAGCAGTCCTCCCTTTTTTTCCCCAAAACCTAAGCTTACCGTGTTAAAACTAAATACCTTTGATGTTAATAAAGGTTGAGCGCATACTCACTTAACGAAGCTGGTTTCCATCTTGTAGTATTTTTCTCACATATATAACGAAAGTTAAGTTTCAAAATCCATTTCTGAGTATTTCTGTATCTAAATTGTTGTGAATCAGGAGCACACGAAAAAAAAAAGCTGTTAGAAAAAGCCTGTAGTTGATATGTAAGCGGTACAATTGATGGGCCACAAGCTCCCTGCTCCGCCCCATTCTGATGCATCCATTTCCATGAGCTGGAATCTGGATCTAAACTGTGCGGATGGACACCTCTGATAAAGCTCGCAGTTTTTTGCACCAGCAATGTTAGCTTTAGTTTGTGAGGGGCTGTAAGCCAGTGGGAGAGAGTGTAAACAAAGGGATGATGGGAAATCAGTATCCAACAGTCCTGCACACCACTCAGAGCTGAATTTTTGAACAAACTACTCCTGCTCTGCAGAAACTATGTCTTAGAGAACTACACAGATTCCCTAATTTAGCTAAAACTGCCTCATTATAGTTAAAAGAACACTGAGAACGCTTTGGAAATAGATCAAATGATGATCAGAGTGGAACTTTAAAGAGAGAGATGGGAGGAGGGGAATGACAGCAAATGTCAACATCAAAATAAAAAACATCCAGGAATACAGATAATGCAAGACAGAGTCTTGGATGGGGGCAATAATGTGCAACAAGAGACAAATCCGAATCTTCCGCGTCCAGTGTGAACCAGACGTCAGGGGGTAGACTTGTGAACAACAGTGCTGTGTCAGGAATCAACTAAGAAGTCAGAGCTGTGACAGAGAAACTGTCATTTTCTTCTTGTAGACACACGTGATTTTCTGTTCTTGAGGAGAATTATCCAGTTTAGCATTCACACTGATTTAGAAACATTGAAACTTCATACATTTGATTTTCTATAACTGACCTGCAGGTAAAAGACAGAACAACTTAAGTACAAATTGTGAAGTTCCTCAGGTAAGCAGCAAACGCTTCTCTGAAAAAACTCCAGATTTGCTTCATAGAAAA
>NC_050528.1:30692360-30703072 GCF_002922805.2 Oryzias melastigma
GCTTTTCCACTCATTTTATCCCCTTTCTTACTCGCTAGCATGTTAGAGTTTTGCTGCACTTAGCTCAATTGTAAGCGCATGCGTAGTGACGCGTGTGTCACTGTGTGAGAAAATAGCAACAGAAAATGTACACATGTATGATTTACTGAATCCCTTACTGCGAAGCCTCTTGAAGTGAGCTTGTCTCCTGAAGTGTTCCGATGAAACGTGGTCTCTGAATGTGGAGCACACCAGAGCCAGTTTTAGGATGCCTGGATCTCCTTCAAAGAGGACAACTTCTTCAAGTATGTCCCTTAGGACACTTGCCGGTAGCTAAAACATATGAGATGACAATAATAAAAATAAAGAATTTATGCTTTAAGTTACAGAAATATGAGGACTGAATATAAATTAAACTGAGTAGTGCTTTCATAATTACTATTTCATTACTGCCTTTCACTATAACAACTTATTCAGTTATGTCAAACTATGAAAGCCAACATGAAACAAGCAGATTACCTCTAGTAAAAAGCACCGGTCAGCCTCAACCTTGAATGAAAACATGATAATCAAATATCAAGACTATTACTGTGTAGCAGGTGAATATATTGGATATTTACAAGGTGTGGCTTTATTCTACATATGATGTCATTTTTGTCCCCTCTCACTTTTATGACTGGAGTTGCTGAACTTCTTCACCTTTGGGACTCAGAACATGGGCTGAGGAGTTCCCTGAAGGAGAAGGGATGCCTCTTCTGTCCAATGGGCGAATCGTTGTCCATGCCTTTAGAAAAATAATACAAGTTTGAAAGAACTCTATAATCCTTCCCTCTATCATATGTTCAATAGCAGGGTTTCTATAGGAACCTTTAAAAACATTTGCTTAGCCTTCATGTCTTGCTTTAGCCAAAACTGTGAATAATACCAAATTTGAAAACTGACTACACTGTAAAAAAAATTCCGTTGTTTTTACGGAAAAAAACTGGCAGCTGTGGTTGCCAGAACAAACATGTAAAAAATACATAGATTATGTAAACAACTTTACAGACCAACTGTAAATATTACATAATTTATTGTTTTAATTTACGTAAAAAAACAGTAATTTAAATGTTTTTTTTGGATAAAACCTACAGATGAATTCTGTAATTGTGCTATGCTATAGTGTAATTGCAACAGCTATTTGTTGTAGAAAATATTGAATTTTAAGGTTAATTTAACTAATATTATAAGTTAAAAGAACAACAAAAAACAATGGTTTAACATTAAATAACCATTTTAATCACAGCAATCTGATGTTACCCAGTCGTATATGTTTTGTTGTTGTTACAGGATTATATGTTAAATTTATACAAAGTTCTGTAAAGTTGACATTTTTGGTGTATTTTCTACATTTTTACTTTGGCAACCACTGCTGCCATTTTTTTTCTGTAAAAACAACAGGATTTTTTTTTCATGGTCTTTAAAATGCAATCACTACAACATACCCTTAATCTTGTGCTTAATTCTCGATTTGAAACCGAATATCATTTTTAGGAATTGTGAATATAACATTTAATTCCAGCCTCCTTGGCTTGTTTACATTAAAAGTGGAGTCATCTGGACCCCACAAGTCAGTGCGCTTAACTTTTTTTTTTTTATCTTTGATTTTTGAGTTTCACTAATGTCCATGGCAGACATAAAATCCTGTCCACCTTTGTCATGGAAGAAATCACACATTAATATATGGTTGGAGTCATCTGGACCCCAAAGAGAGAGGAGGGGTTAAATAGATTCCTAATGTTACCAATGGATTAAAGCATAGTTTTCTAATTTTGATGCAAATATTTGCATGTTTTACTCTTTGTTGAGGTCCAACTATTAAATCTGTTCAATAGCTTTGCTAAGGCCCAATAACAAAACAAGTAATGAAATTGTTATTCCATTTAAAACTATTTGCTGGCTGTGTAGCAACACTAAAACTGAAGAATCATTGAAATACAAAGATGTCTTTCCACAAATTTATTTAACTCAACCTTTGCCTTAAAACACATAGCAAATTTTGTAGATGGTAAACTGCTATAAAACAACCAAAAACAGAAACTGCACCTAAAACAAATGTATATTCAAATGATTTTCTTTTTTGGATAACAAAGAACAAAAAAAAACCTGTGGATCCAATGATCTCACACTGTTTACATGTCTCGCCATTCGAAATCTGACAGTTCCTGGATCAAGGTCAGGACTCTTGGGTTCACGCTGAGACGAGACTTTGCTCTCTTCTCCACTTTGGTCCCCCTTTCCGGATTGATGGAGAAAAAGCATCTTTAGAAAGAGAAAAAAGAAATGTTATAAATGAGTAAGTCATCTGCAAGTCTTTACTAATATACATTTGATGAAACGTCTCAATTTATGTCTAGAATTCTAAAATAATAAATACGTTTTGGATAAACTGTTCCATTAATCAAGAGCAGGGATGCTCATTAACCCTTGGGCTATCCTAGCCATGTTTACATTAAAAAAGAGGTCATCTGGACCCCACAAGACAGCGCGCACTGAACTTTTTTTTTTTTTTTTTTTAACAAGAATACTTTATCTTCACTGGTGTCTGTGGCAGACATTCACACACCAATGCAGGGGGGGGGGTCATCTGGGCTTCTTATCATATATTTTAAAATCATTGCCGTCAGGGAATAATCATCCTCATTATGAAGCATTCCACCTGACTGTCATGGACAATGGCGAGGTGAACATCCTCTAATGCATACGTCACTGCACATGCATCTTCAACAACACTGAACACCCGATATGGGATCAACTGGCACATTTCAGAAAGCCTCTGCTGGCCGAGCCACACGTCAGGTCCGCAGCGGATGGCCAAGCAGTTCGGGTTCAAGGGATCTGAGCCCACTCAGGCAGTGTTTTCGTCCACAACCACATTCTTCTTAAGCCCTGCCCACGGACCAGGGGCCTGGCTGGGGCTGTAACTGCTAATAACCCTAATTTTGTCGACAGGCTTGAAGCCTATCACCGAAAAAGAACCTAGAACAGACCGCACAGTTGTCTGTACAGCATGCGCTGTGATGCTGTAGGCACGACAACTAAGAATGTATGAATCCAATTCAACAAGTTGTAAAAAACAAAAGAACAGATAAACTTTTTACTGTCATCTTAAATATTCGTCTATGGATTCATTTAATGCTAAATTATGGTCTAATACACTTAAAATATGTTTTTCACGATGAGTCTTGTGTATTTAAGCATATAAATATTAGGGATGTCCCGATCAGGTTTTTTTGGGCCCAATCCGATTCTGAGTCATTTGATTTTATGTATCTGCCGATACCGAGTCCAGATCCGATACTTGTATAAGACATTTAAAACATGAATAAATTGAAGAAACAGATTAGTGTTGTCACTTATTTATTTTTCATTAGCATTCTTTTATCATTAAAAATTTAAATAAAACACTTCTGTGAAGTAGCTTTAATAAACAGGTAAAAATAGAGGAGATATAAACTAGGAAAAAATACAATTTTCTTGTTATACAAGTGATAATTAGTCATGTGATAAAGTTTAGTGACTTTAGCTTTAACATCTTTAGAGCTATTGAACATTTTTGACCAAATGTGATTCCTGTCCTCATTTAGAATTCTTAAAAATAAATTATGACTTTGTTTTAGCATAAAATTTGATGAGTGTTCGTGAATAGCTGATATCATTATTAGTTTTAATTTATTAGTTTTATTTATTTAGTTATTTTTAGGATTATGTGCTTATTTTTTAAGTTCTTAAGACATCACACTTTTGGTTTTATTACCACAGTAGTTAATTTTCTTAACTGTTATTTCTCTGTCAGATAAATAAAACAGGCATATCAAAGGACAGCTCGGGTCCTAAGGAGTTATATCACGGCGCTAGCATGTAGCAGTTAGCAGCTGCTGTGTAGTCGTCTGTCTGCAGCATGAAGAGCTTCACATTAAAAAGAAAAAAAAATCTGTCTTTTTCTGTTGGAATACCTTTGTGGGTTGTTGTTTGCGTTAAGACAATGGAGACACTTGCTGTCAGTTTAAAGTGTTTTTAAAAGAGTTATTGATCCCAGAAGTTAGCTTTCTAGCTAGCTTTGTTTACGTTAGCCTTCTGTTTGAGCTGCTGCTGTTTTCTGCTGCGTTTTCTGGTGATGACATTTTGTGATCATGACATGCAGACTTCTAGTGGAGTATTTATCCGGAATGGTAAGATGAAATATAAAGCTCTGATCATAATGAGAATACATGAAATATCCGATACTGATTAGACAAAGGAGTCAGATTCCGATCGAGTCCTCAAACACGTTATCGGGCCCAATTTCCGATCACGTGATCGGATCAGGACATCCCTAGTAAATATAAGAATTTCAAATTTATATATAGGTAGATCTTTTGGAACTTCTCTTAAAAGTAGCTTGCATGCTAATAGTGTGAGCCCCCTCTGTTCAAGGGCGATCAAAATCTGTAAAATTGTAATTAAAAGCTAAAAAGACAAACCTCTGTAAAAACTCCAAAGTTGATGCCAACTCTAGTGGGTAATGGATGTTGAAGTTGTAGTAGCTTGCAAACATCATGCATAGTGCAGAGATGAATGAAGTAATGTTGGCCTGCACAAGGTTTCGATCCAGACTCAGCATGAACTTTCCTGCAGAAAAGCAGGAACGCCCTGAAAATGAGGAAAGAGTAGAAAAAAAGACATGGGAGTAAAAACAAAAATGGTTAGTTCATATATTTAAAAAAAAAAAACAAGTCTACCCTATAGTTAAAAAAAATAATTAAACCAATCAACTGCACAAGGATAAAAAATATATATATACATCAGCCAACTTCCACTTTAAAGGTTCACCAAACACTAAATCAACTTTTTGGCCTCTATGAATGGGGATTTAAAAGTCTTGACTGTTGGTCCCTGCCAAATGTTTGACAAATAAAAAACAAAAAACTTGCCAATTCCTAAAATTAAATTCTAAAACTGTCTATGTGCTGCAGCCTACAGGATGAAACAAAGTATTAAAGTTGAATTTTGTGATTCAGATGAACGTGTCTAGTTCAGGTTCTGGAGAAGAGAAGATGGTATCTTCACATTGACTGCAGTCAAATGAGCCGCCGTTCACATTTCTGTGGTCAAATCAGCATCACTGGATTTTTTGTGTGAGTTTCATCCAATACTTACGGTAGCAGGACTGAGAACGCTGGAAAATCTCCACCAGACTCCACGGAGCTTCTTGATGTGACCACGGAAATGTGAACGGCGGCTCATTTGACCGCAGTTGGAAAGGATCGTAAATCAGTTAAAGTTCAGTCCACGAAGCTTTTCACTTCCTCATCCAAACTGACATCTAGCTCAAAACAATGATTTACACTAGCGAGACACAGAGCTACCATAATCAGACAGGGAGGGGTGTGTGTGTGTGTGGCTGTGAAGGAGCGGGTCCACTCAGCTCAAAAAGCCACGCCCCTAAGAGAATATTTTGTAGGCTGAAAAATGGCTTTTTCAGACATTTAGGTTGTGGGATTTTGGTTAAAAACTTCATAATCATAATGAAAACATCACTGACAATTTTTTTTTTTTTAAACAAAGAAAATTATCATAGGGGGACTTTAAACATACTGCAGATGCAACCATTGCAAAAATAAGTCACAACTTTACAACTGAGTCACAGAACTGTTATCACTATCATAGATTAGCACATATATAAAAAATGAAAATGAATTACTTACCACATACTACAATGGTTGGTGTTAAATTCAGTTCATCTGCCTTCACTTCTTCTGGAAGGCACACATCATCCACATGGCAGAACATTGCTTCCTCCTTCTCATTAAAGTAGGACAGCAGAAGAAGCACCATCTCCATGACATCTGCAGAACAATCCCCTTGTTGACCCCGCATCACTTTGAACTTTAGTAAAGCTTGTTGGAATGTCTTGCTTTTCTTCACACACTCGGTATTGAAGTAGATCAGGAGACGCTTGCCCTTCAAGTCCAGATTTCTCAAGAAAGTTTGTTTCAGGTCAAGTCCAGTCAACTCCTTGAAATGGACTGCCATGCCTTGTTCTTCAAACCAAAATGGCCATTCATCCAGAAGGGATTTTATTGCTTTGCCATGATTTACTTCTTTACGTTGTGTGTAGAAGGTCATCTCCATTAGATGTTTCATCTCATCAGGATTTGCACCACACTCCTGCAAAAGTTTCTTTAACTTCTCTTTCTTCGCCAGTTGACTTTCAGTGGTCTCTCCAAGTGGCAGAAATTTGACATCCCATTTGGTGCATCCATAAGTGTCTTGGACTTCTGCGCGTTGTTCTGAAGAGACTTCATCGGTGTCAGACTCAATAAATGTCTTTCGTTTTCTTATTTTTGGTGTTGAAGATCGCTTCATGTTTTCAATCCTGTTTTGTAACTGTTTGACCAAAGAATGGTAGCCTGCTCCAATCACATCTCCTTCAATCACATCTTGCAAGGAACTGGGGTATTTTGCCACCATCTGTTTAGCAACTTCAGTAGAATTGCTTTTGCTAATGCGAGAGCTTTTGCGCATCATCTCATTAGCAACAATCCGAATCATCTCTCTTCTTAATCGAGGGTTTGGCCGTTTTCCTCTTTCGAGCAGCTGCATCAGTTCTTCTGGTAATTTGTCCCATGGTACCACAAAGGTTGTCACCCAATCTACCTCAGGACTCTGGCAGCTGTTGGAGGAGGTTGAGGAGGAACTTCCAGGTGAACGTGACATCATTGGTAGCACAGCTTCTGGTGCAGCAGGTGTGGAAAAGCTGCAATCTTCCAGAGTTTTACCTTAGGAAAAACATTGACATTACTGGAAAAGAAATAATGCTTTACAAAAAGTTTGATTCGCATGCCCTTTTTTGCTTTTGAAAGTGTTAGGATTATTTTTAAACATATTTAACTTACATTTCAGTTTCCAAGCCGCAAGAACTTTTCTGGCTTGAATTGGTCTCAGAACAGTTAATAAATCAGCTTCCTCAATAAACTGAAGGTCTTCATCAGTGTCCACCCCAAGAGACTGCAAATGTTCTTCTAAAATATCTTTTGACATCTCTGGAAGGTCAGGTAGGACTTCATTGACTGCAGTCCGAAGAAATGTTTTCTTTGAGCCAGACATTTCTGTTCATATAGAAAAAGGTAAGATTACAGAAATGAGATAACTTGGTTATACAAACAACTAAGTGAAAATATACATATATACACACTTACACTGAATATTTACGTTATGTTCAGTACTTCAAATATTAAAAACAGCTGTTGTTTTTTTTTTTTAAGATTTTGCTTTGATCCACTAGTCATTAGTCACTTTTTTTCCCTACACACTGTGCTTCAGTGGAATATATTGTTGCCCATCAACAACATATGACGATAATGGGTAAAAGTCCACTACATCAGTGATACTGACACACTGCAAACTCATTCTTTGTTTTGTCACAGAGTACAAGTGATACTCAGAATGAAACTGGGTTTCATGAATTTCCATCACAATGTACACACAAGAGTCATTTCGAATCAAAATTACATAAATTTCTCCAAACTCCAAAGTTTGATCATTTTTGTACACAAGGAAATTGCCCTTTTGATATGTGGTACCTTTGAACTCTATGGTAGTGGAAACTGTTGTATCTCGTTCTGTGAAGCCAAACTCACTGACAGCAAGTTTGATTGCGTCACTATAAAGGCTGGGATAAAATGCACAACTGTCTTTAACATGCAGAATCTGAATGCATCCTGAGCCAGCTGAAATATATGCCTGAAACATTTGATGTCTTTCAGACAAGGTTTTGTAGATATTTTTAAAGTTTTTCAAATGCCGTGCACATCTCTTGAAATAGCCATGTTTACTTTCAAAACGCATTGTCCAGACTCTGATCAATGGCCCAAATTTCAAAATAAGGGCTGGATAATGTCTCATGTAGTGGTGTTTAGGCTTTAGTTGACTTTCTGGAAATTCAGACTTCCTTGATTCCAAATACTCTTGAATTAAAATATCAAGATAGGCTACTTGTGAGATCGAAATTTTTTGCGCGCAAATCATATCAACAATATCTTTAAGTTGGAGAGTTAACTGCCACACTTCATCCTCTGGATTTTGTATTTTATCACCGATTAACAAAGGAAGTAGCCTCAAGAAGTTCCAGTTTTGTATAGCATGGCCAGAAAGCTTGGACCCGTCAGCGTTGACAGCACTTGGCTTTGAAAGAGAATCTGATCCCTTGTACTTAAAATGATTAATGCGCCGGTTTAACTGTGAAAATGTAAACCATTTCTTTTTCTTGATAAAATACTTCAAGTACAGATGAAGATCATAGGATAACACACCCTCAAAAATATCATGACCTAAACAAGGTGGTAGTCCAGGGTGGCAGACATGGAAGGATTTAAGTGAGTTAAATAAGGAATTTACCTTTATGCCTTTGGTGTCTTGTCTGTCTTCGGTTTGAAGATCCACAGCTGAGTTGTAACTTTCAGGTGTGCGCTGTGGACCACAAGCATTGGGATCACAATGAAACTCATCAAGCGTTATTTCACAGTAACGGCAAAAGTACTGAGAACGACTGAAATTTTCATTAAATCCGCCAATGCTGTGTGACCCCAAATTATCCCCGGCAATGCAATAAAGGCCTCCTTTGACAATTTCTTCACCCACAGTCACTCCATTTTCTTCCAACTCTTTTAAATCTGATAACATCTCTGAAAAAACTTTGGGCATTCCAAATTTTTTAAAATCTCTTTCTCCACAAAGTAAGACAAGCAACATGTTGTCAGTATTAGACCGTACATGTATGGGTAAATTGGCCAAAGACAGATAGACTGCCAGTACTTTGTGTTTTTTCTTAGCAGATCCAAGAGGGTTGACGATCTCAAAAGAATCCTGGTACAAGATTAATTTAAGGCATCCTGGGTTGTCAATGAAAAACTGGTTTGACTTGCAGCTTTGTCCATCACAGATGTCAACCAAATCATCTGAGTCTGTGTTGGTGGACTCATGTGACACTGAATCCTTCCATAGTTTTGACTCCAACAAGTTCTTTATTGTTTGTGTCAAAGGGATGTAATAGGCAAACCTCTCTGTTGTGTCCTCATCATTGCCTAGAATTATCTTTTTAGCCTCTACATATCTGAACATTTTTTTAAAAGTCTGAGTTCTTGCATGTGTTGTTCTCAATGGTCCCCCGTGACTTACAGAGAACAGGTCTGAGTGTTTTACGCAGTCACATATTTTTGTGATACTTTCCTCTGCCAGACCCATTTCTTCTTTTAAAAGTGAGGATAGTTTTTTCAAAGTATAATCCTGTCCCATCTTGTGTACATTTTGCATCTCTTCAACAATTGTCTGAATTGTTGAGGCAGGAAGAAGAAGCTGACCTTGCAGTTTTAGATAAAATAAACAAAGGTTTCTTAAAAAAGCCTCACTAAAATCTTGTGACAAATCATTGGAATCATTTGCCACCGAAGTTGATTCTTCAAGTACTTCACTGCATACAGTGACATCAGAAGGCTTGGTAACAGAGTCCTTGTATACAACACTTATATTTTCCATTGTGCATGTTCGATGTTTCCTGGACATATGAGCAGTGAATGAAGACGTCACATTAAATGTGTTTCTACAACCACTCACTGGACATGATACAGAGCGCCCCTCCTTTATGTGGTCTTTAAGGTGACAAATTAGCTCTTTGACAGTATGAAGCTGACACTGACACAGATCAAACACACATTTCAAATCTGTGGCAACACAAGAAGCCCCAACTGAAGGGGTGGGCAAGCTGTGAACCCGATAAAAATGGGCCTTAAAAGCAGCATATGTAGTAAATGTTCGCTTGCAGTTTGGGCCATGGCATTTGAAAAAACTATTCGGTTCATTTCTATGAATTTTACAATGCAATACAAATCCCCTCAATGTTGCCAATGTTTTACTGCAAAACTGACAGGTAATCATATTTACCAGATAAAGTTCACAGTAAAAGTCCCAAAAGTTACAGCACCTGGAAAACAAGAGGAAGAATAAAAATATTACAAATAGATCACAATTTAAAACTACACATTTGTGTTCATAGACAAAGTATATATATATTTAAATATACATCAAAATGATTTAATTTTTATAAGGTAACCTCTAGATTTTTTCTAGAAAATCTCACAAGTTTTGACAACTTTGAGGCAAAAAATACAAAACTATAACTTTTTTCAAGCACTTAGAACGTTTTTAACAAACATCACCAGTGTACTACAAACAGGGGGAAAAAACATTAACGGGGAGAAGGCGAACCCTATAAATAATGTGAGATCAATAAATTTCTTCCTTGTAAAAAGGAAAAAAAAAAGATTAAATCTTACTTTTAACCTGTTCAGTTTTCCACAAATTTTCTGTCTCTGACGAGAAAACAAATGTGTTGGCGCCACAGATATACAGCACGTTAAGCTAACATCGACCGTCTGCAGCAGAATATAACGTAACCGATCACAAACCTGTTAGCACCGTATCTAAGCTTAAGTACCGTCACTGCACGGCTTTAGAAATGTGAACAAATGATGTTTGCCTTGGTGAAATACTAAAATATTATCGGTTTACAGATAGAGCTTTGAAGTAAAACGGGACCGCTTACCGCACAGAGAAGACGTCTGTAGCTAACAGTCCCGTATAGAAAGTTCCAGCAGGACCAGCAGACTGTGCGCTGTCGTTGGTCCAATCAGCATGCAGAAACATGCTTAGCTGCG
>NC_050528.1:30704805-30708919 GCF_002922805.2 Oryzias melastigma
CTTCACCTTTGGGACTCTGAACACAGGCTGAAGAGTTCCCTGAAGGAGAAGGGATGCCTCTTCTGTCTAATGGGCGAATCGTCGTCCATGCCTTTAGAAAAATAATACAAGTTTGAAAGGACTCTATACTCCTTCCCTTTTTCATATGTTCAATAGCAGGGTTTCTATAGGAACCTTTAAAAACATAGGCTTAGCCTTCATGTCTTGCTTTAGCCAAAACTGTGAATAATACCAAATTTTAAAACTGACTATGATAATGCTAGTTTGTCTTTGCCATACCCGTCAGTGGAAAACCTCTCCAACTGAATGCACCACCATTTTCGTACAGCTGGCATTTCCTCCTTAAAACAACTGTGGTACTTCCTGAAAAAGCTAACCTCAGAGAACATCAGTGGAGTCGATGTGGAGATACAGAGAGCATACTGTAAAGTAAAAGTAACCTTTAGCATGTTGAAACATCATTTTAAAGTTATGATGGGGAAATACTCACCATCAGCATGAAGATGCCACAGGAGTTTCCTGCGAGCTGCCGAGGAAAGAACTGGGGAAAAAATGTGTGTCCTGAGTAAAGAGAGCTGATATTCACTTGCTAGTTTTTCTTACAATAATATGTGGTTGATAAGCTTTCAAATTTCAGCAGCAAAAATTATACCTCTAGGTTTCTTTCTGTCTTTTCAGTCCATAACCCAGAGTCAATAAGGGCTGCAAGTCTCCTGGAATTTTAGAAAATTACTAAGAAATCCAAAGTTAAAATTGATAAAGATTGAAGTAGCCAGAGAACAAGGCTTCACACTGAATCTTTGAGCCTGAGAACGAGGCTCATTTTAAAAAATGTAGTTGAACAACACACTTGGCCATTGAACAAGGCCAGAACACTTTGCATTTCTTTACTATCAACCTAAATATGGTTTTGTGGTGATCACCCCCAAAACCATCTGGCCGAAGAGAATCAAGAAAGAGTATTTGTTTCTCCGCTACCAATATAACCTGAAACACACATGTTGTCATCATACATGAAAACACAACACGTCAACTACAGTCAGAATAAGAAAGACCAAGAGAACTCACGCAGAGCAGAAAGGGCTCCAGTGACCTGCCTGTCTGCTCCAAGCTGGAAAAATAAGGACGTCCTTTGATCTATAATTTTCCTACAAGTTTGGCACAAATTAGTAAACATGCACACACGGGAATAATAATAATAATAATAAAAAAATAAAATAAAAAAAAAACACACACGGGCAAGCAGTGCAGCAGGCTTGCTTCTGGATCTTTCCAGGTGGGAACAGCATACAAGTCTGCAATATAAACATCTTTTCCCTAAATGAAACACACACACAATAAACATTCAAATCATGGGTACAGGTCTAGAAAATGTACACCAATATGACAGATTACGTGTCTTCGCGCAGCTTCCCCCACAATCTTCAGACAGGCATTCCCAATCTGAAGTGAATAGCAAAAGCAAGACAATAAGCTACAGAAAATATTTTTAAAACATTACATCATTTTTCCTTTTAATGCATTGGACACTTACAGCAGATTCCATACACTGTTCCAAACCTAGGCTCCAAAAGTCTTCTCGTATCAGGCAGATATTGCCCTCCTTCACCATCAGCTCTTTGGGAGGACGGTTTTGGTCCAAAACATATTCCAGCTAAATGAAAGGAAGATTTCATGTTGAATATGCGTAAATATTGTACCAATACCAAACAAGAAACTGATTCAAACTTGAACTACATCCCACCATAGAAACCATAAAACCACTGATGGCTTTGACTTATCAAGATTTAATGCATCTTACTAGGCTGGACTGAAGTTGGTTCAAGTCGTTTTGCCATTTTGGTCCTGGACTGTCATACTGATGGTCAGTCTGGCATCTAAGTGTCACATGTGTGTGATCAAGGGGAACTTTCCTCTCAGTTGACAGATCTGATGATATACAAATATGTAGAAATGGATAGAAACCGTTAAATGATTTTCAATATACAATAGATATTTAATTGTGATTACTAATGTGCATCTCATTATCTTACTTGAACATCTCATGTAGCTCCTGGACACATTCACTGCATGACGGGTTGCTCCCGTCATGATGGTGGCCACCCCTTTCGCTGTAATAACTGCGACAGTAAATGATGGTCCTTGGTGCTGGGAGGATAGTGTGTCTCCAGTCCATCTCTTCTTAGCATCCCCAGACAAGAGAACATCATCCCCTTCTTGAATGGTGCATGCCCGTTCATGCTTTCTTTTTCGGGATCCATATGTATTCCGCTGGGAGTCCTGTGCTCTTTCAATGTTATGAAGAACCTACAAAAATATTCAATGCAAAGCTGAAAAATAAATGTCATAAAATATATAAATTATACAATTATATAAAATCAATTTACTAAAGCAGAAAAAATGATAAAGATAAAATAAAAAACAAGAATTATACCCCCTTCAATTGTACTGACCGTTTCATTGAGGACAGTCATCTCCTGAACCCTACAATCAATGTCTTCCTCTGGGTCTGCCACTTTGAAGTCATCCCCCATTGGATAGACATTCATGACAGCAGGAAGACATGGATGGCGGTGAAATAACAAATAGTACGGACTGTGGCGGGTGGAGTGCTGATCATACAAAACATCTTAATTAGGTTATTTTCTCTTGCACTTCTTAGTGAGTTTTTAAAACTATAAATACAGTCTTAAAATGCTTCATTATAAGGCATGTTACAAGTAATTCCAACTGGCAGTGGAAGAAAACCGTACACAACAGCAGCAAGGTAAACATCCCAGTCATTGTGTTTGCTGTTAATATATTTTCTTAGAGCACGCTTTATGTTTTGGTTGGTCCTCTCGTCCTTTGAATTGTATTGTAGTGTAGAATGATAAATAGGCACCACTGATTTGATAAGACTTACTCAAAGTTAGTTATTTTATTGCCACTTCTTCGGGAGGTTCTGGGGATGGATTTAATTGGGCCTCTTCTGGAAACAAATACATCCTCACAATGACCGATTTATTCACTAAGTGGGTCATTGCAGAACCCCTGAAGACCAAAACTAATGACAAAAGAATTCTAACGACCAAGTTGTACACTTTTGGCATGGTCAGAAAAATTATCACCGATCAGGGAAAATAATTTGTCAATCAGGTTAAAGTTTGTGAAAGTGTTTTTCATACCTAGATTTATGATGTAGTACAATGTATTTTGGCTAAGTCTGTTCATGTTACTTAAGCTCAACGACAGAATTTTCACAATGCTAAATATAAAACACGCTGTCTCCAGTGCTTACTATCCCCAGACCAATTTTACAATTTCCCCAAACATGTCAACACAAGCTATGGTATGGAAAAACAAGGGACAGGTATAATAAAAAGTATATTTAATTGCTTCAGTTTTCCAAAATTGTTCCAGGGCAAATAAAATTGGCTTCAATGTTTTTATACTCTACATTTGTAGCTAAAATAAAAAGAAACAAATGTTCTTTGTTTCTTTTAGAAATGACACTTCCGAAAAGTTATTTTGAAACATTTTTCTTTCCCATCAAAACAAAATTAGATTTTTGCATTGCTAAATGAAATTAAACTTAATGTAATTATTTTAATATCAATTCAAAAATGAATTCAGTCCATTAAACTAGTATGTCCATTGCCCAGCCACTTGGCTTTTCTACCTTGTCTGGCCAGAGGACAGCCAGAGCCAAATGGCTGGGTTAGTTGTAATTTGCATGCCCAAAGAGCAGCCATGTACATGATTTGCACAGTAACGCCACAGCCATTAGGCTGTTCTAATCAACATGCAGAAAAAACAAGCCATGGCTGGACGAGTTTTTCTTGATTTCCCCTCACTTTTATCACATCTAGTAAAAGAGATTTATTGCTCATGCTTAAGATTCAACACTTTACACACACAGTACTTTAATGAAATGTACCAACACACATCGTGAGGATACAATTACAAGTTCAACCCTCAACGTTGTCTGCACACACTTGGCACTGCCACACCATCTCTTTCCTGCATTTGCCACATGTATACTTGTAGCAATCAACACAGCGCACTGTGGTATGATTGTTAGCGCACTGTGGTATGATTGTTCTCGCACCAACAATTCATCTGGCACATTGCC
>NC_050528.1:30709028-30710853 GCF_002922805.2 Oryzias melastigma
AGCAATCAACACAGCGCACTGTGGTATGATTGTTCTCGCACCAACAATTCATCTGGCACATTGCCCTTTTCCTTTGGCCAGGTGTTGGAGGTTGTTGTCGGAGACAGTTCTCCTTTCTTGCCTTCTTAGCTCCCACATATGACTGTGCAAGCTCCACCAGGAAGTCTGCCTTCCTCTCCTTTACTCCAGTGCATGCCCGATAAAGTACATGAGCATTCAGTGCTGCAATGTCAAGCATATTGTAAAACACAGCGACTGGCCATCGCCGTGTTCCTGAGCATACACTGGGCTCTTGTACCATCTGGTTCATGACGTCCACCCCAAATTTTGTGCTGTTGTAATCTGTGCCTGTGTTTGGCTTTTTTTCTAGTATACCCAGTCTCAACCATGCTGTGCACGGTACTGAGAATGCAGACAGTCTTCTTTCTTTTGAAAACACCTGATGAATAATATGAGATAAAATGTTATTATGATTTCACTTTTGCATATATCTTAAAGACACATGAATCCTTGACACAAAACAAGAAACGCATCCTAGCACAACATAAACCCTAATATATGCAACTGAATTCATTGCAGTCTGAAGTCTTTTTGACTGATTCTGGGAGCTACCGGCAAATCTTATTGACCGTGTCAAGCAGGGTGGTCTTCCGGCTAAGCAGTTGTCGTCCAGGGGACACGGATGCAGAGAAGTAGTCTGTGGAAAAAGTTCTTCTGCCCCGTGGGACGACTGGGGTCTTTTCCAAAATATAGGATGATACTGCACACATACTTGGATTTCAAGTCACATGCCACCCAGAACTTGATACCAAACTTGTCTGGTTTTGAGGCAATGTATTGCAGGAAACAGCAGCGAGTCTTTATTGGAAACAGCTGCCCATCAAGAGTGATTTACCTGTCTTGGTTGAAAGATTTGATGCAGTTGGCAATGAAAGATCCCCAAACATTTGAGATTGGAGCAAACCTGTCAGTGTGTGCCCATGTCATGGAAGCGTAAATGTCACATGATGTCTTTGAAGCGGTTTCTGGACATAATCTTTGAGATCAGTGGATTTCCGGTTTTCGCTGACAATGCTTCTTGCATAGATGGAAGTCTGATCACCCCTCGCAAAAGGAGAATGGCAATGAAGGCCATCAGTTCAGGGACGCTCATGAACCAACTGTCGTCCTCTGTCTGGCATCCATGCTGAACAGTGCATTCCTGAATTGTCCGTAGCATGTCCAGAGTGAGGAAACAGAGGAAACTCTGTAAATAAGTTGATACTGTTTCCGGGCCAACGCAGTTGGCTCTCCCTCTGCTGCGTAACATTCAATTGGTCTGTGATGAAGAGGCCTTCCAACCTGTTCTTCGTTCCAGATTGTTGCATCTTTTGCCTTCTCTGTTGTTGCAGTATGTGTCTCCAGTCGACATCTCTTTTCTGATGGTGGTGAAGTCTCTTCATCTGTGATCAGATTTATGACGTGAGCAATGAAAACCTCCAGCGAGGTTATAAATATATGCAAAGATGTCATATATTGTTTCACCTCTTCATTTTTAATTTTATTACTATTATTAACCAACGTACTTCCTAGACAACTGCCATAACCAGCAAATAAAAACAAGATGTTAAAGAAATCTTACCAGAAGAAGCATCAGTCTGACTCTGAGCTCAGCTGAAGAGGTATCTCTTCTCCGTCTGAGTCGCAAGGGTTAACTTGATCCAGGATCATTTTCAAAGTCTGCTCAGTGTTGTAGAATTTAGGCATCTTTGTTTTCTAGTTGACTAACTTTGTCAGAGCTTGGAGGCTCTTTTGAAGCAGAAAATTTCCCCCACCCTGATCTAAA
>NC_050528.1:30711178-30713610 GCF_002922805.2 Oryzias melastigma
TCTTCTAGTTCCCTAACTTTGTCAGAGCTTGGAGGCTCTTTTGAAGCAGAAAATCTTCCCCACCCTGATCTGAGCATGGAATTAGCTGGGACGTTGAAAAGTCGTCATCCGGTCAATTAGGCAGGTATTGCTGCATTTACAAATGAAAGGCGGATGACTGCAGGCTATTAATTTACTCATTTTAACTAACACAGCCTTTCAGTTGTGGTCTGGACGCTCATGGGCCGGGGTAGTAGAAAATCCTGAATGTTCTGGTGTTAAACTTACATAAAATAGTGTTTAAGCTGTAACATGAAGCTATGTATAGAAATTTCAACCTATGATTTTTGTGTTCATTGCATGCTGAACTCATAACAGCTACTGATGCTCAAAACTGACAGTTATTTTGAGGGCCTCCTTTCAGATTTGATCAGTTAGGTGGGCCTGTCCTGTTGCCCACTGTAGGAAGGTTGAGACAGATAGGAGCTTTCAGTCCAGTTTGATGCAAACTTTCATCTCCAGAACTCCACTCTGCTTGGTAGTCTTCTAATAAAGACATTTGAAAGAAAAACTAAAATGTTTCGTTGGGCATAAAGGCCCTGGAAAATACCAGCGACAAAGATATCTCCACAAATCTTTAAATTAAATGGTACATATAACATTGTTTTCCTGGTAGTCACAAATGCCAAATTTTTGAGTTTTACGGCGTTCCCCGTCACCCTCGAACAAATGCATCTGTATTCCATGAATCATTTTTGTTGATGAGACACCACAACTTTAATTGCAAGCATGACTTGACCTTTGTTTTCTTGAAAAATGAGCACTAATCAAAAAAATGAAAAGGGAACTTCTCTTTAAATGCTAGCACTGTAGTTGAGGGTGTGTTGAACAGAAAAAAAGAGCGTGTTCAAAAAAGAGGACTAGGCTGTGATGAAGAGAGCCCAAACTGAACCTTAAACCTGTTTGAGGGAGGCCAAAGAGGCTCACAGGAGGAAGCTGGAGAGTAAACTGAAGAACAGCAACATGCGTGAGGCCTGGCATTGTACAAAAACTCTGATTGGCTGCAGCAAAGGAAATGGCAGGGTGGAGAACAGGGGCCTGGAGAGAACAGAGGAGCAGAACTCCATGATCTAAGGAGCACGCAGTCCGAACCCAGTCTAAGAGAAAAAAATCAAATAAAACAAAGATAAAAGTCAGTTAAAACAAAAAGCCATTCATCCATCTTTTTCCGCTCATCCCGGACTGGGTCGCGGGGACAGAAGTCTAAGCAAAGATGTCCAGACTTCCCTCTCCCCGGCCACTTCCTCCAGCTCCTCTGGGGGAACCTCGAAACATTCCCAGGCCAGCCGAGAAAAGTAGCCTCTCCAGCGTGTCTTGGGTCTTTCCCAGGGCGTCCGCCCAGTGGGACATGCCCGGAACACCGCTCCAGGGTGTGGTCCCGGTGACGCCAATCTGGGCGACGTAACTGGATCTCTGGTGTTTTCACACATGAAGGGGTTCTGATCGTTCTTTGTCTTGCCTGTCACCCAGAACCTGTCTGCCATGGGAGACCCTACCAGGGGCAGAAGCCTCCGACAGCATAACTCCAGAGATCACTCGAGCACTCAAACAACTCCACCACGTTAAGGTGGCGGTTCAAGGAGGCATGCAATAAAAGTTAGTCTAAACTGGGTTCAGAAAACTACTAAGGGTACTTAGCTGAACAAGGGGTGAGGTCACTACCACATCCCTCTGCTGCTGGTCTCTGTCAAATGTTTGACAATTTATCACGCTTGCTTTTGAATAAAAAGGTCACTTTCTGCAGTCGCCAATTTGAAGTCATTTTTTTCTTCTGTACCCCCAAATGTGTTTTGAACAAGTTTGTATTTTGTTTTTCCATGTCCCGTCCTCCCAGGTGATTTTTATTTTTTTTGAAGGGGGGGGGGCATCTGGGATATGCCCTTTTGGGGAGGGGTACTGTTATGATTATAAACTTAGGTTTGGAGTTTGTCAGTTGAAAGGATTTTAGGTCATGTTTTGAATTGTCACAAGTTTCATGTTCCTGATTAACAGCTGTCTTCATTTCCGTCAATTGCCCTCAGCCTGTTAAAATATCTCTGCTCTGCCCTATCCCCTCTGTGGTTCTCCATGTGTTGTCATATTTTGGTTAATTTATTAAATGGTCAGTCTCTATTACCATACCTGGTCTCTTGCAAATTGGGTCCTCCACCAACACTTCTTGAAATTTACTGGACATTTAAGTTGATAGTACAAACAATTGAAAGTTTTTTTTCTTCTTTCCATTGAAGTGAAAAAAAAAATGTTACAGGAACTCATTTATAAACCTACACAGATGCCATCTTGGCTCTCCATTTCATTTTTTCATTTCATTTATTTCATTTATAAAGCACCTTTCACCACCAGCCAAGGAGGCCCAAAGTGCTGTACACAAGAAAATACAGTACATAACAATC
>NC_050528.1:30714053-30721132 GCF_002922805.2 Oryzias melastigma
CTCCAAAAGTGTGACCTCTCTAATATTCAGTGGCAACTGGTTCCACTTGCTTCCACAGCAAACTTAAATTTGGTTCTTGGAACCAGTAGCAAAGACTTAGAGGGAGAATGTTTTAAAATTAGATTGCAAAGGTAAGACGGTGCCGTACCTGCCTGTGATTTAAAAGCAAAGATAAGAATTTCTCCTCCAAATTTAGTCTATTCAGTCGCCATTCGTTCACGATACAGACATGAGATGCGTTTCCATTAACTGAAATTTCGTAAATTGGAATTTTGATAATAAATTCTAATGGAAACACCAGAATATCGAAAAAACTCGCATTTTGGTGGTATGGTGGTAATGATGATTTAATGGAAACAGTGTCTTTTCAAAACTTTTCGAAAAATTCCTAGAATTTTGATAAAGTTTTGCGCAAATATGTAATGGTAACACAGCTACTGCCATGTTGGAGCCTGACAACTCCAGTAATGGTGATTGGCCTGAATCGGTCTTGATGTTTCCATGGCAACAACTCTCACTAGTTGGGAGAGACCTTGTTTGAAGTCCACACCCTTATCACTTTAAAACGTATGACATGGGAGACCAGCACCACATCATTTCATCAAGACATCTGGTCAGTTTATAACTCGCAATTCAAATATCATAGAAAAAAAGTGGATTAGTATAGACATGTAAAAAAAAATATCAGAGCAAGAATGGTTAGTCTGACAAATAAAATGAGTAATTATAATTATTTCTAGAAGTCTATGGGATTTTGGCTTCTCGGAGCCAGCAGGTACTTCCTGCTTGGAACTTGAAGGTCTAGGGGCCACTCAGTCCAGTTCTTATTTACAGGCAATGTTATTTCATCCAGCTTGCTCTACTGACAGACATTTTATGGCATGACACTGGACAGGGCTGAGTTTGGTCTGCACTTATTAAATAAAAGCTTAAAAGTTTTCTTCATTCAAGATACAGTATTGGTAACTATGTGGTAACAACAATAGAGTACCCCATTACTGAAGAATGTAACACTTACCAAGCATCATTTTTTCCCCTTTATTTCTATTAAATCTCTTTCAAATATGAATAATTATAATACAATAAATATGATACAAATATAACAATATTAATAACTACAACAACAATAGCATAACATAATACAAAATACATTTGAAATGGAGCAGTCAGAAGCGTATCTTAATGAAGCTTGCCCCTAAAAAAAAAAACAAGAAGGGAGATAAAAATGCAAAAAAATACAATATTATATGAGGGAAGATAAAGAAAATAATTCAAATAATTTTATATAAATAATGATGATAGTAGTAATAATAATAATCGATAATACAAAAAAAATAAATAAATGAGATTTTGCTCTGAGATGTATATTCTGTCAGGCCTTGACAGTTCTTGCCCCTTTACTGCCCTCTCCTGGGTTCTTTTTGTATTTGTTTTTCCTTTTTTTGGTTCTGTTGCTCACCCTCTTGCTATCTCTCCTCAAAAGGGGTTCAAGGCACCCTGGCACACCTGCAGCTCTGCATCCCAGTGATGGATAGGAACACTTCCTCCTCCTGCTTGCCAGTCCATCTGCTTACATCAGTGGTTTTAATCTCACTTTAGAGTTTTGTGAACCCTGGCCTAACCCATTGTTTATCAGTGTTTTCTTTTTGTTTTCTCCAGCCTGCTCTGGATCCCTTGACTGCTCTAACGCCGTTCCTTTTGGACTCACATCTTCTCTCCACCTGCCTCACTTTCTTCTCCCAACGGTCACTCTGTCCTTCTGACCATGACATAAACACAATATTAATGTAATAAATCATAAACTTGTTTATCTTCTCATGTATATCTGCATGTCTATTTTAAAAAACCTTGGTTCAAACATTGTGGGCAGAACATCTCAGTTTCTCTATAACTCCAGTCTACTTCATCCAAACCACCGCATGTTTCTGTATTCCGTCATATTTTTTCTAGATCTATCCAGTGCAGCTTCATTCGTCCTTCCCTATTCTTCTCCAGCAGCATGCTCAAATTGAACAAAGGATTTGTGGTTCTTTGTTTGCAGGAAACCAAACTGCTGATCATAATCATTACCTTCTGACCTTGGTCTAAACTTCAACCAGTATTTCCCATTATTCATTGTAACTTACCAGCTTTAGTTGTCTGTAGCTTCCACAACTGCTTCTTAAAAAAACAAGCACCAGTAAGTTAAGTTTTCATCAAATTGTCATGGAGTTGGGTGTTTTGGTGTTTGTGGTTGCAGGCTGCTGTGCTACTGAATGGGCACAGCTGTTTTTAGTTATTTGTCTTGCAGGCATTTGGGGGGGCCCTCACGGTGTCACTGGTGTCAGAATGTTATGATTCTTTCCTGTGTCGTGGTTTACGTGTTTATCAAAGGGTCTATACCATGTGAAAACAAAGCTTTTGAGCTTTAAGGTGCATTATAATGTTAATTCCTCACAAAAAAAACACCCCAAAGTAGTATTTTGATCTGTTCACGTATTTTGATCATTCCTCTACAAACCTGCGCTCTGAGCACCAGCCCCTTCCAACCCAGTCTAGATAAAACTGTCATGGTGCCTGGTCAGGTGTGCTGCCGGTCTACTGCTCTGTTTGAACGTGAGTGTGAAAGAAAAGACAATAAAACCCGAAAGATTGTCTACAGGAGAACTGAACTTTTGAGTCTAATGAAAAGGAAGGCTGGAATGAGGCATAATATCCCGAAAGAGTTAAGAAGACGATACAGAGGGACCCGTGCTGGAGCAAAGAGGAAAGCGAAGGCCATCGCCAAAAAACAATGCAGCCAGATATAAACCACCAGTGCTTTCAGTGATCATGGGGAACGCAAATGCCGTGACAAATAAGACGGATGAACTCCTCGGGTTGGTCGGCAGTCAATGGATTTATCGTGAGTGCTGTCTTCTCATGCTAACGGATACTTGGCTAACAGCTAGCATACCCGACACCAATGTGGAGCTACCCGACTTTTCCCTGGTGCGCGCCGACAGAGACACGGCACATCCCCTACATGAGGCCTTCACTAGCAGGAGGAGCACATTCAGCAGCAGACTGCTCCACGGACAGAATGAAGAACTCTTTTGTTCCTCGCGCCATCCGGCAATACAATTCTTTGGCTGAGCATCTGAGGAGCCTTTAATTATTTTAATCCACTAATTTTTAATCTATTAAATCTATTGATATTTAACTATTTATTCCTGTAATTTTAATTTATTTTTTAATCTTTTAATTTTATTTTTAAATCTACAACTCCTGTTGTTCTTATTGTCCTTTATGTGTGTATGTTTTTATGATTGTCAGCAGATGACCACATTTAAATTTCCTAAGGGATTATTAAAGACCCTATCTATCTATCTATCTATCTATCTATCTATCTATCTATCTATCTATCTATCTAGTCTAAGGCACACCTGTGCACCAATCATGATGTCAGATCAGCATCTTGATGTGGCACACCTGTGAGGTGGGATGGATTATCTCAGCAAAGCAGAAGTGCTCACTGTCACACATTTAGATATTTTTGTGAACAATGTTTGAGAGAAATGGTAATATTGTGTATCTGGAATCAATTTTAGATCTTTAAGTCCATCTCATGAAAAATGGGAGCAAAAACAAATGTGCTGTGTTTATATTTTTGTTGAGTGTAGTTCACTCTGAAAGGCTTAAGAAAATGATGGTATGGCCCCTTTAAAGTGTTTGTGGAAACTGGTCTTCCTGCACGTAGTGTTCTGCTGCACAACCAAAACCCACAACTTCTTCCTTTTCTCTTGTGGTGATACAATACAGTATTTCCGGGATGTGACCAAATACACACATGTCAAGAGTTTTGTTCAAACAAGAAAAAATTACATTCACATCTTTGCATAATAAAACTCTGATGTTTTATTTTTAAAAATATTTGAATAGCTGAAATTCACTCGCTGGTCACTAAATTTTTCACATCTGTTCAACACAAGTTTCTAATCAGCTAATCACACAGCAATGCATTTATGCATGTAGACATGGTCAAGACGATCTGCTGCAGTTCACACTTAGCACCAGAATGAGGAAGTAAGGGGTTCGAAGTGACTGACTGTTTGCAGGGTTGTTGCTGACAGGCTGGTCTTTGTTTCAGAAACTGCTGATCTAACGGGATTTCACCAACAACTATCTCTACAGTTTACAGAGCATGGTGGTGGTAGAATGGTGTGAAGGATAATTTATTGGCAGACTTTGGACCCCTTAGTACCAATTGATTATGGTTATAACACAACACTCCTTAATAGGTATTGTTGCTGACATGTCCATCTCTTTCTGACCACCATGTAACATCTTTTGATGATACTTCCAGCAGGATAAGGCTCCATGTCATAAAGCTCCAACATCACAGTGTTAAGAAATGTCGTCAGACCCATAATGCAGGAGACTTGGCTCAGTGGCAGAAACTCAAACATTTAATAAAAAAGCTGAAACATGACAAAACCATAAGAGACAAAGCAGGTGACCTGAGCAGAATGAGCTGAAAACCAGATACTTAAATACCCTGAGGGCAAATACCGGAAATAAAGACCGCTGTGAATCATGCTAAACCTGACACTGGTGTGACCAACAAGAATGGATGACTCAATACAGAACATGACCACAACCACAACACAACCGAAAAACAGAATAGGTTGACAAACATCAAACTCAGACTGATTTCTTGAACATGACAGTGAATTCACTGGACTCTGATGACCTCCACAATCACCAGATCTCAACCCAATAGAACTTCTTTGGGATTTGGTGGAACGGTAGATCTACATCATGGATGTTCAGCCGACAAATCTGCAGCTACTGTGTGATGCCGTCATGTCAATATGGACCAAACTCTCTGAGGAATGTTTCCAGTATCTTGGAATAAAGCAGTTCTGACAGGGAAAAAGGGTCAAACTTCTAGTAAGATGGATGTCATAAAATGGCCTGTGTATCATCAATATCTAAGATTAATATGTATCTCGATCGAATCCATCCCCTTCTCAACTCACTCCACACTGACTCACTGTCTAACAGACACCAAAGTATGGTTGAAACAAAACTTTCTTAAACTCAACTGTGACAAAGCAGACATAATCCTAATTTGTCCTGAAAACATTACTAGTTCTACCCCAAATCCCAACACCACACTCTCACCAACACCTGTCATCGGCAATCTTGGAATAATTTTGACTCCAATTTTACATTTGAGCAAGATGTAAATCAAATAACCCGGTCTGCTTTCTTCCACCTCAAAAACATTGCTGGTATTTTCTCTTCCCTGTCTTTCTCTGCTGCTGACACGCTCATTCATGCATTCATTACATCCCGTTTAGACTAATAACATTCTGTACGGTGTACCTTGCAAAACACTTAACAAACTTCAGTACATTCAGAACTCTGCTGCCCGTCTCCTCACACTCACCTGCTCCTGTGAGCACATCACGTCCGTTCTCCAGAACTTCCACTGGCTCCTCATCTCTCAGCCCATTCACTTTCAAAGCCCTCCATAGCCTTGCCCCATCCTGCCTTACTGATCTGTTTTTAAGAAAACCCATCTTTTCAAAACTGCTTTTAATCTTAAATTTTATTACTTGTATTTCCATCATTAAATTAAATGTTTATTACGGCTTCTTCTTAATGTAAGTCATTTATTTTGTAATCGTCTTTGAGTATCTTTTAAAAGCTGTATATAAGTAAAATGTCTTATTATACTGAATTATAAAGGGAAAGCGTTTTTTAGTAAAAAAAAAAAAAAAATTGTGGCTCAAACAGCAATGCAGCAGCTCCCCAGCAACACAGAATATTTGATCAGAGAGAATTATAACTGGTTTGCACATTCAGCAAAATGTCAACGTGATTACAGAGCCATTTACCAAACTATTAACAATCCCCATTAAAACTAATCTCTCCAAGTCTCATATTGCATTGAGAGAGTTCTTGACCAAGAACATGCTCTAGCTTTGCATTTCTCTGAGCACTGCTATGCTATGCTGCACGGCTCCTATGCTAAATGTCCAAAGGTAAGAAACATTTTATATCTGCATTTTCTTCGTCATTTATTGTCAGAGATAAGAGCAGTTAACAAGTGCTTCCAGTTGGAGACTGGGGATAGCCTTGCTATGTTTCGGGACTTGAACAGGCTGTATTTGTCCACGCTAAAATGGATCGTGAAGCCGAGTGTGTTATGGATGACTAACAACCAGCAGCTCGGAGAACTGGTCACAGACACTGACCTAGGGACAACATTTGGGCAAAAGTTGGGGGGCAGTTCTCTCTCAGTTGACAGAAAGCATGCTGTCCTTACACGATACACTGAATATTTTTTAAAGAACTTGAGATCGAGTATCAACTGTGTTTGGCTGGGTCCATGGAGCTGCTCCAGAAGCTAGAGCTCATCTCTCCCACTTCAGTAATGTGCAACAGGATTCAAAAGCTGCCAAAGCAGGTTTTTTTTCAAGCTCATTGGATTTTTTTAAGACACAATGGAGAAGTGATGCTGCAGGAGGGTTTTCTCATGAGACAACTGATGCATTCTGGCTGGAGGTGGAATCTTTTCAAGATGCAGCAGGGAGGCACTACTTTCAAGATTTGGCGCTAGGTGCAATTAAATTTCTCAGCCTCCCAATCTCAAATGCACCAGTGGAAAGAGCGTTTTTTCAAGTCACTTTGCTGGAAGACAATTCAAGAAATTGAATGGGACTGCTGCTCCTGTCTAGCTCGACGGATGTGGGCTCTGGCGTAACACGGAATGGATGGACATCTGCAACAGTCCGCGCTTGTTGCTGGGGAAATTTGATTCAAGAATGTTCCGATCATTACTCAGAATTCAATATACAGTATTATAATTCATAAAAGAAATTCATAGATTTTCTGTTCTGTGTTTCCAGCTGTTCTTAAAGATAGAAACAATCCTAAAATAAGAATTTTTGAAAAAATCTACAGAGAATGTCTTGTTGCACACATTTGGACTTGTTTTCTACTGATCAAAACCTATGAGGAGCCACTTTAGTCTTTAGGAAATTTGGATTTGCATTCATGACCTTTTTTTTAATAATTTGAATTAAATATCTTCTTTGGCACAAATAAAA
>NC_050528.1:30721203-30723376 GCF_002922805.2 Oryzias melastigma
GAAGCTCAAATAACTTATTTTCAAAACAAAAGATGCTCTGTGTCAAACAGGATCATCTCAGTGCAGCTTTGGACAGCTAGTAACCAATGTTGTCCAGAATAAGATATGTGCTTTTCACTCATAAAAGATCAAACTTTTTACTAAAGTTTTGCTTTGCATATAAAATCTGTACATTCTGAAGGTAGTATAGAGCAAACAAGACGTCTTCAAGTTTTGTTCTTTCTTCCCTCTTTGTCCTCAGCAGTCTTGCACTGCTGTTATTTTAGTTGGGATTGGACCTTGGTAGTCTTAGTTTGCAGGCTTTGTTTATTTGTTTCTTTTAGATAATTTTGGTTGGGCAGCCATTAGCAGGGAGCTGCTGACTCTGATGGTCGACATGTCTGGGTCTGCCACCATGGAGAGATAAAAGAGCCACATGCGGTTCTGAAGCCACAGGTTGCAGACCCCTGGTGTAGGCCTACATTTTGGTAGCTAAGGTTTTGTAGTTTCTGTAAACGACCAGTAGGTTTAGCTCGTAACCTAGAAAAATGTGTGTTGCGCGCACTTTACACTTACACTTTAGGAGTCATAAAGGAAACGGTACGAAGCAGCATCGTCACCCATGACTGTTTTCACGGTAGATTGGTTAAAGTTGCAATAAAAATGTAAAGTTGCAGGGCGAGGAACAAATCTCAGGTTTGCTTGAATATGCGTTAATAGTTGCTACTGCAACATCACAAATTCCTGGAGGCACCGATTAACATTTTGACGAATTTGAATAGGTTTTTCTTACAATTCATGAAGAATGGTTACATTCTTAGAGCATATATTTTTGGGCCACAACCATTGTAGTTCTAAAGCAAGAAGATACGTAAGGGATAATACCCGAAAAAGTGTACATTATGAAAAATGAACGCACGACGTGGAGGCCTGAACCGTCCAACGCAAAGTGCGTTAAATTCTCATAATGCAAGGTATTATCCTGCTTATACCATGGTTATTCAAAATAGAAATAAATATTCAATCAATATTTAGAACTTTATTCTTGTTGTGTCTTTGGTTTAGCTCATTTTTTTCACAAAAAATTGACTATTTGATCCGTGATGCGCCTTGTTGTCATGTGTCATGCAACACGGCAGAGAGCCTGAAGCCCTTACAGACCTCAACTGTAGCGGTAAAGTGTTGCACTTTTGGAAGGAAAACCTGGACAAATGTGTATTTATTTTCTTCTTTTTCTGGTGTTAATCCTTTAGTGAGTGAGCATCTAGAACATAAACAGCACACAATCAGCTTCTGTCTCAGCGTTTCATTTCACGGCAGGTTTGGTAGGCCAGATCCAAATTCTCCCCGTCTCCCTTCCCCTTAGCCCCCCGCCTTCGTTTATCCCTCCTTGCTTGCTAAAAACGGAGGTTGATGGAAAAAAAAGTGTCTAATATTAAAGACATGACTTTCGTTTGATGATGTCATCAATACCGCCGGTCCGCTAGCGTTAGCGCGAAGCTTCCAGCGCTCAAATATACATAACAAGAGCAGTTTTAAAACTTTAAAAAGTCATGCTATAACATAAAGTCATTACTTACATTTAAATGTAAACATCTGTGGCTCAGAGCACACCAAAGGGAAGAAAGGCGCTTCTTAGTGCGACACGGTTTACTCTCTCGATGGCAGACTTTGGACCCCTCTGTTTGGAGTGTGAAACTTAAAAAATAATAATCCCGCTGTAGGTAGCATATGTGCTCGGCCACTGGGCTCCACTGCCAGTGCAGGGTTAGCTGGAATCCCTAGTTCCACTGCAAGTCAGCGTGCGACTGGGTCGAAGTCTTTCTGGTTTGCCTCCACAGGAACCTGCTGCTTTTTTTTTTTTTTAAACGTCTTGTTTCGTCCACCAAAACTGGGCACAGATGCTCCACGGTCCTCCACATCAACTCCACTTTGCCACCGGGTCAGCCGCTCCGTTCAGGATCACATTGGTGCTTCGGGGACCTGGTGGCCTGTTGGGACTTGTGCTCCTACAATTTGCTTTAATCTTGACGGAGCAGCTGATGGACTGATGTTTTTAACTTGTGATTTTACTGATCTGTGTGACAAAAAGGGTCTGTTTGCCTGTTCATTTGTTTTATTGTTTCAGAGCTGCCGCAATGGGGACTGGTTCTGAAGTGGACAACGTTATGATTGTTTTGCGTCCTCCTTGGTT
>NC_050528.1:30723463-30730256 GCF_002922805.2 Oryzias melastigma
ATCACAAGCCTTTTAATAGTCCAACATTTTAAACTATTTATAATGAATCAACTTTTGAAAATCTGGAACCACGCCTCCATCTGGTTTGAGTCACCCTTTTTTTTCAGTGTGTGCCTGAACTGCTCGTGTTGCCGCATTAGTAGTTTCCTGTCCCTGCTTGATCTTCTCTTGAACTGATGCGGCGTGCTCAGTCGTCTGAAAGTTCTAACTGTTTCTCTGACTAATATGGAGCGTTTTTCTAAAATAAAAAGACAGAAGTGGCAGATCAGAATCCCTGGATTACAATAGAATACCAGGGGATTTTTGTGGCAACTTTTTATTTTTATTTTTTGTGTGTGTATGATTAACGAGTTAATTAAAAATATAAGGACACTTTAATCTGAGGCGAAAAGAGTAGTTGTTTAAGCCTCTCTAGGCTGCTTGAACACCTGCTTGCTCAGAGTTTCATTGGATCCTATTCCGCCAAGTTGAAGTCTCTTTTACATGTTGTGCGATAAGCCTCATAAACGTTGTGGCGTTCCAATGCTGATATAACCGTTCCATCTGAATTTACATTCCCCTGTGATCGGAGAAACTAACTCCTTATCTTGTGGCTTAGTGTCGCTGCAGCAAGGCTCATTTTCTTTTCTTTTTGTTTTTTTTTAAACCAGCAGTGGGCATCCAGCATATGCTGAATAATTTGATCAAAATAATCATGGTTAAAAATGTAATTTTTGATGAGAAATGTGATTTAAGTTTCAAGCAACAGAACTTTTATGCTTCTGATGGCAACTAGGAAGTAACACTCTCCCTCCCTTCTTCCGTTTTTACTGACTTGTAGCTGAGAGCAAGTTCTGAACGTGCTTCAAGAATAATGGAGCAGGTGCCCCTTTTAACCATTGTTTCTCTGGTCATTTTGGGTCAAATGCAAGGTAAGACTGTTGTGTATGATAATTCAAGCTTTTTTTTTTTTTTTTTTTTTTAAACAGTATGTTAAAGAAAATGGTGTCCCTGTCTGGCAATGACGTGTTGCCAGTGTAAAAATGGGCTCGGACACGTTTTTCATTCTTACTGTACCAAACCTTTATAAATGTAAAAGTTAAGTCCACCGGTCTGCAGCCTGAGGCTCGGGAGCAGCATGTAGCTCTTTCAACCCTCCATCATCCTCTTTGATTTTGAAGTAAATTATGATTTGAATAGAAAATGGATTCTTAGTGTTGGTTTCTTTTCACTACTTAGGTTATTTTTATTTGTATTTTAACATGCTGGGTTACAGAACAACGTTAAAAGGTTTAATACTGTCAGCACATGTTATCTTCATGGGTGTGGACAGAGCCAGCCTGGGCATAGGTGACCTAGGCAGCTGTCTAGGTCACCACGTGCTAGAGGGTGCTCAAAATCACAATGGTTACAAATTAATGTTTTTTTTACAGTTTGACACACAACTTGTTCCATGTTTAAATGACAAAAGTAATTAAAACGCATATATAGCATCACTATTTAGTAGGGCTGCAACGAGTATCCGGGTGCTCGGGTATTCGCGATCTGCTCCCAGAATTTCGAGTACGGATATTCGCCACGTCCAAGATCGCTGATTCGCGATCTTTATAAATGTAGTAAATTGTAGCAAAAGATGATCAAAATATCAATTGGGGACAATGTATTTTTGCTCTGAAATACAGATTGTCAGATTTTAAGTTTACGAACTAAAATAAAGCCAAAAGAGCCGCCGTATTTCCACCGGAAATAAACACATCTTCCTGACGGTAAAGCTTCCGGTTTTCAAAGTAAAACTAGCGAGAGCTTTTTTCCGTTCAAAAACTGAGAGTTTCGCTCACAGAGCGTTGGATGTAATCAACGTCAATCAGCTGATTCTGCTGAGAAAAAAAAACTTTTCATAGGAGCTCTGCAGAAATATGTGATACTTAGAACGTAAAATATTGAAGAACTTTGAAGATAGAAAACTGTGTAGAACATTTTCAGGTTTTGTTGTTAAATGACCCAAAACAGCAGTGGTTTTTATCCTTTTTGTGTTGTTTTACTGCTGAACCAGAAGATTGAAAAACAAACAAAAAAACTTTAAAATGACCAAAAAAATGTCTTTTTATCTTAATCTTTATGTTGTTTTAATCATTTTTTTCATTCTAATCACCTGCTCTAAATAAATGTATAAATAATGATTAAATACAAATATTTTCAATTTTCATCCATCTAGTAAATAGACATACACATAGCAATAAAAATTATAATAAAAAGTGAGAATCATGGTTCAACTCGTGAATCGTTGCTCTTGATTCGTGAATCGAATCAGATCGCCACCTCAGTGATGATCCACAGCCCTACTATTTAGTGCCTCTTTAAAAGTTTTAAGGATAAAAAAAAGACCACTGAGCTTTTGGTCGAAAAAGATCAATTTAGCTGGTGATATATATATATATGTATATATATATATATATACATATATATATATATGTATATATATATATATATACATATATATATATATGTATATATATATATATATATTAGGGTGGCCCAAAAAACATTTTTCCTTTTTTCACCTAATTTGAGCAATGCATTTTGGTCTACTACCCATTTTAGTTAACACATAAAATTTTTAGGTAAAATAAACAACATTTAGAGGTTGCACAATGTCATAGAAAAACGGCCCATCTACCATAAGCGCTGGATAATATAAATCAGTAAGAACATCAGTTTAAAAGTCTTTATTTCTTAAGGTATCATATATATAATAATTATATAATGCAAAGGAAAACAGAAATGTTCTAACACAAAATTCAGTTTATTTTGATATATATAATTATTAATTATATATAAGATATGAATCAAAATAAAATACCATAAGCTGCATTCCAGTAATACATCTATTACTGCTTATTCACAGGGAGAAATTGCAAGACCTTTGACAACTGTGTTTTTCTTTGAGTCAGGGTAACTTTTCCTGTGCTGTTGAATCACCTGCAGTAGGAATTGTTTCTGATCTTCTGATCTGGTTAGAATAGCAAAAAACTTTTCCTCTCAGCCTGTTTTCTTGTTACAGGGTTAGACATTTGACAAAATGCATAATTGTGTTCTTTCTTTGTTGGTGATTTGACAGTTTTGTCAGTCCTGTTCTGCCACTGCTAAACTGATACAACTCTACAAGTGGTGCAGTGGTTTTTGGCTTATTAAAGAAATATAATGGAGTATATAATGAAAGTGGTAGAATGGACAGTATGATGAGTACATATATACTGGATCACTAACAGCACATAAGACATTATATTGCGACAAACCGACATGCTTTTGCTATTTGAGCGAAAAGTCTTGGAACTTCAAGCGGCTTGTGCAACCTCTAAAATATCTCAGATTTGCCTGGAATTTTAACCCTGTAGCCTTTGCCTGTATGGTCAAGGTTTGCAGGGTTCAAATCCAGGAATTTATGAAATTTATTTGTTTGTGTGTTTTTATGGACCACCCTAATATATATATATATATATATATATATTTTTTTTTTTAATTCAAACCATTGGAAAATAAGCTTGTAGCAGTGACTTAGGTGCCAAAATTATGGAAAGAAAATAGTCTCACTGCATTTATGTATGTGTAATTCTTGATAAAATTGGACTTTATAATCTCACAGGGGGATATTCAAACATTATGGCAGCCCCTAGAAAAACAAAACAAGTGCTGGTTCAGTTGCAGCTCACCAGGGGCCCGTTTCAAGAAGCAGGTTTTGTTGAAACTCCGAGTTCCTGAACTCCAAATTCAGGGAAACTCTGAGTTTTCAGTTTCAGAAACGAAGATAACGTAAACCCGTGAAAGTGGGTGAAACCAAACCTGTTCCAAGAAGCGAGTTAAGCTGAAATCAGAATCAGTCACTATGGTAACTGAGTCTGTGAACGAAACCTGGTCGGTAGCAGGTTTTCTTCAGGAAACTTAGAGTTCTCTGCGGTCTCCGCCCCTTTTTAAAGTGAAAGATGTTCAAATATGATTATTATATTATATTAACATTTGGAGAACATTCACATTAGAGACGTCACGTTTCCACCACGCAGAAACCAGAATGACATGTTCATTCATAGAGGATCATGTAGAGAGGAGGCTGATTAATCCAGAGGTAATGTTATTTACGTCGGTAGAGGATTTGGAGGACACGAGTCGACTGACTGCAGTTTCCCAATTCATTTTTATTTGAGCAATTTTATAAATAGCGATTTTTTTTTTTTTTTTTAAGGGACTCCCTATTTATAATACAGAGTTTTCTTTTCCTCGTTTTAAACCTTTAACAAAGAAAATTGTTACATTTCAAACACTGAAAATGGCTGTCAACTGATCTACTGTGCGGACGGAGACGTGACGACTGTTAGCTTGGTTGTCAGCAAAGCTGACTTCCACTGCGGAGAACCGAGCTTGAGTCTCAATGACCGCAAATGCATGTATGTTTAAAAAAAACAACTTTTCAGTGAATATTTTTAATTCTTGAGAATTAGAATTAAAAAAATTCTTATTTTAACATATTCCAGGCAGCTACAGTTTCTTTTTACCATGCTTTGATATGCGTGTATGGGTATGTGGTGGGGGGTAAGGAAAATGGTCATTCATGTGATTATGGAGATTACTGGTTAAAATATTAACAGATCAAAAATCATTTCTTACTTAACAAGTGAAGAAATAACCTTCCTGGCATTAATATTTATTCATTATTTGAAATGATTCAAATGTAGACGTACACATTAACTCTGCAGATATTTTCTCTCTCCGTTTTACCGCTGCACCTGTGTTGCTTTTCCTGCGGAAAAGAAACTCATCAACTTCTGTCGCCGGAAGTATGAAGACCTAAAAGTGTTTGTTCCCGTTGCCATGGTGAATCGTGCTGTCTTTGCACCTGATTCTGGTTCCAACAACTTCAAGCTGATTGAATCAACTCTTTTCAGCTGTTCTGAAACCAAAAACTGAGTTTACAAATTTTGAGTCCGTGGACTCTAAGTTCAGGTTGAACTCTAAATTTGTTTAACCTGCTTCTTGAAACGGGCCCCTCATATCAGATCAAGCATTTAAATATGTAAATATTTCTGCAAACTTTAATGACCTGGTCATACTAATGGGTTGTGCTATTTGATGGCGGTGGTGGAAATGAAAGCCCTGCGGTAGCGCTTGTTTCTACACTGCAGGTCTGTCTCTAAAGGAACTCCTCAATCCCTTCACAGTCGCCTGCAGTGGGTGTGAGCCTTTGTCCATTATGAATCTGTTTGGTCAACATCCTCCTCCACAGAGTCCAGCGAGTAGGCCTGGACAGCGCTGATCCTCCTGACCAGCTTATTCAGTTGCTTCTTGTTCGTTGACACTACTTGTTCCCCAGCAGACAACAGCTTAAAGAAAGGCAGGGGTCACCGCTAGGGCTGCCACGATTGGTCGACTGATCGACTATTGAAATAGTTGGTGACTGATATAATAGTCGATTAGTCATAACTTTATATAATATGGAGCTGTAGTAAAGTTGAAAGTTATATTTTTTGAATGGGTCATCAGTGTTGTGGGATCAGTCCAGTTTATTGCTGAGGTGGACACCCACTTGAAACTGTCGACCATGTCAATGTCCCTCCCCTGGATGTTCACCAGTGTGTGTGCCACTGTTCTTCATCTTCAGAGGTCAAGCACCATCTCTTTGGTCTTGCTGGTATTTCAGCACAGGTGATTGTTATCACGATGGGTCACGGTTGAGCGGTAGTCCACATCATGCTGGTCAGCTACTTGCTCCAATGTCACATGAACACTGTCACAAAAGTATTGCAAAAAAAAAAAGGTCGCGGGGGCAATGCACCTATCTAGGTGAGCTCATCTGGACCCCATAAGATAGCACAAGGCTTAAAAGTTAATATTCATTTCTATTTTAGAAATATTTCCCTGCAAATAGCTACAAAACAGCTGGGAAATGCAAATATTTTTGTATTTTTCATAGACAGTGCTCGTCTGATTAACCCAACGTTTTTTTATCTGTTGTCCAGTCACAGATGTTTAAATTAATATGAAATATATGATAGCGGAAATCATACCAAAGGAGAGAGGCATATCAAAATTCAAAGAAATATTAAGGACAATCCTGACTTAATGTTCAACCTTTGTCTCAGGCACCTTTTCCCGCCTGGCGCCTGGTGTCGCCGACAATCTCAAACTTGCCTATTGTGACCAATCGGGGATTCGGATTTGGGACTGGCATGTAGATGGCGTCCTCTCCTAAACAGCAGCTGAAGGGCCAAACATAATCACGAAGTAGAAATCAATAATTGCGGTTCGTGGTCGGTTGGGTTAATATGACACCTAAGCCTGGAGCAAGATTTGCACTGCTTTGATTTTGTACAATGAGCCTCCACCTATTGTAGGTGGTAGACTAGCGCTAACAAACCGTACAAAAACTAAAGAAGAACCTGCGCGTGTGGCCCTGGTCTGGTGTGTGTGCCACTAGCATGTTGCGCATTCATAAAGCCGTTCTTGAACGTACCACAGTTCAGGTAATGAAAAGCATTCGTTACCTTCAGCACCCTGCAGATGGCGATGCCATCTAATCTGCTCAACAAACCAGCCATGGTAACGTAGATTCTGAAGCAGATTTTTTGCGCACAATCACAATGTAGAGCAATGGTCAGTGTCCTTTTAAATGTAAGTTAAAGCGTACATATATTCAATCAAAAATGTAGTGGAGTAAAGAGTAAAAGCTGCTTATATTTTTGATACTCAGTGCAAATAGAAAGTAGCCAAAATAATTCTCAAGTTAAGAAGTCAATTTACTAACTTTACACCACAGTGGACCATT
>NC_050528.1:30730390-30733642 GCF_002922805.2 Oryzias melastigma
TAGCCAAAATAATTCTCAAGTGAAGTTAAGAAGTCAATTTACTAACTTTACACCACAGTGGACCATCCTCTCCTGGTTCCCCTCTCAACAGTCCAGGCCGGATGGTATTAAACACTCTGGAGAAGTCAAAAACACGACTGTCATAGCAGCTCCAGTGCTCTCTAGGTGAGCTAAAGCATCATTCATCTTGATGTTTGGGTTGTAGGTGAACTGCACCAGGTCAGTCACTGCTGACCACAGAGTGGAGGTGAATAAGCCTCTCCATTGTCTTCATCAGATGGGGGATACAGGAGACTGGGGGTTTGGTCTCCTTGAGGACCAGAACCATCTAGGAAGTCTTCCACAGGACTGAGACCATCTCCAGGCTAATGCTCAGGTTGAAGATGTACCTGAGTACATCTCATAGATCAGGGTTAACCAATTAAAACTTCATTGGGTCCAGTTATGAAAATAGCCTTCATATAAAGGTCCACTCGGTATAATATTTATTTTTGCATTCACATTAAGACACTTTTATAACAGCAAACAGTGACAACTTCAGTCATTACAGCAAACAGAAATATTTTAATAATAATAAACAAAATGTTCTTTGTTCTAAAAATTGCAAAGTTTCAAGCTTTTGCCTTCTTTTTCACATTTTATTTCTGCCGTCTCAACAGTCAAAGCAACATTAACATTTTTTAAAACAACTAAAGAGGCACTTGCATCCAGTCTTTCCTTAAACATCATATCTCAACTGCTGAAAAAACAATAATATATTTTTGAAACAGATAAACAGGTATTTGACTTTTCATGAAACATCTTGTGTGAATGGTTGTGTGTGGTTGAATGTTTGTCTCTGGATTTTGGAGATTCACATTGTTTTTAATCTTAGTGGGAGTAATGTGCGTGTGACTGCTCTGTCAGCAGCTTGAACCTGGGTTTAAACGTGGTTAATGCCATTCTCATGCACATATGAAGATGTTCATCTGTGAGCCTGGACCGGTGCTCGCTTTTGACATCGTTCATTACAGAGAATGCCGACTCACAGCTATAAGTAGATCCAAACATGGTCATGGTGTACAGAGCTACTTTCATGAGATCAGGGTAAGCAGCCTCAGGCACACATTTTGCCATAAACTAACACAATCACTTGCTTCACAATACTCCCTGAGAGCAACGTTTGTAGATCGGTGAGCTGCAGTTGTAGAGCAGCAGGATTCACCCACTTGAATGTGTGTGCTGCCTCCTGCATGTTACTAACAAACAAACAAAATTATAAACTGTCCTAATCAATAAGTATGATAATCAAACCATTAAAAATTACGTTTGAACATCCCCTGTAGACTCTGATGAGGAATGGAGTCTCGATCAGCAAAAGAAGGTGTGTTCCCAGGGTGAAGCTGTCAAATCTTTGACTGAAGTTTGTCATCAACTTGTCGATGAAGTCAACATAAAGAAGTTTGTCTGTCATTTTGAATCTGTTCCTTCACACTTGGGAAGTGAAAGGAGCGAACGGCTGCCATCAAATCCTATATGAGGTTGTTTGGTCCCTGAAGCTTCAGGTTGAGCTCATTGAGGTGTGCTGTGATGTCGACCTAAAATGCCACCATGTCCATATTGTGCTCATCTTCCAAAAACATTAAGAACTCTGTAGCCCTATGGCTCCTCAGCAGTTGGAAAAACCTTTTTTTTTTCTTCTCAAATGGACCAGAAGCGAGCCAAAGTGTTTCCTTTACTCAGCCATCTAACGTTGCTGTGCAGCAGGAGGTCATTTGCATTTATCGCAACTTGTCTCTAAAACTCTTTCAAGAGACGGTGTTGTGGGAGGATGAGGCTCACAGGAAGTTGATTATTTTTATCATGGTGCCCATTACTTTATTAAACTCTCCCTTCAGAGAGGCACAGAGAACACTTTGGTGGATAATACAGTGGTATGCAATGAGATCAAAGGATTGACGGTTCGATCCCGTTCCCTCCAGACAACTGTTGTTGTTTTTCTTGAGCAAGACACTTCCCCCTCTTTGCCTCCAGTGAGGCTCCATGGTGTGTGAATGCATATGAATGTCCCAGTGATGGTCAGAGGGGCCGTGGGCGTGTACTGTCAATCTGCCCCCCTGGGTAGCTAACCATCACCAAGTGTGAGCGTTGAGTGAATGAATAATGGACAGCTCTGTATAAGATCATCTGGTGATAATTTTTATGGCTTTTTTTTTAAGAAAAACTACAAAGTTTCCAGTATGTGTTTCCCCAAACCTCAACACAATATAACAATACAAAGTTCACAGTGATGGATGATTTAGAAACGGTTCTACTTTGTGAAGAACAGATATTGATTTGGATCTTATTTGACACATGGTGTGTTTTATTTTGAAAGGAACTTGTATGTGGTGATGTTAAAAGTAAATTAAGTTAATGTTGGTTTATAAAAAGAAAAAAATAATACTGTTATAATTTGCTCATCTTAACTATTTAAAGGATACACTTTATTTATGTTTTTGTGGCTGTTGTGGTATTCATGTTTACAATGTATTTTTCTAAATAAAGTGTGACTCTGCGGCTCTCGCCGTGTTTTAACCAGTCTGGATCACATGCTCTTCAGGGCTAAAGGTTACTGACACCTGGTTTTAGCTTGACTGTTCAGTTTTGGTGTTTTGGCAATTCTAAGCAGTATTTCAGACTGATTTTTTAATAGGTTTGCTTGGAAACTCAAGTTTTTTTTTCACTTAAGGGAATTTCAGCAACACACTTCCTGGCAGATAACATGCTTCATAAACACGTTTTATTTTTGCAACTTCCTAGTTTCACAAAAGGTTTTTTGGTCTTTTTTTGCTTCCACTTATTTTTCCCCAAAAGACTAATTTTCCATTTTACACTTTACCTGTAAATGTTCAAAGGTTTTTTTTTTTTTTTTTGGTTTGTTAAACTTTCTTTTAAGCTGCATGTCTTGTATCACGCGGCTGATCAGTCATCTGGAAGCTTCTCAGACCCTTTAATGGGGGTTGCTGGGTGTTACTTCCTTTTTCTCACATTCAGAGGAACGTTTCCACTTGAGTTCCTGTGAAAACGGTCTAACTGAACATAGCATAACACTTCTACAATCTTTATATGTTCAAATCATTATGTGTTCATGCACGCTTCACGCCTGTTTCTCAACTTCTCATAAACATACATGACACACAGAACTTGTGAAGGTTTACTGTGGAAACTGCAAAGCCTCACAATAAGAGGGAATTATCGTTTTAAAACTAGGATTTTATGATGCAAAATTAC
>NC_050528.1:30733773-30736100 GCF_002922805.2 Oryzias melastigma
AAGCCTCACAATAAGAGGGAATTGTCATTTTAAAGCTAGGATTTTATGATGCAAAATTACTTTAAAGTTGTGTCAAATGATCTAAACACATTAAATGTCTAATTTTTCTTTAGATTTGCTGTTGAGTCCAGTTATCTGACTGAAAACTTCACATTAGATATGTTCAGTTAAATAACATCTGCATGTTTACCTCTCTGTTTTGACAACATTATCTCAGAAAACTAAGTTGCTGATTCATTTTTAACTTTCGTTGTGTTAAAATGTTGTTTCTGCAGCATTTTTTCACTGATAAACCTTTCAACCAAGTTAATTTTCCAGTAGTGTTTGTAACTCCTGGTCACTGTTGAATGTGAGACTTTTCATCTGTGTGTCTAATCTAATGCAAAACAATGAGTCTTATTTTAGGAATTATGTAGTACTATTCTTTAAATGTTAGTTTTAAACTAAAGTGGGGAAAAACAGAAAAACAATATTTTGGTCAAAAGTTTCACAGATAAGTATTTAAAGCTTAATTTTGCTCCTCAGGATTAACTTTTTTTCTGTAACTTTCACAGATTCAGAAATACATGACAGACATTTTGTTTCTCGTTTGTTTGACAACAAAGACTTGGCCTGACTTTTTACTTTAGGCAACGTTTAAACTTTTGACATTTGGTATCTAATACCTAAGGAAAAAACTTTCCAAATGTAAAAAAAATAAAGACTAACTTATTCAATTACGTGTTTATTTTTTAATTGTGTGTAATTCCTTTCAGGTTTCTCTGCTCTGACTCCAGTGTTTGTTCAGACGGGAGAAGATGTCGTTCTGGATGTTAATGGAGCTGATTGTTCAGAGGACAGTGTTGTTATTGTATGGAGGTTCAATCAGAATGTTAATTTAGTGAGACTTTTGTGCCATAATGATACAAAACCAACAGTGAATAGGTTGAAGTATCAGGACAGAGCTGAGATCACTGAAATAACTTCTTTGAAACTGAAGAATTGCCAAAAATCCTTCAGTGGAGTTTATTCAGTAATAAGATCATTTGATAAAGATGAAGTTGTAGCAGAATACAACGTCACAGTTGAAGGTAAATCTCTTTGTTTTCTCTCACATCTAAAGAGCAGATTATCTGTGTTTGTTTGACTTTGTTGGTGTGTCATTTCCTCCTCAGATCCAGTGTCTCCAGTTCTTCTGAACGTGGATTCAGTCTTTAACAGCTCAAACTTCTGTAACCTGACTGTGACCTGCAGAACAGATCACTCCCACATCAGCAGCTCCTTCACATGTGGAAGTGAATCCTGCAAACAAGATGATGGACAGCAGACAAACGTCACAAAACAAGAGAATCTTCTCCAGGTCTACCTGTCTGATGATTCAGTCATCTGTAACCATAGCAACCACGTCAGCTGGGCTAACAGCACAGAGAAAATTAGACTAATTTGTCCTCTGAACGATGGTAAGTCTTCATCATAAAATGTTAATTTGAAAATTATGGCTAGAATATTTTTATATGCAAACATAATCACAGTTGTTTGAAATTGATAAATATCTGTATTGTTTGACAGAAAATGTACGGCCAAGAGCCAAATAATCTCAAGATACCTGGTTTGAACCACAATTTTGTTTTTTTGTCATCACAGATAATGCAGACCAGACCGGACATGGAATCTGGGTTATAATCGGTGGGTGCGTCATCGCCCTTGTGATCATTGCTGGTGTCATTTTTCTCGGGAATAAAATACTTACGTATTTCAAAGGTATTTCTGTGATTGCCGTTCACCAAAACATTTTTGTGTTTAACAAAATGGGATACATCTTAATATTACTTTGTTTGTATTTACTATTTGACTTTATTTATTAAAGAACGTAATCTTTTTTAAAAATGTTGTTAAGGATGCTGTGCAAAAGGCCCTAAGAACCCCGAGTCAGCTGCTCTACAGGTCAGTATTTCTATTATTTCATGAATACATTTTTCTATAAAACTCATCAATTCATTTGGATCAATCTCCTAGATATCACAGGAGGAGAAAAAATAAGAAGTCCCAGGTTATCACAAGCATGTCACATGTGAATAATGCACACGTGAAATCATACTTCTCTTTTCAACACACACACATACCACATGCTTTCATGTCAGGCTGTTTGTGTTTGTTCGTGTAGCAAAAGCAAATCAAAATAAAATAAACAGGCTCAGTCTCACCTGTTTCTATATGTTTCAGTTTACTTTTAATGTGGTGGCTGTGTCACAGCAGGACAATACATTGTAAATTATTGAACACACTATATATTAGAAACAAACTAATATTATAATTGCTGTTATTCTTCTATTGTTTGCTTGTCAAAT
>NC_050528.1:30736300-30756972 GCF_002922805.2 Oryzias melastigma
TTTTAATGTGGTGGCTGTGTCACAACAGGACAATAGAGTGTAAATTATTGAACACACTATATATTAGAAACAAACTAATATTATAATTGTTTTTATTCTTCTATTGTTTGTTTGTCAAATTGAAATGCAAATGTAAATATGGCTGCACAGTGGTGCAGTGGTTGGCGCTCTTGCCTCACAACAAGAAGATCCACAGTTCAAGTCCCAGATGGGGGACCTGAAACGGTAACTGTGGACTTCTCTTTGTGGAGTTTGCATGATCTCCCGTGTATATTTGGATTTTCTCCAAGTCCATTTTCCTCCCACCGTCCAAAAACATGCTTCATGGGTAAATTGGTGACTCTAAATTGCCCCTAGGTGTGAATGAGTGTGTGATTGAGGCCCTACGACCGACGGGCAACCTGTCCTGTTCATGTCCATGTCCATCAGCAGCTGGGTTAGGCTCCAGCACCCCGTGACCCCGAAACGGACAAGCGGCTAAGAAGATGAATAAATTAAACACAACTTTCTCAGTGTCATGTTTCTTTTTTTCGAGACCCGTTTCCCGCATGGTTCCTGTTTGACCCTGACTGTACTTCTACAATCTTATTAAACAGACTGTGTACAGATAAACTAATGTAAATACAGCCTTTAACAAAAAACAAATAATATTCTGAGTAATTGTTGTGTTTAAACCTTAACAGGCTCAGGCTGACCAGCGTCCAGGTCCAGAAGACGTTCCCTCAGACACCTGTAAGTCAGTCTACAGTGTTGTTCAACCTCATCTGCAGACTGCATCTCCTGGAAATGAAGCCAATAAGGTGCCTGAGAGTGTTTATGCACACGTGGAAAAACCAAAAAGAGCCAAAAGTCCACCAACACTGAAGGTCTGCATTGCTCTTAATTCAGAGTAAAAATGTTTTGTTCAGCTATATGCACTGTGCAATTGCTGTACTGCAGTTTTTTTATTATGTCGTTAGATGAGAAACTGTCAGTTTGTTGATGTCTGTTGCTGATCAAAAGACCAAACCTTGACAACTCTGGTTTAGACGACTTCTGGCCCATCTCTAGGTTACCCTTACTCTCAAAATGTTTGAGAAAGTGGTGTACCTACAGTTGCAGTCTTTCCTAATAGAAAACCATGGAGAAGTTCCAGTCTGGTTTTAAAACCCTTCACAGCACAGAATCTGCGCTGCTGAGGGGTTTTCATGACATCTTCCAGGCAACTGATGATGGAAACTATGCCGTCTTACTTCTGCTGGACTTGTCTGCAGCTTTTGACACTGTGGACCACAATATCTTATTGTCCAGGTTGAAAGGTTTGGCTGGAATTTGTGGTACTGCACTCTACTGGCTTTCCTGACAGGACTGTGTGTGTGAGCATGTCTGGATTCTACTCTTCAACTTCTCCACTGTTGTTTGGGGTTTCACAGGGCTCTATTTTAGAACCACTTTTATTCTATCTGCACCTCCTTCCTCTGGGCTCCATCCTGAGAAAGAACAGAGTCTCCTCTCATTGTTAGGCTGACGATAGTCAGATTTAGTTATCAATAAAGAAAGGAGGCTCCGTTACTGTCTTGTTAACAAGACATCAAAGACTGAACGGCCAAAAGCTTTTAAAGTTTTAATGACAAGAAAACAGAAGTGATGGTGTTTGGTCCTAACAGCTCCTGTGACCCCTCCTCAGAGGAGCTGGGTCCTTTGACTCCTCATCTCAGACAGTGCGGGTCTAATCTGGGTTTTAAGATGGACAGTGATTTTAAGCTTGACTGTCAGATGAGCTCAGTGGTAAAATCCAGCTTCTTTTATCTGAGGCAGCTGGTGAAGGCCAAACCATTTTTATCTAAACATCATTTTGAGACAGTAATCCATGCTTTTATCACATCCCGGCTGGATTACTGTAACTCTCTTTATTTTGGAGTTAGCCAGTTGTTCAATCTGTGCACTGAAGCTGTGGAACGCTTTACCGCTGAGCATTCGGCAGACATCTTACTGTCCATTTTTAAAACACTTCTTAAAACCCATTTTTACTGCCAGGCATTTGACCCGGCATGACACTCTGCTCTGCTGGTGTGTTTTACTGTTTGATTGTTTTAGCTCAGCTTTTATCTTGTGTTTTTATGCCTTCATGTCACTTATTTATATTTTTTGTCTGTGATTATTTTGAATATTTTAACTGTTGTTTTTATTGTTCTTTGAACTTTTAATGTGCAGCACCTTGTTTGACCGAGGTCATTTAAAGGCGATATATGAACTAATTAAGCTTAAACTTAGCTAAATTGCCAAAAACATGTTTCTTTTTTGGAGATCCGTTTCCCGCATGGTTCCTCTTTGACCCTGACTGTACTTTTACAATCCTGTTAAACAGACTGTGTACTGATAATTTTTTTTTTAATGCAGTCTGAAATAAAACAACATTTTTGATTAATTGTTGTGTTTAAACCTTAACAGGCTCCAGGTGACCAGCGTCCAGGTCCAGAAGATGCTCCCTCAGACAGTAAAACAATCTACAGTGTTGTTCAACCTCATCTGCAGACTACAAATCCATAAACTGAAACCAACAAGGTCCTGGAAAGTGTTTAGACACAAGTGGAAAAGGCAAGAAAAAGCAAAACTCTCCAACACAAAACTGCCCTTTATTCAGATTGAGACAGTCTGGTCCAGCTATATGCTGCTCTACGCGCTGTACATATGTTGCACTGTATTGTATGGAAGTTTTTTAAGGTCAAAATTCAAAGTTTTATGCATTTTTCAATTGACAATTCAATTTGCAAATTCATCATGCAATTTGAGAATTCATTTTGGAATTTACAATTCAATATGAAAATTTACAATTCATATCACAATTTTACAAAATAAAATATTGCATAAAAACAAAATCAATTGCATTGTAAATTGTCATGGGTTTGACCTTTCATTTTGAAATGCATTTTGTAATTGACAATTCAATATTCAGATTAGGCTTTTGAAATGACAATTCATTTTGCAATTTACAATTCAATATTATAATTTTTAAAATAAAATATTGAATAGAAACAAAATCAATTGCATTCTATATTGTCATGGGTTTTTGACGTCATAATTCAAATGACAATGCATTTTGTAATTTACAATTCAATATGCAGTTTGACATTTCATTTTGAAATGCATTTTACAATTTACAATTCAATATTTAAAATTACATTTCAATACATGGTTTGGTTCAAATTAATTTTAAAGTAACTTTAAATCTATTGCATAGTAAAATCCCACGCTCTGTTTCAAAACTCAATTCATCATGCAAACTAAGTAACTAGCTGCTCTCAGTCAAGAGACCAACACGGATGTAGAAAGCGACGTCCGGAAGTTTTTCAAAATAAAGTGGATACGCTGTGTCGCAGCTCTTGAATACACTTTATAGCACATCTTTGGGACAGATGTAAACGAAAAGGCAGTGGTCCCCAGAGCATGATTTGCGAGTCACTTGGTTTCAGTTCTGTTTATTTTTTTTAATACTGAAGGAAGTTTTATTTTGAAAAACTCCTGGACGTTGTTTCTACATCCGTGTCGGTCTCTTGACTGAGAGCAGCTAGCTACTTAGTTCGGAGCTCCAATCTAACAAAAACAAAAAAATAAGACGTATTCAGAACATCTTTTCAGGCAGGAAAGAACCAGCGAAGAACTGAAGCGGGACCTTCGACTTCACAGAAAAAAATCTGCTGTTTGGAGACAAAACCGAGTCTTCCTCGACAAAAACGGATCAGCTCTCACGCAGCAGGAGCCGCTCTGTGTAATGAAATGTGGCGACAGTCTTCAGTCCAATGTTTCACAAACACAGATAATAAAGATGAAGACACGGTGGATTCACGTTTATTATTATATTCAGAAAATACCCGTTTTACGATGGTTGTGTCGTTTTATTTTGCTTATATAACCATTACACAGTTCAGACTCCGCTAAAGTTAGCGTTTGATTAGCATCTACTTTGAAGTGAAAGGAGAATTTAACCACAAAGGCTAAGTTTAAACCTTTAGACTTGTTTAAATCATTGAACTAGCGCGCCCGACCGCACGTTTTTTTTCTGTCTGTGACCCGGTACCAAGTGAGCCACGGACCGATACCGGTACCGGTCAGCGGCCCGAGGGTTGGGGACCGCTGTCTTAAAGTTCACAGCAGCCCTAAAGTTGTGCTCCAGAATCTCTTTGAGCTGTCACACAGCGGTTGTAGTGTAAGTCATCCAGATAGAAGCTAACTCTTTAGCAGATAGCATTCTCTTCTGTAACCTCCGACAACAAACAACTCCTTTGCTTAGTTGAGTCTTTACTATTTTTTGATTGGTCGAAAGGAAGTGGAGGCGGGATTTAGCATATATAGGGGTGGAAGGCCCCGCCCGTCTGACAGAATGCAAAGCAGTTTGAATTTTGACAGACTTTGAGCGCGTGGATCAAAGTCTGTCAAAATTCAAACTGCTTTTTGACAGACTGAATTTTGACAGACTTTGAGCGCGTGGATCCCGTCCCTATGAGACCCCCTGTAATGGGTGCCCATGGACTGCCACCTTGACGTGGTTGGGGGGCTTGCGTGTCTCGAGGACCTGGATAGCTATGCTGGCTGGAGCTTTATGCTCCTGGTAGGGTCTCACATGCCAGACAGATTGAAGGGTAGAGGCCAGACTAAGAGCAATCCACTGACCCTCCAGGTTGGGGGTTTGGCACAGGGCTAACCACCCGGTCCTATAAAACCCAACTTGGTTACGGAAACAGCAACGAAATCAAAAACCACTCTAACGTGCAAAGGGCCTCCAGAGCTCCAACAAAAGGCTAATATGAAGGACGGTGGTGAAAGCCATACCTTGGAAGCCACTGACAGGAAGATGGAAGTCTTGAGCACTAAAACCAAGACCAGATTAGGATTCTGGAATGTACGAACAATGTACAGCGTGAACAGAGACACCTTGTGGCAAATCTTGAGGGCTTATGGAGTACCGACCCACATGATTCAACTGATTAGAAGCTTCTATAACAACTAGAAATGCTGTGTGGGAGGAAGTGACATCTGGTTTGAGGTGAAAACTGGAGTCCGCCAAGGTTGTGTGATGTCCGCTCTTCTCTTTAACCTGGGGATAGACTGGGTGATGTGCCGCAGGACCAACTGGCATTAGATGGACACTTTTCTCCATCCTGGAGGATCTCGACTTTGCTGATGATCTGGCATTGCTCTCTCATATTCACCAACACATGCAGGACAAGACTGACCGGTTGAGTCAATTTGGATCTCAAGTCGGTCTCAAAATCAACCAGAAAAAGACAGAGATTCTGACCTTGAACATTTCATCTCAAACCCCAATCAAGGTCAATGATCAGAATCTACCATTCACAGAAAGCTTTACTTACTTGGGTAGCATGATAACATCAGATGGTGGAAGTAATAAGGACAAACAGAACAGGATTAACAAAGCAAGGGTTACATTCAACAGCATGAACAATATTTGGAAGTCATCACGGTATAACGCCAAGACCAAACTGAAACTCTACAGCAGCTGTGTTCTGTCGGTGTTATTGTACGGAGCAGAGTGTTGGAGAATGACACAGCAAGACTCAACAAAACTCTCCAACTTTCACACCAGAAATTTAAGGCGGATATTAAGGATTTTCTGGCCACAAAAGATCTCCAATGAAATCCTATTGTCCCGTTGCAACCAAGAAGACATGACAACAATTATCCTCAAAAGACACTGGACATGGATAGGACACGTACTGAGGAGTGAAGAAAACACAATCATAAAAACAGCACTACACTGGACACCAGATGGAAAAAGAAAAAGATGACGGCCCAAAATCACCTGGCGCCGAACAGTAGAGGCTGAGCTTTGGATACACCTGGAGAACAATCTACACCTTGGCCCGTGACCGTCAGAAATGGAAAGATTTCGTTGCTGCCCTAAGCGTCTCAAGGCGTAAAGGGCAGTAAGTAAGTAAGTTGAGCGCGTGGATGAAACTGAGAATGCATTACAGCGGGGGGCGCTGTTTTGCATGTTGAATTGAGTTTTGAAACTAACAGAGTGTGAGATTTTACTATGCAATAGATTTAAAGTTACTTTAAAATGAATTTGATCCAAACCATGTACTGAAATGTCAATTTTAAATATTGAATTGTAAATTACAAAATGCATGGTGGTTCACTTTCGGCGTCGCCACAGCGTAACAGCACCCACTGTTTCGCATTAGTGATTTGGCAGAGTTTTTACGCCGGATGCCCTTCCTGACACAACCCTGTACTTGAGGGGCACAGGGACCCAGTTAGGCAGCAGCGTCAAGGGTCTTGCCTAAGGACCCAATCTGGGTGGGGATCAGTGGACAACCCTGGGAATCAAACCCAGGGCTCCTGCGTGCCAGCCCTTCACCTAGCCCACTGAGCCACCCAGCCGCAAATTACAAAATGCATAGTCATTTGAATTATGACATCAAAAACCCATGATAGTATAGAATGCAATTGATTTTGTTTCTATTCAATATTTTATTTTAAAAATTATAATATTGAATTGTAAATTGCAAAATGAATTGTCATTTCAAAAGCCTAATCTGAATATTGAATTGTCAATTAAAAAATGCATTTCAAAATAAAATGTCAAACTGCATATTGAATTGTAAATTACAAAATGCATTGTCATTTGAATAATGACATCAAAAACCCATGACAATTTACAATGCAATTGATTTTGTTTTTATGCAATATTTATTTTGTAAAATTGTTGTACTGAATTGTAAATTTTCAAATTGAATTGTAAATTACAAAATTAATTATCATTTTGCAAGCCTGATGGAATATTGAATTGCAAATTGCAAAATGCATTCTCAAATTGCATTATGAATTTGCAAATTGAATTGTCAATTGAAAAATGCATAAAACTTTGAATTATGACCTAAAAAAACTTCCATAGTATAGTATTTTGAATTTACCTATTCAGTATTATGTTTGTAGTTAGACATTACACTGTGCCACTTAAAATGAACAACAAAAGCATTTTTTCCAGTTGACAGAGGTCTACGTTTTTGCTTCTGTAAAATTTCAAATTATTTTTTTTCTAAGGCTGCAGCTGTACTATAACAAGTTGGTTTCATCGTTATTATGCTTGATTCGTAAAACACACTTTTGTAAAAGATAAAAAATTTACGGGATGCTGAGTGTTATAAATGTAGTCATTTATGTTTGTCCTTGTCATTGACTGACGTTATTGCATTTTGTCCTAGTTAATGTAAAGCTGGTTAATAACTGTCCAGCATGCAATACAATCTTTTCTTCCGTCTTTTGCACATGTGAACAGATGGAAGTTGGAACATGTTTTGGGTTGACTATATTATTTTATGACTTCCGTCCATGCATATGTTTAATGAATAGAAAAATGTTCTAGATATTTTTTTTCTTTTGTATTTCGGCAAATATTGTTGTTTTTTTTTCATTTTTATTAAGCTCAAGCTCTAATTTTATTTCAGCTTAACTAAGTATTTTTTTTTCAAATAAAAGAATTGTGTTTTTAGATTTTTGTCTGATCCAAAGTACCGGTATGTAAAATTGTCATTATTATACACTTTCCTTAAAGTGTCACTCTGTAGTTGGAATAATGTTCTGCTTGTGCAGTGAGTAATAAAAATGAAGCTAAAGCCTTGTAATGCACATGCTGCATCAGCTGTTTGTTTTCGAGAGGCCAGCAACAGACGGCTGGTTAACAGAGAAAATATCTGAACATAACAACGTTTACAAGAATCGTCTAAATATGGTCTCAGCTTTAAATGCTCTTCATTAAAGTGATGCATTCTCAATTTGTTTTTAGATTTATGCTTTTCTTGGTTCTACATTTATAAAAAAAGCAAATTATTTTATTTTTAGTTGAAAAGTTAAAAAAAAAGAATTAAATGTATCCATGATTACAAAGATGATGGGGGATGATGAAGATGAGGGGCAGGGGAAACTATCTGAGCTCAGGGCTTTTTCCATGCATCACAATCCTTCACTAAGAACAAGATGACCCTAAAGATAGAGGGATTTCTACAATAAAGGCACAATTATTTTGACATAATCACAGTATTACAAAAAGGATTTAACAGGAAGGGAGGCCAGGAGACTATGTTAAACAAATAATAATAAATAATCTGCTTTTTAAGTGCATTTTGTTAAGATATTATTCAAATACTGCACTAAATGAATCTTACCAAAACGTTAACTGACCCACAATAAATACATTTAGACCCTACAATTTGTGGCACACATTTAGTTATCTTGATGTGAAATTTGCCGTCTCTACATGTCAGCTCTGAGGAAGTCTGAGCCGGTCACAGACGGTTAAGTTATGGTGTAACCCTCCCCCATCAAGTTCCTTCAAACAGGAATTGAGTCAAACACAAACCACATAGTAACCTCAGTTTGGAACATCTGCTTCTTAGACGCCTACTTTGAGGCCTAAACGTCAACCAAACATGATGAACCTCACAGATAATTCTCTTTTCGTCGCCTTTAATCTCAGTCTGTGCTTTAGCACTTACTGTATATTCACTAAAAACCCATTTGATTCATTTTGCATTCAGAATTTTCATCCATGTTGGATAGTTAAAATGGACATTCACTCTGTTACATGTACTTGAGAAACTTAAAGAAATGCAGCCAAGGCTTGTCTATTAGGAACACTTGAGGTTTGTTTGTAAAAACTCTGCTCTGTTACCCTGAGTTACCTAATCTGATGACTTTATTTCTTCTGTTTGAATATCAACACCATTTTTACCAGGAAAACTATATAAGCAGAGACGTACCACATACTGTGGTGCGAAAAACTATTTGCCCCCTTCCTGACTTTTTATTCTTTTGCATGTTTGTCACAAAAAAATGTTTCTGATCATCAAACACATTTTAATATTAGTAAAGATAACACAAGTAAACACAAAATGCAGTTTTTAAATGGATGTTTTTATTATTTAGGGAGAAAAAAAATCTAAACCCACATAGCCCTGTGTGAAAAAGTAATTGCCCCCCTTGTTAAAAAATAACTTAACTGAAGATTATCACACCTGAGTTCAATTTCTGTCGCCACCCCCAGGCCTGATTACTGCCACACCTGCTTCAATCAAGAAATCACTTAAACAGAAGCTATCTGACACTGAGAAGTAGACCAAAAGCACCTCAAAAGCTAGACATCATGCCAAGATCCAAAGAAATTCTGGAAGAAATGAGAACAAAAGTAATGGAAATCTATCAGTCTGGTAAAGGTTATAAAGCCATTTCTAAAGCCTTGGGACTCCAGCGACCCACAGTGAGAGCCATTATCCACAAATGGCAAAAACATGGAACAGTGGTGAACCTTCCCAAGAGTGGCCGGCCGCCCAAAATTACCCCAAGAGCGCAGAGACAACTCATCCGAGAGGTCACAAAAGATCCCAGGGCAACATCCAAAGAACTGCAGGCCTCACTTACCTCAATTAAGGTCAGTGTCCATGACTCCACCATGAGAAAGAGACTGGGCAAAAATGGCCTGCATGGCAGAGTTCCAGGACGCAAACCACTATTAAGCAAAAAGAACATTAAGGCTCGTCTTAATTTTGCTAAAAAAACATCTCGATGACTGCCAGGACTTTTGGGAAAATATCTTGTGGACTGACGAGACAAAAATGAACTTTTTGGAAGGTGCGTGTCCCGCTACATCTGGCGTAAAAGTAACACAGTATTTCATAAAAAGAACATCATACCAACATTAAAATATGGTGGTGGTAGTGTGATGGTCTGGGGTTGTTTTGCTGCTTCAGGACCTGGAAGGCTTGCTGTGATAGATGGAAGCATGAATTCTACTGTCTACCAAAAAATCCTGAAGGAGAATGTCCGGCCATCTGTTCATCAACTCAAGCTAAAGCCATCTTGGGAGCTGCAGCAGGACAATGACCCAAAACACACCAGCAAATCCCCCTCTGAATGGCCGAAAACGACCAAAATGAAGACTTTGGAGTGGCCTAGTCGAAGTCCTGACCTGAATCCCCTTGAGATGCTGTGGCATGACCTTAAGAAGGTGGTTCATGCTAGAAAACCTTTCAAATAAAGCTGAATTACAACAATTCTGCACAGATGAGTGGGCCAAAACTCCTCCAGAGCGCTGTAAAAGACTTGTTGCAAGTTATCGCAAACGTTTGATTGCAGTTATTGCTGCTAAGGGTGGCCCAACCAGTTATTAGGTGCAGGGGCAATTACTTTTTCACACAGGGTTATGTGGGTTTGGATTTTTTTTCTCCCTAAATAATAAAAACAACCATTTAAAAAGTGCATTTTGTGTTTGTTTGTGTTATCTTTGACTAATATTAAAATGTGTTTGATGATCAGAAACATTTTGTGTGATAAACATGCAAAAGAATAAAAAGTCAGGAAGGGGGCAAATAGTTTTTCCCACCACTGTATATGCAAATGTTATTTCATTGTGTTAGAGTTTTCATGTAATTTATTAAAATGCATTTAGCTCACCCCAAAACATCTCAATGAGGTTCAGGTCCAGCTGACTGTGGAGGCCAGGTCATCTGCAGCAGCACTCCATCAGTCTCCTCCTTGGTCAAATAGCACTTACACAGCCTTCAGGGGGAATCTACAATGTAAATAGTCTCATATATATATATATATATATATATATATATATAAATAACACATATAACACATTGAATTAGAAGGTGTGTTCAAACTTCTGGTCTGTGCTGTATGCTGTTATAGAATCATTTTAAAATGATATAAACTGAATATGATTGATCTTGTAAAATACCATTTGGATTGAGACACTATGTTTATTTTACTATAACATAAAGACGACCATCACAGTGAACAACACACATGTGATGTCAGCAAAAAAAGATCAACCATCATTACAGTCCAATGTATCCAAACACTGATTTAGTAAAGTCATGTGACCATGCAGTGTGGTAGAATGTTCCAATAATGTTGGATTATTTTGATGTGGAAAAACAACAGTGAACTGAACTTTATCAAACTAAAATATGGATGGATTTGACATTCATTCTTGTATGTTTGTTCACATGTTTAATTTACACTTGATTATCTTGAAGAAATACAAGGAATATGGAAAACTTCACCTGCATTGTTCAGTAGCAGGGAATTTATCTCAGAGTCACAATGGTTTTGGCTTTTTTAGGTCAGTGAATCAGATCGTTTAAAATAAACCAAAAGCAACTATGAATCGTATAGTAGACCACAAATTATGTTATGAATCATGGTTGGGTTGATAAGAATCAGTGTAATCAACTTGAATTAATGTAAGCTTAACAGATCAATAATTGATCCATAAAAATAGAGATCGATTTTAAACATAAAGCTAAAGTCTGCTAGCTTGATAGAAACGTTTAATAGAATCTCCCATTGGGCTAACGCTTGGTCGATGTAAACATACATTGCTGGTTAAATGAACATTTTTATAAACTCACAGGTATGAATTTTCAAAAATGTTTCAAGGAAATCTTTTTTAAACATTTGTGGTTGAAAACAGTCTTTGCTCATTCTAGCTACATCTTCAATTTTAAAAAGTAATGCTAAAGGGCCACCGCCACCTAGTGGTCAAACTAAAACGTCCTCCTGGAGATGAAGAACAATGTTTACAGTGTTTGTTCATGATCTGAACATTTTAGTTAGACCGTCTCTTTTTGAGAAATGAATTGGAAAAAAAAATGAATAAATCGAAGGAAATCTATTCTGGAAATAATTATCTATCCCAAGTCCTACTAATAATCACATAATGGTTAAAATGAATCGTTACACCTTAGATGAAGTCCATGATGTCACACAAAAATAGATTTTGTCAAAAGGTCATATGATGGTAAAAACCTAATTACTAATCAAGTTTTATCCTAAGAGTCTGTATTTTTGTTGTTGTCTGTCCCCACCTTAAAAGATCAAATCATCTTAATCCAGTGGCGGGCCGTCAGGGCCTGCAAGGCCTTCTCTGCTGGCCTAAAAATATCTGAATCACAGACTGATATTAATTATTATTTATTTCCGTGAATACGTATGCTATAATTCCAAATGCTCTGTCTTCGTCCTTTCATTGCTGTCTCCCTGGTTGCGCTGCTTCCAGACGTGTATTTTCCTATTTAAGCATTAACCAATCACATTGCAGCTCCATTTGTTGCTAGGGTCAAAGAAATCTGCCCGGAGGCCTTCACAATCAGTTCTGCGGGCCCTGTAGCATAAAATACTCGACCAAGCTGTTGCTTCAACCAATCAGATCTGGAGGAGACCACGTGATAGGCCAGCTAGCTGGCCCACGGAAACGTCAGGATTTTCACGCGCTGTGATTGGATAATCGGAGAGTGTACTAGGAAGAGCCGGTAAACTGAATCCGTAGCGACCCTCACAGGCAAATAAATCGAATATAATAGCTGGTTTGTCAATCCACAATGGCTGAAGGAGGAGAAGAAATGGATTTGGTTGCAGACTTACTGTCAAAGCCGTTTTCAAGACGGACTTTTCAAGAAAAGCTGGACATTGTTAAGCGGGGTCGGGCAACTCCGAAGCTAGCAAGCCCCGTGTCCACTGCTTCTGTTGAACGGACATTCTCAGCCCTGAAGCGAATTAAAACTTATGCCAGAAATACGTCAGGGCAGGCTCAACTTTCAGCATTAGCTTCCATGGCGATAGAAAAGGACTTCTTGATGGAACTAAAACGCACGGATAATCTGCACGACAGAGTGATTGAAATCTTCTTGAGGATAGAAAGGATGGATTTTGTGTACAAATAATCCGGATTTTTGGTGAGTAAAATTTTGCTATATACCTAAATATTATTGCAATTTTATCAGGTTATTGTTGATGCTTTTGGTGTGTGTGTGGAAGTTGTACCTGCACTAGAAGTTTTATTGCCATAAAATAGTTATTGAGGGTTGGGTTGATTCAGATGGAGCACTACTGAAGGCCTAGGTGTGAAATGCACGGCCCGCCACTGTCTTAATCCAATCATTATGAGCCACATTATTTCACAGAAGTCTCCCCGTCGATTTGCAATGACTTACCTTTTACCACAAGAGGGCGACATCTTCCAACAAATCCAACCCCAGCAGCCCTCACAACAACTCTCCACTCCAGACACAAAGCACGTGACACCATCTGTGCGGGGACAGAGGGTGTCCGAAGGACAAACGTCTTGAAATGCATTACATCACTCACCACTAATATGATAATATGTCTTAGTGCAGTGCCAAGCATGAGAGGGGCCATAATCCCTACAACTGCCGCTCCAAATGTGAACAAGGGGATAAGATGGAGGAGGAGGGGGGAGAGGGGCTCCGCAGAGGAGTTGGGGGAGCATCACTGAAGGTTATTCCAGACATTATTCCTCACAGAGAACAGGAGGATGGAGGAGACCATAATCACCTCTCACTCTCTAAGTGAAGCAAAGCTCTGCAGATTCCTGTGTTCTGCACTTGCCTTCTTTTTTTATTCCTTATATCATTTTTCCTTTCGTTTTTCCAGTCATCATATATCCTGTCATGAATGGAAAAAAAGGAAAGGATACAGACGACACTGAGGACAGAAGGACGAGTAAGAAAGGGACTGCAGAAGAGAGCGCTGAAAGATAAGAGAAGACGGAAGAGATAAGAGATGGAAAGGATTGATGAGAAGAAACTGGAGACAGAAAGTCATAAAAAGGAATGAGAAAAGGCAAAATTCATCAGGAGAAAACTGATAAAACAGCTGACAGGAAGGCTAACCGAGGGGTTAAAGATAGATATTAAAAGAGGAAAGTGACAGAAAAAATAACGGGTGAGAGAAATCACAAGGAAGGAGGAGGGACGGAGGGTCAAACGGATGAGAGAAAGACTGACCACAGAAGAAGAGAAGACGAGAAATGATAGTGAGGGGGAGAAGACAGGCCAGGAATGATGGAGAAAAGGATCAAACGAGATAACATCCAATAAAGAAAAGACACAAAATAAGGAAAATGTGAAAACTTACAGTAAAAATGGTGTGAAACTCATGTGTTGTGACTAGGGATGTCCTGATCCGATCACGTGATCGGAAATCGGGCCCAATCACGTGGTTGAAGACTCGATCGAAATCGGGCTCCGTTGTCCGATCAGGATCGGATATTTCATTTATTCTCATTATGATCAGCGCTTTATATTTCAATCTTATTATTCTGGATAAATACTCCACTAGAAGTCTGCATGTCATGAACAGATCACCAAATGTCTTTACCAGAAAACACAGCAGAAAACAGCAGCAGTTTAAGCAGAAGACTAATGTAAACAGCTCAACAAAGCTAACTAGCTGATCCAGGATTCAGACTTCCGGGGTCAATAACTCTTTTGAAAACACTTTAAACTTACAGCTAGTGTCTCTAAACAACGACCTCTAAAGGCATTACAACAGAAAAAGACAGTTTTGTTTCTTTTTAATGTGAAGCTCTTCATGCTGCAGACAGATGGCTAAACAGCAGCTGCTAACTGCTACATGCTAGCGCCGTGATTTAACTCCTTAGGACCGAGCTGTCCTTTGATATGCCTGTTTGATTTATCTGACAGAGAAATAAAAGTTAAGAAAATTAACTACTGTGATAATAAAACTAGAAATGTGATGTCTTAAGAACCCAAATAGAAGCACATAATCTTAACAAAAACAAACAAAAAAATGAACTAGTCATGAAATGGGCGGCTGGATGGCTCAGTGGGCTAGGTGAAGGGCTGGCACGCAGGAGCCCTGGGTTCGATACCCATGGCTTATCCACTGATCCCCACCCAGATTGGGTCCCTGGGTATGACCCTTGACGCTGCTGCCTAACTGTGCCCTTCAAATACAGGGTTGTGTCAGGAAGGGCATCCGGCGTAAAAACTCTGCCAAATCACTTCTACGAAACAGTGTTTCACTGTGGCGACCTCGAAACGGATATGCTGAAAGGAGAAGAAGAATGAGCTAGTCATGAACACTCATCAAATTCATTCTAAAACAAAGTCATAATTGATTTTAAAGAATTCTAAATGAGGACAGGAATCACATTTGGTGATAAATGATCTAGATTCTTATGAGCCACTTCTGAGTCAGTTGATGCCATTTCTCCATGCAGGCTCACTGTGTGTGAGTATGTGTGTGTGTAGCGCTCAGGGGGGTGTGCTCTTCAACTGTGCTCCCCTCCTGGGAAATTGCCGCATTCCTGAGTTGTCAGACTTTTTGCGATGAACCAGAGGAGTCATGTGACTGAAAAAGCAGATTAACATAGTGGGCCAACTATGGAGCAGGGGGATGTGGTTTGGGGTGTCTGAAAACAAATATTCACAGCTGAGCAGAAGCGTCTCTCAACCATCACCCCAAAAAATACACGTCTGGTGTGAACTGCAGGTGAAGCGGATTCCGTGCACTCTGCTTCGCTGCGCTTCTGTGAGCACTTTGACCCCGGCGTTATACTCTGAAAAATATAGTACTTCATATAAAATATAAGAAGGATGACGTAAAAAAAATAAAATAAAAAAAATATATATTTTTTTTAAAGAAAGGGGTTTCAAAAATAGAAAGTCATGAAAGAATGGGAAAAGGAAAAGAGATAAGCGAAGAACTATGATTTCTTTCAACAAAATAAAATACATCAAAGATGAGAGGAAGAAGAATGAAGGACTGGCAGAAGCACAAATTGGAAATAAATGAGTCACAAAAGAATAAGTGAAAAAATGTCCATTTCAAATGTAGAGGTGGTCAAAGACAGGTCAGATAAAGATAGAAGAAGAGTTTGAGGATCATCACCATTAGAAAAAACTTGGAGATCTTCAAAGTTCTTATGAAACTGTGTCTTTTTTTATTCTTTTTCTGATGCTGTGAAAAAATAATTACATTGAATTTGAAAAAGAAAGAAAGATAAAAACAAAAAATGTAAAATAAAAGAACATTTCAATAATATTTTTGACTTTTGTACACTTTGTCCATAACAGAGAGGATATACAAGTACTCAACAAGAGCGTAATACACATATGAACAATATAGAGTGATTAAAATAATATTTAAAAAAGCATGTCGATATATAACTGAACACAATCGCTGTCCCTCTCCCCTCCACATCCTGGTAGGTGCATTATGGATTCCTCGCTGCTGCAGCTTGAAGATCCTGTTTGGTGGTGCAGCTGTTCAGCATCTGGATGACAGACTCTCCACTCCTCATCTCAGGCCTCACATCTCCCCTTTACTCTGCTCTACCAGCAGCACAGCTTTCAACCAGGCTTTGACTGATATTTCTCCAAGTCTTTACTTTATTGAACTTATGTTTATTATTTTTTTATGTTATTGTTGTGAAAACCATGTATTTAAATGAGAAATTCCTCTATTTAGAATCCATTAAGAAAGGCAGATCATCCTTTACGATGTCAGAACAAACAGGTTTCTGAAAAACACAGAAATAAATTGAATTTTGGGAAAAAAAACTTGGAAAAAAAGACATGTTCTTTTGGAAATCAGTTCTGGTGGACCCAAAAACCTGAATTTTTGAAAGCACAAAAAGAACCTTTTTAATAATAGATGATGAGAAGTTTCTAAATTGCAGTTGGTTCAACATTCACCTACTTTAAATTGAAATAATATGTACTGTAACATCATGTTCTTTAAATATTTTATATGAGCTCTTTTCACACTTGATGTTTTCAAAATCTGCCGATAAGTGTTCTTTGGACACTTCCTCACACCTCTGGTTATCAGTCTGATTGACTGGAAGTGAAAAAAAAAAAACTCTAAAAAGTTTGGATTGATTTTCCTCAGTTTGGTTAAAAAATATTTTTGGCTATGTTTCTAAAACATTCGCCTCACTGTAGGGACTCTCTCCTGTTTGTTTTTTTAAATATTTTAAACGTTTTGGCTTCACTCTGTTATGATTACCTGATCAGGTGTGTTCAGCCAATGAGAAGCTGCAAGAGGGTAAAAGGGTGGGTGTCCGAAAGAAGTAGGACTGCAGGTCTTAATGTCAGGAGATGTCTGACCTCACTCTAGTGACTTGTGCCAAAATGCCCAAAAGTTTTTCAGCAAATTCAACAGGTGGCCATGCGTTGGTATTTGTAATTGGTAGGGAGAAGTTGCATTTTTACACGGAGCACAATGGTTGTGGAGGTTTTAAGACAACACAAAAATTTTATAGCAGCTGGACTATTTTGCTCTAACAGTTGACATTTGTTGGTGGCTGCCCAGACACATTTCAAGGTCACGGAGTGGCAGTCCAGTGACAGGCGGGAATAACGCCATTACGATGTTGGGCAGCAGTTGTGTGGCCAAAGGGCGGTGGTAGCCGAATCTCTGGCTGGTATGTGTAAATGTCTCGGTCCATAGCCGTTCATATCGAGTTAAGTTTATTGATTTATATGGTGCCTTAAAATAACCTTGGTCGAACAAGGTGCCATACATTAAAATTTCAAAGAACCATAAAAACATGTAATCTAAAATGTCTAAAATGTAAAAACAATCAAAGATAAGAACTATGGAAACATTACGTAAAACCATAAAAACACAGATAAATAAAAAAATTGGCTCTAGCCACTCGGAGGAATACAAAAATCCATTCTACACATCTGACGGTTGCTGCTTACATTCATGACCACGTCAACAATTTCCCCAAAAATTGGGCGGCGGAATGAAATTTGAAAGATTCTGCCGATGTCTGCACAGTGGCAGTTGTATTTGTGACTGTAGCATTAGGGTCATAAATTCTAGGTCTCCAGGAGTCACAGTGTGCAGCTGCTAAACTCGTTCACACCGCCCTCGGCAAGGCACATTCCAGCGTCCACTTCCTATATAAAGTCTATGTAAATGTGTGTTTCGGGCTTCCATGGTCAATACTCTAGTGTTCATGGGTAGCTACGCATGTTTCTACTATTACTTTTGAGGCCTGTACGTACAAAACGTGTTTCCATTGAGTAGAAAGTTAAACCAGGTCAATCCTTGACCAATCAGGGACTCTGATTTGGTAGTGATGCATTCATGGAATAAGAGGCCAACTGTTTGAAAATTGATCCTGAAGGAGAAATTGATAATTGGGATTTGTGTCCAGCTGGAATTCTATGATACCAAGTCTTTGATATATCGGAATAAAGCTGTGAAAGAAAATGCCTGGAGCAAGATTCACCAGATTCGTACCGCTTTGACGTGCCGCACCAAACCTCGTCTAACTGTAGGGGGTGGACATGCACTAGTAAACAGTAGAAGAAGAAGAAGCCCCTCCCTTGTTGTGTCATGAAAATGCCATGTCGTGCTCAAGCATGTATCTATAGCTCGTTCTTGAGTGCCCAGTGTGTATGTAGACCCAGAACAGAAGAACGAAATGCAGATAAAAGATGTGAGTACAGTAATGAGCACTCATTCTTTTTCTTCTTACCTCATAATTAAAACATTGAATTGCCATCGTGACCTTGACAGAGCTGCTGCACTGGAATACTGTTGGACACAAGACTAACATTGAATTTACTTGTATTATTCAAGTAGACAAAAGCCTTTCTGGTGAATGTGGTATTTTAAAGATTTACATAGAAGCTAACTGTTGTCCTTTTCATCTATGGGAGGCTGTAGGTTTGAATCCACCAGAGACTCTAAATGAGACCCAATGCCTTTCTTCTTAACAAGAAACCCCAAATGTGCCACATGCTGCTGCTAATGATACTGATGAAACGTTAAAAGCTATCACACAACAGCAGTGTTGTGTTGCTGTGATCAGGAATTATTTCTATCCTTTATAAAACACGTAAACATGACTGGTTATAATAAAGTGATCAGTCAAAGCCTGGTAGGAAAAGCTGTGCTCTTACACACAGCTGCTAATGCTACTAACACCCTCACAGCACATGTATGTGCACATGTGCATGCGAACCGGCTCACACACTCACACTTACTGTAACATAGAAGCATAAACACAATAAAAACAAGCACAAAAGGCTGCTGCATTTGTTTGTCTGCTCAGTTCTCTTTTTGTCTTTTTGCAGTCTTTTTGGCACCGAAAACTTCACAAAGTAAAAAAACAAAACATGTTGTCAGTCACTCATGAGACAGGAGTTCTCTGCAGGACTTTCACAGATGTTCCTCTCATTTTCTCATCAAGATACTGAATTTGATCATAACACCTTCATATATGATGCATAAGGAAAGTTAATCAAATACTGCTTTTATGAGCTGAAAAAACACATTGTTGAGCTCAGTCTTTTATCTGATGAAACATCACAAATTCATATGGGTTTAAATTCTCCAGTAATGTGGTACGACTGCCATAAAAAGATGCACCAAAATGTTTGCAAGCTAGAAAACTTGATGAATCGATAAAAAAAAAAAAAAGAGAGATCTTTATATTTCATTTGTGGAATCAGGAAGCTGCTGGGTGGCTTTGGGAACACGTTTTGCAAAACACAAGAAAAGCCATCGAACGAACTTTCCAAAACACAAATTCTTCCTGAAGTGCTTGACCTTCTACGTCCACACTGTCAACAAACAGTGATGACTAAGTACCTGGATGGCCTGGCTTTGCATTCGTTGGACTCGGTACCTCCTCTGACAAATTCAGTCATTATATACAAGGTCATGGCGACACTGCAAATCAAATGCAAAATACTGCGCAGCCACAACTCTGTAAAAAGGCTGTAAAAAGGTAATAGTATGCAGTACCACAGCTCTGTTACCACTATAAATTTAAAACGCTTCTCCATCTGCCATTTTACTTGGGCTGAGGTGATTTCCATGGCGAGCGTCTAACTGCAGTTCCATCAGCTGCATAAAGCAAAGTGGCTGTGGTATTCTTTCTTGGTAATTATACAAAACAAAAGCACTAAATACATTTTTACAGCCCTTTTGCTCACGATTACCATAATATGCCGTGAAAGGTCGATAGGCGGCCTGATAAAAATAAACACTCAATTATTTCATCTGGAAGAGCTGATGTCCTCCGCAGCCTGGGGTTATATTTAAAGTGTAATTGTTTTTAACTGCTTGGAAATGTGGAATAATACTAAAAAAAGAGTACATTTTTTATTGCTAAACTGTTTGAGTCTGGTAAAACGCACAAGAAGAGGACTTAGGAGAGGATATTCATGTCTTGTAACTATTCCTAGTAATGGTTAATTGTGTTGGTTTTACTAAAAGACAGGCTGGGTTAGCAGATGGATGCCACTTTGACAATCTGCAATCCAGATTTAACAGAGTATGGACTAAAACTAAAGAGATCCAACTATCCACGCAGCTCATGCCTCTCAGTAAAGAACGGTGAGTTAGATCATTATGAGGGTGACGGCAGGACTAGTAATTAAGAGACTTAATTTAGCACTGATGCAGTAAATCAAAAGGTATTCTTAAAGACTCTGATCATCTTTTGATCTTTTGTAAAAGCGTTCCAAAATGACCAAAAAAAAAAAAGAAAACCAACCAGTTGTTTTCTAGGACATACACTCACCGGCCACTAAATTAGGTACACTCTTGCTCGTATCAGATTGGACCCCTTTTGTCTTCAGAATTGCCTCAATACTTGGTATCATAGATTCAACAAGGTACAATAAACATTCCTCAGGGAGTTTGGTCCATACTGACATGACTGCATCACACAGTTGATGTAGATTTGTTGGCAGTTTGAGTCCAGTGAACTCATCATCGTGTTCTAGAAACCAGTCTGAGATGATTCCAGTTTATGACATGGAGTCTTATGCTGCTGGAAGTATCATCAGAAGATGGTACTCTGTGGTCATAAA
>NC_050528.1:30757627-30765001 GCF_002922805.2 Oryzias melastigma
AACAGGTCTGAGATAATTCCAGTTTATGACATGGAGTCTTATCCTGCTGGAAGTATCAGAGGATGGTTCACTGTGGTCATAAAGGGATGGACATGGTCAGCAACAAAACTCAGGTATACCCTGGTGTTGGAACCATGATCAACTGGTAATAAGGGGACAAAGTGTGCCAAGATTATGTCTCCCACACCATAACACCACCACCACCAGCCTGAGCAGTTGATACATGACATGCTGTTGATGATAAATTCTGACCCTACATCCAAATGTACCAGCAGAAATGAAGACTCTTCAGCATTTTTACAATCTTCTTCTGCCCAGTTTTGGTGCGTCTGTGTGAATTATAGCCTCAGTTTCCAGAGTTCTCCAGTTACTGTTATCTTTCCATCAGCTGGAACCAGTCTGGTCATTCTCCTCTGACCTCTGGCATCAACAGGACATTTCTACCCACAGAACTGAATATTTCCTCTTTTTCTGACCATTCTCTGTAAACTCTAGAGATGGTTGTGGGTGAAAATCCAGCAGATTCTGAAATACGTGTGGTACCAAGAACCATGCCACGTTCAAAGTCACTTCAGTCCCCTTTGTTCCTCAGTTTGAACTGCAGCAGGTCGTCTACACGCCTTAATGTATTGATGCTTATTAAAAACTTGTGTTAACGAGCAGTCGAACATGTACACCTAAAGTGGCTGGTAAGTGTAGTTTCTGAAGAGCAGAACGAGCTAATTAGAAATTTGTGGACAGAACCGTTGGTGTGGAGTAAGCCCGCCCCCACTTCCCTTCCTTGTCGCTGATAGATCAGAGCTGGGAGCTTTTCCAAAAGTCATTTGTTTTTGTCTGCTTTTAAAAAAATTAAATAGAAATGCAACTTTTCCTAATATATGTTCTTCATCATCAGAAAAATGCTACAAGAACACCATAAAAACACCAGAAGGATGATTCTTAGAGTGGGTTTGTAAGTGCTGTAATTATTCTCTATTCTGGTGAAGATTCATGAGACATTTAACTTTGTGCAAAAAAAAAAAAGCCATGTCAGAGGTCAGAGTAATGAGATATTTTTAAACAGACCAATTGGATGATACTTGTATTCAATAAATGTTTTGCATGTTCTTTGCAGCATGACTAAGGATATTCAAAGCACAGGCGTCTTGTGAGGGTTAAACGTCAGGGTCAATGAGCCTGTATCACCACAGCAGCGGGGCGTTCACCTTCATTTGAGCAGCCATAATTTACCTGGATGTACTTCCACTTCAACAGGAGAGGAGAATGGCTGCTGCTGGGTCAAAATGATTATTAATGAGAAGCTATGCATCACAACAAAACACAATTGTCATGGTTAGAGTCGGTATTCAGGGAAAAAAATGAAGTTGCTGCAAAGTTGGACAAAAAATGATTGTCACCAAAAAAGGGAAATATTTGAGCTGAAATTATTGTTTTATTTTAGCCAAATCTCATTAATGTTAGTGTGCAAATGCTAAAGACTTCCCACTGCAAACCTTATAATGCAGAACCTCAAAGCTGAGCCACATGTTTACATTTATCCAGATGTTGGGAAGTCAGGCCAAATATTATCAGCAAAACTTGATGACTTCACTGAAAATGTGACAAGTGGGTGATCCTCTAAAATCAGTGCACTTTAGTGTCCCACACGTTTTAATTATGCCATCAAATGCATTTTAAAAACAAGAAATTTAAAGATCCATGTGTCTTTGCATTATAGCACTCAAAAAATCATGGGGCACTGAAATGTAGAGGTCAGCTAAATGAGCATGTCCCCATCCACCAAAGTTACTTTTCACAGTATACAAAACTAATAAAAATAGCCAATAACCTCAAGTTTACTTTCACCTAACTAAACGAAATATGAGAAAAATACATGAATCTTTATCAAATTGGGCCATTTCATCACGTCCATCAGTTTTGTTCAACCCCGTAACAGCCAATCCATCCCCCACTTTAGAACAATAATGGTTCAGTCCAACTTCCTCAGCAACCAGGAAGTGTCGTCCCTGAACCAGGAAGTGTCGTCACTGAACCAGCAAGTGTCGTCACTGAACCAGGAAGTGTCGTCACTGAACCAGGAAGTGTCGTCATGGATTATTTTCCCGCTCACACTCTAAAGACAGATAAGTATTAGCCTACTTTCTTACATGATGATGATCTTAAATTGTATTTACATTTTTTGGGAAAAAGTAAACAATTGTTTTGAAAAATATATTTATTTCTAGTTTTCCTCATGCCACATGTAGCTCCATATCCTAGCTAATGTAGAGTTATGACAACGTTTAGCTAAAATATTCAACCCTGTAACAAAACCCGCTGTTACGGGGTTGAATCATTGTAACAGGGTTACAGGTTGGACTGTTCTTAAGCCAGTAAATCACTTTTATTTATCTGTTATTTCAAGTTCAATATGTTTTTATAACAGATGGCTAAATCAAATCCAGAATGGCATTTGAATGTTACGGGGTTGAATGTAAAACAAACTAGGTGACAAATTAATTTCTAGTGATTTTTGGGAAGGTGGGAAAACACATTTTCTCAGTGGTTCAAAAAGTCCATTTGACGTAAAGTTAAAAAACACTATTTTTTGGTAAAGTTTTCAGTAACTTGAGAACACAAAGTGCACTAAATTCAGAGAATGACCCAAGTATGAGTCGTTTCTCCATGGTGTAAACCATTGATTGGTGTGTGGCATGTTTGCACCTCTATAGATCGGAGCTTCGAGTCTGAAGCACAGCGCGAGGAAATGTTACATTTATCTAATTTTGATAAAAACAGAAACCTCAACTTGTAACAAAAACTAACCTTCCCATAATGCATAACGTTTTTTTCTTTCTAAATAAGAGGAACCAGCATCGTTACGCATAATTGTGAAAGAACAAAGTGTACCACACGATCAGTTTGATATGTATGCTTGACATTTCTCGACGCTTACAAAGTTTACAGGAAAGCTCAAACTGAGCAGCTGCTAGTTCTCCATCCATCATTTTGAATGTTGTCAGCATGTGATAAAGGCAGTCCAGTCAGAAGACTGGAAGTCAAAGGAAGAGTCTCACACCACACAATTGTATCCGTCAGGGAGATTAGCTCCAGCTGGATATTTATCATTTTGAAGTGAAGCTCTCAAAGTTTTCTAATCAAAGTCTACCACATCCACTTTAAAAACACCATCCATCCATCCTCCCATTCTCTGAGGAGCTGTGAGCGTCTCCATACGACGACCACATCGCCTCATTTATCTGATAAGTAAGTGCCGCCCAAAATGCTGAACCTTTGGTCCACAACTCCTTATAAAAATATTATAAAATGTTCATGAATGCCTTTTTTTTTACATGTTTCTGTATAAAAATGGAGAAAAAAAATCTATTCTACTGTGCAAGTGAGAGAAACCGACTTTTTTGACACTTGAGGTTAGGGGAGGTATCTTTTTGTACAAATTGCAATAATTCGAAGTACTCCCACCACACCTCATTTCACAAACTCAGGCAAGCACTGACCTTATATGTAGAGAAAACCATGGCGATGATAAAAATGAGAAATACCGCTCCTCTCTTCACACTGAAGATTAGGCAAATACAAAATCTGGGCACCTCATTGTCCACACTTTAGGAAAGTTTTCTTGTGTTGGCACATAAGAACTGGCACGCTGGTCAATGGCCGTACAACCGTCAGTACCATGTCAGTAAAGGTAGATCGTGTACAGCTAAGTGGTCAAATTTTGGTGAGGAATCAAAAATCACCACTTCTATTTAGAGTCCAAGCTGCTCCGATGCTGCATGTGTGTGGCCAGCCTGACCACATGATCGCTATAGGCATATAGATTTACAGAAGGAATATAATGAAATCAACCTAAATTGCACTTATTTACAGAGATGGAGTGGAGGGAATTTTTGATGGAGGCTTTAAGAGCAAGTTAGGTCTGCACCCGAAAACGTCCTCTTCTCCCCGTCTTCAAAGTGCTCTTTGTTGTTTCTTTTTTTTCTTCTTGATTGTGGTTCTCGCTTTGTTGCATGTATTGCTTCTGTGTCTTATGCAACACTGCTAAAACTGCCAAGCTGTGTGTTCAAAAAGATTAAAAAAAAAAAAATACTTCATACGGTTGGTTGGTACAGATGGAAAACAGATTTTCTTCATGTTAAAGAAGGCGAGGGTTCTATACAAGATGTGTGTTCATCCTCCGTTCCTCACACATGAGTCTGCATCCGTTGTGTGTGTCTGTGGGAATAGTCGGAGGGAGGGGAGGAGTATGAGAAGCGGGTGGAGCTTCCGTACTTTCCCAGCCCTGTTTCAGGACTTTGCTGTCCAGGTCCCGGGCCTGGGCCTGGGCCCGGCCCCGTCCCCTGTCCTGTTGCATACATCTCATAGGCTGGAGGTTCCTCTACAGGGGGGGCGAAGCCCATGCGGTAGGTGGCGTATTGGGCGGGGTATCCATAGTTGTCGTACGGGAGCTGGGTGGTGTTGTCGAGCAGACCGCAGTCTCCCCCAGGGTACTCTCCGGGGGACTGAAGCGCTGTGTTGGGGGGCGCTTGCTGACTCTGTGCTGGTCGGGAGAAGGTGTTGAACTGAGCGTAGGTGGAATGGGACATCCTGGAAGGCGGGCGGGGATCGTAGCAGCCCGCCCTCGATCCTGGGACCGTGCTCGGGGGGACCGCGCCGCTGGTGGCGGGGGAGTTTCCACTGGAGGTGGCGCCAGAGAGCACACCGCTTGGGTTTGGTGGGCGGAAGTCGCCTTGGTAGTGGACAACACGGGTCTGGGGACGAGCCTCGTCATGCGTGGTGGCTCGGACGTTGTAGTAGCCGTTGGTCGGATCCTGTTTTATCAGAACAAAAAACACAAGTTGAGGCTCAAACACACACAGACTAAAATCACATTTATAAACTTTTACAAAGTTAATAACTTCTGTTGCATGTCTGTATAAAAGTATAATGAATGAAGAAAGATAGAGCTCACACCGGAGCTCCACGTTTGCATTCTTTAATGTACTGTAACTTTTCAACCATTAACACGATCAACATAATTCCAACAGATTCTGAAGTAAAAGGTTGAAAAGTTACAGTACGGTAAAGATTTTGTGTTTAAGTGTCATTGGTGACGCCTCAGGTGTTAAAGGATTAACTAAAAAAATCGAAATTATTTTTTTATTTTTGTAAAGTTAATATTTTGTTATACAGGAAACACCAATCTCAGTTTGGTGAATCAGCAAAAGAAACAGGGTAGTGTCCATTTTGCTCGCTGCTTTTATTCTTTGCTTTTCCTAAACCCTTAAGCTTCGTTTCCACTAAGTGGTCCGGACCGGTCCGGTCCAGTACACTACGGTAAGGAATGCTATGGTACGGTCAGTTAATTCTAGAGAGTGTTTCCAGTCCTCGCTACCACTTAGCGGTTTGTTCTTACGGGGCATGTGTGGTGTAGTGTGTCATTATAGTGAGACGACTAGAAAAGTGACGACTGGAGGTCATTCAGCAGCTCGTCTATTTATTTATTTTTTGCTTTACTTTTTATACATCATGCATAACAGGAATTTAATGTCATTTGAAAGAAGATTGCCATAAAAAAATACCACCGTAAAGAGGAAAACAGAATCACTAGCTTGGCGTAGAGGTCCCCAAACTACGGCCCGCGGGCCGGATGCGGTCTGCCTCCACATTTGGCCCAGTCCCCAAATAGTATCAGGCTAATTATTTATTTTTTCTTAATCTGGCCGATCAAGACCTACATAGAACATGACTTTTTATTCCACCTTTCTGCACTTTTAATTGTGATGGGAGAGGGTAAACTATTTATAGGCTTAATTTTTAAAATGTTTTAGTACTATCTTTTCTGTGAAGATTACAGAGAGGAATGACTTCAAATTTGGTTTTGTAGCACTCTGGAAAACCATAAATGTTTATGTTTCAGCTGTGATTGTTACAGTTTTTCTGTTAGCCTACAAACCGACCCCGACCCCACATCAGAGAAGAAAACGGTTATGTGGCCCTCAAAAAAAAGTTTTGAGACCCCCAGGCTTAGCGCTACAGTGGTGCTTTCTAATGGTAAATATACTTGTATAGCGCTTTTCTTCCTTCCTCTAAGGGCCAAAGCGCTTTACAGTCAAAGTCCCATTCACCCAGACCAGGGGTCAGCAACCTTTAACAGTAAAAGAGCCATTTGGGCTCGTTTTCCAATGATCAAAACCTAGAAGGAGCCGCATAATCTTACATTAGCCTTTAGGAAATTTCATTCATGATCTTCTTTTAAAAAAAAATAAAAATAAATATGAATTACTGTATGTGTATTTTTTGGCACGCACAAAAGCAAAAGTATAAAAAGAACCTAGCCCTTCTCAAAATGTGACTTTTATTTATTTATTTATTTTCACGTATGGCAGAAGCTAAGATAACTTATTTTCAAAATAAAAGTTGTTCTGTCCCAAACAGGATCATCTCAGTGCAGTTCTGGACAGCTAGTAACCAATGTTGTGTAGCATAAGATAATACGTGCTTTTAACTTACAAAGGATCAAACTTTTTACCAATTTTTGCATCATATATAAAATCTGTTCATTTTGGAGGTAGAGTTGAGCAAATAAGACGTCTTGAGGTCAACAGGATGTAAAAACCTACCGTATTTTTCGGACTATAAGTCGCACCGGAGTATAAGTCGCAGGGGCCAAAAAATGCATAATGAAGAAGAAAAAACCCTATATAAGTCGCACCGGAGTATAAGTCGCATTTTTTTTCAAGTAATTTATTTTACAAACTGGTTGAAAAGAATGACATTATATCATCCTGGAAGGTAAGTTATAACATTCATAAGTGAATAGAAAACAGGCTGAATATGTTTCAACACATATTCACATATTAGCATCATGAAAAAAACTAAAAGGTGTAGCATTTATATAACATAACAGTTTTATTTAACCATAGCCTAAAGAACTCATCAATTTTGTACCTTTACTGTAATTGATTGCACGCAGTCTCACTCCATATCACTAAATCCGTTAAATTCTTCGTCCTCAGTGTCACTTCTGAATAACTCAGCTAGAGGAAGACAAAGTGGAGGTTCCACTTCTTCGCGGCTGTCTTCAGTCTCGGAATCCGCTCCAGTTCCAATTATTCCAGCCTTTCTGAATTCAGACAGAATGGTCTCGGTTGTCACTGAAGCCCATGCTTGGTTGATCCATTCGATGACTTGCAGAGAAGTAGCATGGCATATTCTCCCGGTTTTCAGCTGAATTTATCTTTAGTCTTCTCCGTTTTCCTGATAAGCTAACGTTTACTGTTTAACTCGCTAATTGTTAAGGAGTATCAGATATTGCAGCTCGAGAAGCCTAGAGTGCCCCCTTGTGGCTGTCAGTGAAATTACCAGATGTTTTTTTTCACAAATATACGGTAA
>NC_050528.1:30765242-30765357 GCF_002922805.2 Oryzias melastigma
CGAACAAAAGCAAAAATATAAAAAGAACCTAGCACTTCTCAAAATGTGATTTTTTTATTTATTTATTTTTTTACGTGTAGCATAAGCTCATATAACTTTTTTTCAAAATAAAAGA
>NC_050528.1:30765463-30775183 GCF_002922805.2 Oryzias melastigma
ATTCGTATATAAGTCGCACTGGAGTATAAGTCGCAGGGACATTCAATCTATGAAAAAAAACACGACTTATAGTCCGGAAAATACGGTACATAGTTTATCATTTATCATCAACTAATCCTTACTTTAAAAAGTTGTTTTTTCTTTTTCTTTTATTTATGTATTTTTTCATCTTTTTTCTCTCTTTGTCCTCAGCAGTCTTCCACTGCTGGGTTTTGTTATTTTAGTTTGGGGTTGGATCTTGGTAGTCTTAGTTTCTGGGCTTTGTTTATTTGTTTTCTTTAGGTAGTTTTGGTAAAGGGGAGCTGCTGACTCCGACGGTCGACATGGCTGGGTCAGCAGTCTCCTTGACTTAATTTATGTTTGGGCAAAGAGCCACATGGAGAGATGTGGATCTGGAGCGGCAGGTTGCAGACTCCTGACCCATTCACACACACTGGTGGTGGCTCCGCTGCCAAAACTGGCGCCAACCTTCCACCAGAGGCATTGTGGGGTTACGTGTCTTGCCCAAGGACACTCCAACACAAGGCTGGAATCAAACCCCTAATCTTTCAATCTTTCAACCTACAACCAATGGGGACCCTCAAGAAGGATAGTTCGGTACTAATGGGTCCATTTTACAATGGAAACGCTCAAAATACTGGACCGTATCTGACCGCTCTGTGGAAACGAGGCTTTAGTCACCCAGTTGACCTGTAGTGCTGTTCGGGTCCATGGAGGGTCATAGACAGGAAGGGTTGATTCTTAAGGGGAGCTCCTTCACGTTTGTGCAGCCATCACAGTGGAACATCCCATTGTCGTGTGTGGCAGATGTATCATAACGTACTTGAAATGGTAATGTAAGTTACACGCATTTATGACAAATGGGCGATGCTGTCGTACGATGTCCTAACGTCATTCTCGAGTCATTAGTGAGGCGCACAGACCAGTTCTTGCATGGGTTGTGCAGGTGATACAAAAGAGTCCATAGGATGCCTGTAGGATGACCACACAAACTACTCTTTAATGTCCTAGATTCTAACAGTAAAGTTGTATGCATGGAGCACACGCATCGTTTAAACAGCACTAATGGCTCTCTTCAGAGTCTGGAGGATATGGGGAAATTGAAAAATTGACGCGTAAGCATCTAACTTACTTCGCCCTCACTTACCCATACGTGTTTGCTTCTGTCTGTCACCCAAAGCAAACACATTTGCATAAATATTTTCCCTCTACGGCAGGGATAGGTAACTCCAGGCCTCGAGGGCCAAAGTGTCTGTAGATATCCAAGCTCTGCTCATGCCTGATTCAAGGGAATATGGCCACAGAGAAAAAATCAATAGCCTGAAGTCCCTCCCCCTGTCGGAGCCGGACGCAAACAAAAAAGCATAATTTGTGCCTGAAATCCTTGACCAGAAGTCCTCGTCCAGAACCCCCATTTTAAGCTTTCGACCTTTTTTTCCTTTTGATATACCGTAATGGCTTATGTGATCAACTGATTCACAGAGAAAAAACTGCATTTCGTCTGCTTTTTCTCTGGAGGTAAACGGGTGTCATTATACAAATTTGAACACTTGTTAATATTGACTTGACAGAAATAAAAAGGTTAACGTTCTCTCTCCCATTTGAAGCTCATCTTGCACACTAAACTGCTAAACAGTTACAGTTTATTCACATTCAAAAGCTGAGGATGCTAAAAGTTTTTGAAAGATCATTTCTGAAAGGCTTTCCTCAGAAATTTCCACTTATGCAACCGGTTAAAGTTGCAAAATTTCCGCTTCCGGCTAGAGATTTTTTGGGGCACCATCTTGGGTGTGACCAGAGGCGTCTCGACAGATTACCTGGTACAGGTACGTCCAGCCAATTAGAACAAGCCAGAGCAGGTGTGTTGGAAAACATGCAGGAATGTGGCCCTCGAGGCCCGGAGCTGCCCATCCCTGCTCTAGGTTCACCTAGTGATCTACAACCTCGTTATTATGTTCAGGCCATCTTCACAGTACAGGTTTGAACATTGTTTGCCTGCAGCTCAGATATGCCAGTAAGGCAGTAGTGGCTATAGACTAAGCTTTACTTTTTAGAGTTTATTTTGTCTGTATACAAATAAATTAAATAACATTGCCTCTTGGATTGAAATTGATATAGAATGGCAAATGAATCCCTACTTGATTAATCTAAAAAATATTAATCCGGGGACCAGACCATAAGTTTAAATAAAAATGCTTTTTATGACCGTTTCCAAGAATAATCGATCCATATGATTTATTATTTCATCCTAAAACCAATTTTGTATTAAAATACATTGTTCTTGTGTTCATAAAAACACTATCTAGGGTAGAAAGATGAAACGAAAGACGTATCTGGTGGTGAGACATCAGCATGACAACAACACTGACTCACAGCACAGGTTACAGCATCACAGACGCTCTGAATGTTTCCCAGCAAAACAAAAGACGATGCAAAACTGCCTGTTTGCAGTGATCTCACCTTGAGCTCGTACTCCTCCCGCGTGTCGCTCTCGCTTCTGACGTCCTGCTTCAGGTCCATGTCGTCTTTGAACGGCTGAGTGGAGGGAGAGAGGGAAACAGAGGGCAAAAACTAAACCATCAAACAACGAAACACACAGACGGAAAGAGGGAGGGTGCAGAAAGAAAAGGAGGAGGAAGAAAGGGAGGGAAGAGGAAAACACAGTTTCAGGTTTTTCATCCCAAGAGACTGAAGATGAGGCGAGCTGTCGGAAAAACCGTTCTGGGTCGAGCTTTAAAACCTTTTCAAAGGCGCGGCGTCGGTTAGATTCTCCGGGATTTCCAGGATTGTCTAAAAGAGGCACAGCGTTAAAGCAAGGGTGTATCATTGTTTGTGAGGGTATTTCTCCATAGCAGCTTCCATGAGTGTTTTAAAAAAAAAAGATAAGTGCACCGAACCTGTGAGTCTGTCTGTTTAAAACCTGCATCCGTACACGTTTTTGTGCATCTTGCAGAGCCAGTCCTCTCCTCATATGTGCAAACGTTTAGGCTTTGATGCATGAGGTGTAAGCTGGAGCTATAGTGTGTGTTTTCTTCCCGTTTAAAGAGAGCAGTTTAACGTTTTTCCGCCTCTCCTTCCAGTTTAAAGTCAGTGTCAGTACACGTGAAAGGCCATTGACCCCCACGCCTCCTCGCCGCAGCCCCGCGGTGACTTAGACAGGAGTTTACTAACCGAGTACATGGCCTTGACCATCCTGGTTGCCGTGGAGACGTTGGTTGCTTCCTCCTCCAGGCTGTTGGTCTCTTTATTGACTGTTTCTACTTTGATGTCGGGTTTACCGAGGGTGACGCCACGGCGAGCTGGAAGGAATAAAAGAAATTAATGTGGTCGTGCTTTGGATCGAAGGTCAGATGAATTATTGATTTAATGGTCAGTGTTGTTAGAAAAGCAGCAAAATAAGAAAAAACAACAAACATTTTTTTATGATTTTTATTTTATGTGATGTCTTTGATCCTTTTTTGGCTTTGAAACTGTGTTTTGGATGTAATGTGGTCTGCAGGTTACTTTGTAAACAAGAAAGCAGCAACAATGGTTCACAATGATGAAATAAGATGCAAACTGTGTTTTCTATTAGAAAAAAAAAATGCTTTTATGTGTTTCATTGTGTTAGTGAAGGACGTCACTCCAGAAGCTCCTACTCATATATTTATTTCATAATTGATTGATTTGGTTTATTTCAAGGATAGATTGTGAAAAATACAGTACAAAACACACAAATATTTCAAACTCATCACAGAAATAATGAAATGCATTGATTAGAAAATAGAACACAAACAGAAACAAAGACAGTCTTATGTCACATTTGATTCATATGGTAATTATGATCTAAAGTCAAGTAGAGTTTGATTTATTGCTTGAAAATGATTGGGAAGAGGCAAACTTATATAATCTCACCCCTACAATTATAATAATATCTAGAGATCATTCATTCATTCATTCATTCATTCATAACTGTAATTTGTCAATAAAAATTGTTCCCAGCCACTAAAATAGCTACCTTTCATTATAATTATTTGAATTTACAGGTTTTATAAACCACATGTAAATATCCATATATTTTTGTTAATTACTTTCTTTCAAAATATTGCTTTCAAAATTTAAGTATTTAAGGAACCTGAAAACGTCCCGATCTACTTTTTTGTGATCATTTTCTTGTTATAACAAGATAACGAAGAACCTCTCCCCTGTCCACATGGAGACGCAGACACTTTACCTGATTTAAGTCTCTTTATTTATGATCAACAACAAAAACAGTAGAAGAAAACTCTCCACAAATGTTGTTTTTTAGTCTGTTATGTATTTATTAGTGGATCTTCACTCTTCAAACGCCTTCATTCCGTCTCATGCACCACCCCCCTCCCTTTATTTCCCTAAAGCCTCCTATGACAAACAGGTTGATTGACAGAACCAACAGAGGTCTGCCGAGCGTTTCAGCATGATGCGTTCACGGAGCTCAGGTCATCCCCAGCAAAACGAAGCAGCAGAGAAAGTATTGAACATCCAAACTGATCAATTTATAATTTATTTATTAAATAGTGTCAACACTTTTTCTGAAAAACTGTTTTGCTGCGGATTGTATAAAAATGACAAAAACATAGTGGCGGACTAGGTTGAGCTGAGTGGCTGTAATGTCCGGAGCTCAGTGAACGCACCACGCTGAAACGCTGGGCAGCCCTGGGTTTGTCATTCAGCCTGTTTGTGCGGAGGTTTTAGGTCAAATAAAGGGAGGGGGCTGGTACATTAGATGGAATGAAGGCATTTGAGGAGCGTAGATCCACTAATAAATCAAAAAATAGACTAAAAACAACTTTTGTAAGGTGGTTAAAATAGTAAAAAAAAATTTCTTTAAAACTCTTAAAGACACTACAAGTGAGTTAAAAACAAACAAAATAAAAATGCTGTAAGAAAAAAACAGAATTAAAGTAGCAGAAGTGGATGTAGAACTATGGTGATGGGTATGACAGTTTGAAACGATGAGTTTTGAGTTGCTGCTCAATCTCTTTACAGTTGAAAGAGATCGAGCAGCACCAACGCAGGAAATAGATACAAATCTGTATAATTTTGGACAGGCAACCTGTTCAATTTTAGGGGCTATCCTGTCAGAGACCACTGAAAGAAAGATTTGTTCCAAGGTTTACCTTTTATAAAACAGCGTAAATGTACAACAGAAACAAGACCTGAGATGTCTGCTTCAAGAACAGGTTCTGGTGCTGCAGAGGTCCAATCTAAACTCTGGTTCAAGAGCTTCTCAGTCCAGCAGTACTTGAAAGGGTCTGCTCTCATATCTTAAATACCATCTCTAATTATCACATCAGAATACATTTAATCAGATTTTAGCTTTAGTCTAGACTTTTTTTCAAGTTTTTCTCCTCAAAAGCATGAAGTCAGGGCAGTCACTCTCTTTACGTGTCACATCTGATCTCCGTACATCAGCAGTCACACTGTGTGTGCCCAATCAGCACAGATCAATGTTGAGAGTTTGACAACTTTTCTGGAAATGAGGGTTGTAGCCTGAAATAATCAGCGTTTGAAGTGATCGTTTCTCTCTGGAGTGTCTCATTACTGTCACACAGAGGTGCCGTTTAATCTTTTCAAAACCAGAAACTAACTGGAAGCAAAATAAAATGCTGGGGTTGCAACTGCACGGCTGGAGAAATCTCATATTTTTAGTTGGATATTTCCTGATTAGATTAGAGTTTGAAAGTTTATTTTATTCATCGAAACTAAATGTAATCATGCAAACACATTTCTAAAAACTAATCCTATTTATAAACATTATCAGATTCTGAGCTGGTGTGATTGGCACCATCAAGTGGTGCTAAAATTGTCAAAGTTAATTTACTTTTTCTTTGTATTTAATCACCTCTGAAGGGAAGATCAATGAAGTGGTAAGAAGTAAATTGATTTCATTCTAGTTGTTTTGTTATATAGTTCAAATGCAGTAAAATAAAATGTAAATTATTATTTTAATTAACCTTTACTTTACCAGGAAGTCATATGAAATAAGATAATGTCTCTATTTTTAAGGAAGCCTCAAATTCATGTTAGAAATCAGACAAAAGAAATTACAAATCCAAGATTGACGCAAAATGTATAGTAAAAGACAAAAAATCAGATTACCTTGCTTTTATGCACTATGAGATGCAATCAAAAGACTTCATGTTTTCAAAAAACGACAATCGTGATTTGAAGCACTTTATATGTGAATTCATTTTGGTTGTACTTGATGATTTTGCACCAATTTTGAGATGTAAACGGCGCTCTGTCAAAATGTCAATCTGTTTTTTTAGGAGTTCCAATGACGTTTGGGTGTTATTGTGGATATGCTAACTTGGCTAATGAGTAGTGGTGTCATACTGTTTCTTTTTTTTCTTTTTAAATGTTATTAACAAGGTTGTGATCTAACGTAGTTACCGTAATGTTTTTTTTAGCAGTATCCGTCTGTTTTTTACGTGTTACAAACAAGTTTTTGAGTAACGCTGAAATGACTTACTTAAAGTAATGGAGAACACGTGTTGTTTCAATTTGATTCACTAAAAGGGAGCCTTTGTGTGATGTCTCAGCACTGTTGCACATGTGCGCTGTGACAGTCGGAGATATGCGTGAGAAGCCTGTTAAAAAAATAACCATTCTAACAAGTAAAGCTGGACCATTTATTCTGTGTGAAAACACGACAAGGTCAATTCAAGTTTCTGTCACAGCACTAGTGCTCCTCCTCATCTGTCAAAGGAGACGTCTGCATCTTATTCAGGCTGTAAAAGCGTGGCTATACGGCTGAAGCGATGAGGAAATCTTTGTTGGTGATTAAACGGGGGAGAGTTTGGAGGGTTTTCTAATTGTTGCCACTGAAGTGCACCTGTTGTTAATTCCATGAACACCAATACAGCTGAAATTGATTAACGAGGCCCTCAGCTGATTAACCAACCAGAACATTATCAGACAGGTTTAATTCAATTCATGCCAGACCCAATAAAAAAAGTGTTCCTTTAATTTTTGTGAGCATTATAGTTTGGTGCACTTTAAAGGCTACACGACATAATTTTAAAGATAGATCAATCATTGATGGGGTGTGCCCTACAGAGCAAAAAGTATGATATCAATTCTACATCTAGTGATAAAACTTTGAAACCAGACTCGAAACTTTTGTCTCATGAAATTAAAAGCTGATATTTTCTTCTGAATCCAGCTCAACTTTTTCTTTTCATCTATCTGTGGCAGCGAGCCATCAGTCTTTGTTAGCATACACAGATCTGCTACACAGCAGAAAACCTTAAAAAAGAAACATTTCAGTCTGTGAAGTCTTGAGCTGTCTCCTATTCAAACAAAGAGAAAAGCCTGTTTATCTGCAGAGACAACAATGTTTGTTTGAGTTTCTATTTCCAAACCATATATCTTTCCTGTTGTGGTGTTTATCAGCTCTGAACCAGAGAATGTACTCTTATCCCCAGAAAATCCCTCCGGGGACTCTGCCAGTCACCTTCAGCGTCTTTCCCAGTTTCTTTATTTACTGCAGAGTCGCTGAAAAATTATAATTAAAAAAACCACCAACTGTTCTTTAAAACCTCCTTGGAAGAGTTCATAAATACTAATGGGATTGCTAAACGCTATAGAAATAACACATACAAGGATTCATCAGTTAATTCTATTCCCCTTTTGTCTTTAAATCTGAAGCTACTTCAGTTTGTCTTATAAACACACATTTCTATGTAGAGAGAAGGGGAAACATATAGTGGGTGTTTTAAGGCAGTTTGCCACATTATATGAATATTCATTAATCTCATTTAAATACATTTGATATATGGATGGCATGTGAAAAGGCAAAGTGACAGATAAAAGAGGAGGGAAGAAATGAAGACTGAAAGCCACCTGCAGTAAGTGCACACACGCAGACACATGAACAGAGGAGAGTGCACTCACTGCCTTTGCGTTGGCGGTACAGGAAGAAGCCGAGCGCCAGCAGGAGCATAATCAGCAGGATGGAGGAGCCCACCGTACTGACGGCGATAACTCCCACTGGAACGATATCTAAAACAAACACGGGCAGAAGAAGGGTTGGGGTTGACGGACAGCTGTTAGCCCATTGTTGCAGAAACCGGCGCCGTTTGAGTGCAAATCCTCTGGCGTCCACAGCTAATGCTGAATCTCTGAGGACTGTGAGCGTTGATAAGCCATGCCAGTCAGACAAAAGGACACGAACGCTTTCAGTGGAGGACAAATTTTTACTTGCAAAGATGTTTTTGGAAGATTTTCTAAATCCTGTGAAATCTGACAGCTGAGTTAAGGCTGACAAAGCGTACAAAAACCAATTTCTCTGTGTAATGTAATGCAGCAGGATCTCGTGTTAAAACGGCTCTCCAGGCTGACAACATCATGCAATACAACTGGGACCACTGCTGAATAATCGCACTTCACTCGCATCTTCGGTTAGAGAAGAGATCCCGTCTGGAATTGAGAACAAATATTTTAAATGTTTTCAAATGAAAATATCATTACAGCTGATCGGTGCAATCTATATATTTTTAATGACAGTCCCTGTAGGAAAGATTATTTGCTAATTCCACCACATTTCATTTTCCATTCTGCACCCGGATCCATTTAAATAGTGAGGAGTAGGAAGCTTTTGGCCTGCCCAGTGTATTCTCTACATCACAAATAACCATTTTTGAACAACTTTTTTCTTTTGTCTGCTCCTGATTCATTTATTTTCTTTATTAATGTCCATCATTAGAAAAATCCCACAAGAACGTATTAAAATAACAAAAAGATCCTTTACATCTGAGTTGTTCTTTAAGTATTTTAGGGATAATTCTGAATTGTCAGTTGAGACGACCGAACATCTTCCGCTCTGATACCTTTCTCCTCAAGAGTGATGATCATGGTTCCAGGTCCAAAGGAGTTCCAGGCGGTGCAGTTATACGGGGAGTGGAAGTCAGACTCCATCACATTGTTGATGGTGAGGGTGGAGAGGACCGCTCCTCCCTGAGTTGGAGGTTTACTCTGCTCCACCGTGTAGCGCTCCATCAGGGTGCCTTTCTCCTTCTCCCACACGTTCTCCTTCCACGCCCAAACCTGTTGGAAGCAAAGCTGCTGAGCTCCAAGGATTTAAACACACCATCAAAACAAGCCTGAAAAAACAAAAATGTTCAGAAAATATTTTCTTTTTTATTTAATTGGACAAAACCAAATATACCATGTTTAACTCTATTGTCTAAAATCCATTTTCATCCTCTGTAACATCAGGAGTCAATAACACTAATTTCTCCTCATCTAATCCTGATAGTTTAAACCAGAATAGATCTACAATCAGACAAAAACACACAAGTAAACATTTTTCCAACAGATTAATGATGTCAGAACGTGTTTGGAGATTAAAGCACATTCTGGGCTGGAAACAGGCTGCTAATTTACTCCTCACACCTATCAGCACCAACTAATTACAATTTGCAAAGCAAGGAAAAAAAAAGAATTTCCCGATAAATAAATCAGAATTCTGAGAGAACACGAGCACAATGGGGCGAGAGAACATGAGCGCTAAAATCTGAAGCACGTTTTGCCACTTAAAACCTGCTGACTCGGAGTTTTGATGATATTAAAAATAGAGCAACATCAAATATACATACAGCCCCATTCTGGAGTAATGTGTTCCTTTATCCTTCTTGGAAAAGAGATTGGTTATTTGAAGGTGAAATGTTCCTACTTCATTTCCCTGACTCTGTTTTT
>NC_050528.1:30775249-30783350 GCF_002922805.2 Oryzias melastigma
TGCCTCACCACACACAGCAGCACACTCCATATTTTATAAGTCCCCATGTCTGTGCATTAAGCCTGGGCTATAATGTCGTATCACATTATACGCTCTGAGCTCTGCCTGTGCAGAGAAAGGCTGAAGCTCTCTAAAAGCTCTGATTTCTGTCATGTTGGCACTGCACAATTGGATAATTGACGCTGAAAGGTACAAAATTTAACTCTGCATCCATTCCTCTCACTCCTCCCCTCCCTCCGCAACCTTTTTTTATTCATTCCAGCCCATAAACTCAAATGGCATTAATAGATTTATTTCTGCATGTATAGTTTTTGCTCTCTTTCCGAGTCATGAGCTTTTTGTTGTTTTCGCTTTCCCATTCCATCCTATACTGCTGCTATTGGAACCTGTGTTACAATCAATTTGTATTTAATCGCAGCTTTAACAAGTATTGCTATCAACAACAAAGGAAGGAAAACGCTGCAGCCGCTACAACCAATTCAGGAGGAAACTCAATCGCCACTTTCTTTGGTGAACAAATTGTTCGGTCCAAAAACAACTTTTTAGCTGCAACCAAAAGAATCTGCAGTGGGGGAAAACAAATACATCGTTAATATAATTGTTAGGAAGCTTGATTAACAGGCCTATCAGAATTTATGTTTCTTTTTGGAAAGTTTGTTTTTTAAAACCACAGATTTGTGTGTGAAATAAATGAAGCCTCTACTTAGATGACTGTAGATGAAAACTGGACAGAGGGATTCCTTTCCCCATGCCTTCCAAATAGGAAGTACCCGTCACAGAAAGGCAAAATAACTCCAATTTTCTTCACTACTCACTTCTTATTGCAATATATAGTGTGTTCGCTTTTTAATAGTAATGTCTGAATCTCCAATTCCTAGTCTAGTTCCTTGTAAATCTCTGCGGAGAACTAGATTGGTGAATGTAAACCACAATGCATTAAAAGATGCTTCATGTGAAGAAAAAAAGTATTTTAATTTATTTTTTATAAACCATCTAAGTCAGGGGTCTCAAACTGGCGGCCAGCGGACCATTTGCGGCCCCCACCTTATTGTGATTATTGTTATTGTTAATGACCCTTCTCTAGTGTTCTTGCTCTGCTACATTTTAACATGTTCCTGATAATCTTTGTTTTAGATATTCAAGTTGTGAACTGAATGATCAGATGCCTCAAGAAAAGTTGAGCTATCTTGATTGACAGATTTAGTGTGCAGTGTAGCCCATTTTCAAATGGTAGGGGTGTGGCCTTCTAACGAGCTCATTCCTGATTGGTGAGAGCGGTTGCCGTAGAAATATTGACTCAGACCAATCACTGCTTACTTACTGGTTTCAAAATGGCGGCATCTGTAAAAATGGCGACTGAACTGACTTTAATGTTCTTGAAGCTGAAAGTCGGTTGTTTTCTATGGGTGATGTCACACTCCCTCAGTCCAGTTCTTATGTACAGTGATCGGTGTGTTAGTAGATGTTTTCATATATATATACACACATATCTTCACACACGTTGTTACCCTGAAGTCCGATTTGCCAGTACTGAATCCAAACAGTCAGGGATGTCATGACACATGTTTGGTTTGACATGTATGACCAGATCCCCCCACAATGATCCACAAATGCAAAGTTTTCTGCCACAAAAACTCCATAAGTGAATGCAAAGGATTACAATCAGAACACAAACGTTTGTGTCGATTCCTGTAATTTAGAGGCATTAAAAACATGTTTTCCCCCAAAAATCTGCACATTATAAACGTCTAATCCGGTATGCAAAATTTCTTAATGTGACTTTAATGTGGCTAATATAATGAACTAACACGGCTAATCATGTTAGTGAGGCGATGTCTTCTCAGGGATGAGGGATCCGAACATTTGAGCGCATGTCGACTCGGTTATTTCGAGCACGAACTCTAGAAAACTAGCCATCCATGCTGTTTAAAACACCAAGAGTTCAATAAATGCTAAGTAACACTGTCAGCTACTTTTATTTGCATCATTGTTTTGCATAATCACATGCACTTATCTCTTTAACATAACTTGTAATTTCAAAGTGGGGAATTACAAAATAACAGACTTGACATCCCTGTTAATCTGATTTTATGCGCTGTTCTCCCGGTAGCTGCTGATTGGTCAGAGCGAACTCTTGAAAAACCTTCAACTAAATGCAGCTAATGTCACTGGATTGTAGAGTTTTTAAAATAACATCAAAAAGTGACACATTTTTGCAGATGCACCTTTAAAAAATGGCCTTATTTTTATGGAAATCCAGAACTCCAAGAAGTCATTATTTTTCTCAGTCTTTTGACAGTAAAGATGTGAGAGAAATTGGCTTCGATTTTCTGCAAAGAACGATTGCAGATCAGACACTAAAGCCCGGGAGATTAAACTGATTTTTTACAGTCAGATAACTTTGCTTTCAGATTTACTGCACTTACCTGAAGTCATTCAAACTTTAGATGACTTTAAAATACTCCAGTAAAATGACAAACTGCTTTCAGATATTCCTTGAATCTTTTTTTACGTGCATGCACCTCTCACAGGTTTGTGTGCGGCGGGTCTCCTCTATGATTTGACCCAAACGCAGAAGCAGCTGTTTTTGATGAGTCACACCTTCTTGTTCAGTGAAGGGAACAGACTGTCCCGGTGTGACGCACTGAAACGGCACTGTCGCTTCCAGCCCATCTTTTAGCCTGAGTGGCAGAAGCTGAGCAGAGCCAGCCGTCTCCAGCTGGACAAAGAGCTGCGATCTGGATTTGGTACGAGGCAGATGCAATCTGAAAAGGTCAAGCATCTCTGGAGCAGATTACGACTTCCAAGCGTGGACTTACAATCTTATCAGGTGGGGGTGTGCTGGCGATGTAACACTTGATCTCTCCTCTCTCCCCCCTGACGGCGTACTGAACCGGATCACTGGAGATGATAGGGGGGCCTGAGACGGAGACACAGGAAGGCAGGAAAACGCTGGTTAAGAGAAGCCAATAGGCTATGAAGCATTTAGTGGTATTACAGCCGTGCGGTATAAATGTTTAACTTTGGATTTGAAAGCTGTGCTGTGAAAGTCAGCAAGATCACTTCAAAGAAGAAAAATCTATCCAATCTCTCACATTTTGGGAAATGTATTTTTCATGTAGACTCGTATAAATCAGGACCAGCTTAAAGAGAATATTACAAAAAAAAGCAAGAAAATTATATAAGTAACTCAAAAGTACAAATTGAAAACTTGACAGAATATTGAAAAAATTGGATTAAAATATATATATATTCTAAACTTAAAAGAAATGTTGAAAATTGAAAAAAAAGGTTAATTTGAAACTCAAAGTAATGAAAAAAAAACACGATAAAAGTGTTCCAAAGTAAATAATCTTTATTTGTAACAGCTGCTATTTTTTATTTAAAATGTCTACTTTTTTCATTTTCTCCCACTTTCAAATTTTACTTTTTTTGTTCAGAAATACAGGCCTTTATGTTTCTTAAAGTTTAATTTTATTCCAACTTTATTTATTTTTTCTTTGTTTCAATATTTCTTTTACGTTTAAAATTGTTAATATAATATTTCTTTAAAATAACAATATGTTCTTTGAATTTTGAAACCATTTTTACATTTTTTTAAATTTATAAATAAAAATACAATATAGTATATGGGTTCCATTGTTAAATCCTTCCCAGTGGTCTTTTAATTATGATTATCAATTTTTAAGACAGTTTTTTGCAGAGCTACCAGAGTTTATCAAAGATTTGCCTCTGTGATGTGGGAGGGGCTCTTGGAAGTAACCCTACATTGATATCCCAGCATCCCTTTGTTTACACTCTTTCCCGCTAGCTTACAAAATATTACAGGCCCAAGCTAACATTAGCATGGCAAAAAAAAACAGCGAACAATATTGGAGTTATCCAGCTGCACAGTTCTGGTCTAGCCTCCAGCTCAAACGAGGAAAATGAAGACGTTTACGGATATATTTGTCTACAAATGGATGATCTAGAATTGGAGTGGATGACAGAGACCTCAGTCCGCCTATTTCAGTTGCTGCGTGACACATCTGAGCTTTTTCAAAACACCGGATTTCATCTGCTCCTGATTTATAATGATTTAAATAAAGAAATACTCAGAAATACAATTTTAATCTTTAATTATTTTATATATTTCTTCTATCATGATTTCAGGATTTTTTATTGGAGTTTGTCTTTAACCCCATAGACTGGTTTCACTTTAGAAAGCTTGGAAATCCCAAAACAGCAGCGCGAGACTGTGATGCTGCTGAATAGATCCATTACAATGCTTCATTTCCTGAAACGGATGCTCTACTGTATCACATCAGCGCATCACATTAAATCATTATAGCTGAGTATAAGTATTCCCCTTAACAAGCTTTCTCGGCAAGTCAATTACTGCTCCTCACATTAGTATTTCCTCAGGGTCAAACATCCTTTTGCATTAAGCCATCTGTGCTAACATGTTGGTCTTCATCAATCCTGCTGCACGCTGGATTCATGGCGGTAAAGCTCTCATAATGTCATGCCAAGGTGTGTGCTTAACCCTTAAGCATGTGAACCGTCGTCAGTGACGCTAAAACACAAAATCTTTAACATACTGTAACTTTTCAACCATTAACAGGATCAACGCGATTCCAGTAGACTTTGTAAACAATTAAAATCTACAGTAAATCAAAGAATATAAACACTGGGGCTCCGGTGTTAGAGGGTTAAATTGCTCTCAAATGATGAATCTTTAATTTGACCGTTTTTACCAAAGTAAAACATTCAATAGAGCTAACATTCTAAGGCAAAAATGACTAAAAATAGGCTTTTGACCAATTAAGATGGGGAAATTGTATATTTTCAACCATGATCTCATGATTTGATGACCTGAAACATCCTGCTGACTGTGAACCAGTGCAGTTCAGAGGCAGCAGTGGGTGAAAAGCAGCTCAAAGCGATGCTGTCGCTTCCCATCACAGTGCAAGAAAGAAAGAATGTCAACGCAGCAACTGTGCAATGGTAGCTGCAGCTTACGCAGACAAAGCTGAATAAGAGTTCTATTGATGTAACTCCACCGCTGTGAGGAGTTTAGCTGAGACGTCCCGATCATGCAAGATACATGAGCTCAGTGCTGCATCCGTGATACTGGCGGCGGAAATCGGATGTGGAGCTGTAAATGCAAAGCTCTGTGATGAGTATCAGTGGCGGGACAATGTTTAGCCGAGTGTCAAGTGATGTTTGAACCCAGCAAAAGCTGTCGCATGCAATTAACTGTCAGGAGCCAACTGATGTTACAAACTGTGACTTTGCTCTGGTCAAGTAGAAATAGCTCTGCTAAGATTGAGCATCACATCAGGGCCGGCCCTGGGCTGCATGGCGCCCTAGGTGAAACGTGATTTCTGCCCCCCCAACACACACACGAATATCACTGCCTGCAAAAAAGAAACACTGTAGCTGCCTGGAATATGTTAAAATAAGTTTTTATTAGGGCCAGGAATCAATGAAGTTTTTACTTCCTGCTGTCAATTGATTACAAAAAAATCCGATTAATCGCGCTTTTGATTTGGCATTAATCACAATTAATCACAATGTTTTACCAAGTAAAACATTTTTTATACAATATGGCACCGGATCATGGATCAAATAGTCCGCTTTTTGTGAAAAAAATGATCTACACCACACAAATAGCAAGAATCAAGAACTAAAAAATGATTGAATATTTATTCTTTTGCGACCATGACATAAGCGAGATAATACCCAACGGAATGTTTTAACGCACGCTGTGGAGGTCTGAACCGCCGAGTTAAAGTGAAGGACTGCGTTACTAGATATTAACATGTTAATGCTTTTTCATTAATCCTGTGCGTTAGTTTTTATTTAATTTTAATTCTCAAGAATTAAATAACAATTACTTAAAAAAGATTTAGCACAAAAATACTTGATCCTTGCCGAGCCGTAAACCCCAAACCTTTGCAATGGAAGACAGTAGCAGTGGCTCTAAAAATCAAAAGCACAGGAACTAAAATAATTACACTTAAATTATCATGTAAATAAAAAGAAACAGTTTAATTGATTAAATCAAATTTAATATCACATAAACACAAAAGATCAGTTGTATAGTTGTATACAAATGGATTCTAAACATTATCTGAATGTTTTTGCTTATAATTGCAGCTTTTTTTGAATACCTCTACAATGTTTGTGATGAACTGCTATAATTATTATGGCTTCTGACTATGATTCAGATTTTTTTTTGTTTCTTTCAATCCTCTCAATTCAATTCAATTTTGAGTTTACACATTTAGACATATTTGTTTAGAAATACATTCATAATGTACATATATATTTTGAAGATATTCACACACACTGTAAAATATATAAGTGAAAGTAAAATGAGATTGTTAATAGCATAGAATTTTAATAGACATCTTCAGTGTCTAAGGTTTAAAGATTTCCATTGTTTAAAAAGAAAAAAAGAAACTAGATTTCTAGTTTCTTTTTTTCTTTTACGACCAAAAACAAGAGTATTTTTCGACCAAAGAGAGAGTTCCAAGCAATTGAATGTAAATAAAACAGACAAAACTCTGCTTTGAGTCAGCTTTTTCCTCCTCTTCCTTTCTTTTCTTACCTTAAAGCTGTCCTTGAGGGCTTGTTTTGCTGCTTTTTCATACTTTTCATAAGAAGAACTAACAGATAACACCGGACACCCCTCCTCCTCCCCCCTCCTAGCTTTGATAGGGGCTGCGTCAGCACCAGGCAAAATTAATTTTTAATACATTTTTTTTCATGGTTTTAGTCACTAACTTTTTTTCTTACATTTTTACACAAAATGAATGGTGTGTTAAAATGTGAAAAAAAAAGAAATCATTGCAACTAGGCGGTTTCCTAGGTCGCCTATGCCCAGGGCCGGCCCTACATCACAAATGACTGTGGTGGGGTCCTGATTTCAGCAGAATTTGGCCATATCTGACATGTCAGCACATATGAGAAGCAGTAATTGTTATCATTGCTCTCTGAATTATCTGGGGAATTAGACTCAGCCTTTCCGCACACATTTTTTTGGCCTGAAATAGCAAGATGACAGACAAGAATTGCCTTTGAAAAAAGTCCAGAGAAAGGGCTTAACCAACAGTCCGCATGCTTTCATTACTCATCCTTCCAGTCTGACACAGATTCATGGATTTGCTGTGAGTGGGAAGATCTGCTCGACACATTTCTATGGTTTCTGCAGAGATCAGCGATGTTATTAATGCAAAGTCAATGGATATGAACTGACCGTTGACAGTGAGCGTAACCTCGGTCTCGCCCACTCCTATGCGGGGAACTATGGCCTTGCAGACGTACTGCCCCGCATCCGCCTGAGACACGGACTTCAGATGCAGCTGGTTGTTGTTGCTGAGCACCTGGACACACAAAAAGGACACATGAACCAGAGGACATGAAGTACAGCCCAGTGGGTTTGTAAAACGGGAGCAGATGGTGGGAAAAAAACAGAATAAGTTGTATGTTTAATTCATAAATCATGTTGATTCACTCAGCAGGATCCATTAGATTTTTCTTTTTTTTTCCTGGAGCTTTTCTTAACCGGTTAGGCATGAATAAAAAATTTAAAGCTCTCCACCCGCAATCGTCAGCTTTACAACTGAGAAAACATTTATGAAGTCTGGCCTTATAACACGTGTTTCAGAGAAGTCTGTGGATACAATCACCTCCAAAAGGTTTGCAGTCACTGTAGATTAACAATAACACATTTATTATTGGGAAAAAAATGCCATTAAAACAGAAGTCTGCATCCTTCAACACGTTAAGAACCATTCAGGCTGATTTAGGAGCCACAAAGTCTTAGTTTCTTCCTTACAGAATAAGACTCTGATTCCTTTTTATTTTATTTTAATTTTATAAAAAATATAAATCAACTATTGTTTTTTGGCCATAGGAAAAAAAAAAATAAACGAAGACAAAATTGTCTACTTTAAAAATATGAAACAGTTTATAATTTTTGACAGAGGCTTATGAGACATCCTTTCAAAATAAAAGACACTGTGCCATCTTAATGCAGCAAATTAGTAGTAGAAGGCAGCATAATGTCAAGAGTGATTTTAAAGAAATGTTTATCTTATCATTTGTGGAGCTT
>NC_050528.1:30784619-30786834 GCF_002922805.2 Oryzias melastigma
TGTTGGTCATAATAACCATTCTTGATTTTTTTAACATCTTCTTGCTAATTTCTTTATTTTTTTCATGATGTCTTTTCAAATTATTTAAACGTCAGAGGTGTCCAAATCCAAAACACACTTTAGATCAATGGCTGAACAGGATAAACATTTATTAAACACACTAAAACGCAATTTTTAAAACTTGAAAACATAAATAAAACGTTTCAACAAAAACATGAATAAAAAAAGATATTATATTATTATATTATTTCAGAATTAATTAACTCAAACCTTAAATAACTTTCAATAATTTACCCTCCGTAAAAATATATTTTGTCAAAATTATACAAGTTATAAATAAACTAAATGTTAAAAGAAAAAACATTCAAATTTATTTAGGTCATTTTATATTAAAATAACTCGAAAGATTTTGATCGTCATAAAATATATCCTGTTAAAAATTATCTAAATATAAACATGCCGCCAAACAAAACAAACAAAGCCTGTAAATAAAAATATAATTTGTGCATTTTAGCAAATAAAAAATAAACATTCTGTTTTCTTTGCTCTGTGTTTTCCTGTCTGTCTGTTTTACTGTGTTTTGTACTTAGTTATTTTCTTCATGAGTGCGAGGGAGGGAGAGGAGGATGACACCATAGATCATTAGAACTGATCTCTCAGCCTCCATAAGTGAAGTGCTGCTTCAATATGTTGCCAGTAAAAAAACAATGATAATTAGTAACAATAATGTAAAACAATCTGGCGAACCCGGATATCATTAAACTATAATAATCTGGCCAATCGGATCCCTCAATAAAAGCATGTGGTCTCACATCCAACGTTCAAAATGATTGACAGATTCTCATGTTGTAAGTGGTGGGGGTGTGGACTTCCAACAAGCTCACTCCTGATTGGCTGCCATACAATTGATGACTTAGACCGACTTGGACCAATCACTGCTTACTAACAAGTTCTGGCTCCAATATGGCGATGCGCATACATCAAAAATATGGCGACCATTTTCTTTGGATGATGTCACACTCACTCGGTCCAGTTCTCTTTCACAGTCAACGGCTCTGAGCTCTTGGTGATGGGAAGGGTGGGGTGGGGGGGTGGGGGGAGGTTTCCTCACGGTAACAGTCCTGCACACAAGTCAGAGGTGAAACAGAAAATCTGTCCAAAAAACAACACATTTTTTTTTTTTTTTATGGCTAAAAATAAATGAAAAACCAATGGGAACATTTTGATGATGAAAAGATAACCATTTTTTAAGGAAAAGGAAGTAACTCATAAATCAATTGTTTTTTTAATCCAAATAATTGTTTTCCACTTCAGAAAACAAAGACTTTGGGGTGGGAGGAGCCAAGAACTACCATATTCTTTGGAATTACCAGGTGATTTTTTTTAAATATTGGTTTAGTATTCATGAACTTATACAGAATGTCTTAGCTTTACTTTGTCTTTCAACTTCGGAGACTTTTACTTTTGCAACAGAGAGACTGGATTCAGAGGACAAAAACACCTTTACTAGCAGCACACAAAAAGGTTTTAATGGAGAGATGCCTCACATAAACACTAATAAACACTGTTCAAGACGTGTGTGTTACGAAAAAGTTTACTTTCTCTCTGAAAATGCAAATGGACACATTCTATAGGACAGGGTCCAAGTGGGCGGAGCATGTTAAGCCAACCGTTACAGATATTATTCAGAATGATAAAAAATGGGAGTTGATCTACGAGTCATTGTGTATAACAAGAAGATGGAGGTAAATGGTCTACCCCGCCACCCACAAATTCTAATATTTTTGTTGCAACCCACTCTCAGTAAAATGCGTACATATTCCACGACTTTGCACTCTGAAATACCGTGTATAATATACGCCAAACACGCTTTTTGCGTGCATATGATACGCAATGGTAGAGAATAGGTTGCGCCGGCGTACAATATACACGACTTTTTAGGTTTCGTTTTGATCACGTGATCAGAAATCCTCCGGCTCTTTTCTAAATGACGTCGTTCCTGGTTAAGGTTAGGATTACGGTTATGGTTAGGGTTAGAAAAGCAAATTGTTCGTTAGTGCGACTGTCTGTGATGCTCACGCCTCCACTAGGGGACGTGTCAATCGTGGAAAACACATTTTAACACGTATAGGAGCACACGTATTATATGCACGCAAAAACCGGTTTTAGCGTATATTATACACGGTATTTCCCAAATCGTGGCATATGTACGCAT
>NC_050528.1:30786856-30789158 GCF_002922805.2 Oryzias melastigma
TCTTTGAATTTGTTCAAAAATAGAAAATGCACTTTATAATCTGGAGTGCTTTAAGTATGAATACAGTTCATAGGTAATTTTAATTTTTAAGAACTTTAAGAACTTGAATTTTAAAATAAAATCAACTTGTGTGAAATGGACTGTTTGTTTGAATCTTGTGGATATTATGGAAATAAAGAACTTTTTTAAATTTTATTTTCTGGTTCAAAAGTTTTTCAGCTGCTGTTAAAGGCCAAGAAATTTCCAACTCAAACAAACTCGAGTGCAAACCAAAGAATGAGAATGAGTGAAATGTCTCAGTGGTGGACCGTTAGCACAGTGGAAATAAAATGAATGGAAACTTGACTGATCCTTCTAGAGTGAAATCTTGCTACATCTTTGGGTGGATGTCTCTTATCCCTTTCAAGTGGGGAAATTGTAAAAGGAGATATAGATTGACACTCTCCTGTGACTGATTTTCATAGACATATAGCACTAAAAATCTGTCAAAGTGTTTGAGTATGATTTTGGTAACTACAAAACTGAACCACTTAACGAATTGTTGAAGAATTACAGCTACTCTAATCAGGAAGTTCACAGAGTCATACGTTCTGTCCTACAACTGTTTGTGAATTAGTTAAATAAAGTTTGAGTTTCTTCACTTTATTTTTAGTACTGCTTATTATTTTGCTGTTACTTTTCAAAAGTAGAAACTTTTTATTTTTCTTTAACCAGAGAGCCACGGTGGAGGGGTGAAAGAGCCACATCTCTGGAGCCTCAAGGTGCAGACTTCAGCTTTATGCTGCGTTCACACCTGGCATGCTAACGCTAAAGACGCATTCTTTAACGCATTTATCACCTGGTGTTCACACTGGACTGTTGCTGGCACTTAACGTGAGTTTTGATCATGAAAGTGCAACATTTTATTTCATTGAAAGTGGCCACTTGAACGTGTGTTGCCGAAGGCTAAAAGCACATTCTTGAACACGTGTATGATGTTCACACTGGACAAGCAGGAAGCAGTGTCTCTAAGATTTTTTTTGCCACTGTATGCTAGCGCATGTCAGTTACAGTTGGAAGAGGCTTAGTGTGAAATGTCATTTTGATTGGGTACAAACTGCAGTTTTTCATTTCTCCTCCATGATCAGTTTTCAACCGGTTGGCACTTGAATTAAAATGGATGCCATCCAAACGTCGCTACCAAATCCAAATCCCAGATTGGTTAAACCTGCTTCAACTTCCCACGTGTTTTCAGTGGATGTTTTGTTTTTAGATCTGGAATGGTCGTAGAAATGTGCGTAGAAACGTGTGAAGCAATGAGTGAACATGAGAGTTTTAAATGCGGAAGTCCAAAACGCGTTTACACAGACTTTTTATTAAAAGTGATCACTTGAACGCGCGTTGCAGAGGCCGGTGTGACTGCAGCATTAGCTCTCGTGCCATCTTACGCCGGAGTCACACCGGACGCTTCACGGCGCTCTCTAGGTCACACCAGACGTGATTTTTTTCCGCGGCGGTTGACGGGCGCTTCTGCTAGAGCTACTGCTTTTTTTGCCATCATGATCAATAACCAGGATATCTCCCTGCGTTTCAGCTAAAAGGGGATGGTCTCTGCCCCTGTTGACACAGACCCCGCCCCCCAACTCCGCAGTCGGCCCACTTCATTGATCGGTTTGTGCGCGCGTGTGCGTGTCTGTCTGTTTTGTTGTGTGTCTGTGTGCACGCACGCAGGTGTTTCCGTCGGTCAATTAATAAACTAAAAATATTACCTGATGTTTCTTCCCAGAAGAACCGCTCCTCTGCCTCTCTCTTGTTCAAACGCAGCCCCATGCCCCGCTCCAGTGTGCCCTCACTGCATTGGGGCCCTGTCTGCCCTGCTTTTTTTCCTCCCAGAACCCTGCAGCCCAGCACACCCGCTCCGGAGATCTGTGGTGTCCGAGGTGGGGGCTCTCGCGCACGCGTGTCTGTGTGTTTTGACTGTATGCATATTTTCATCTCTACTGTCTGTTTAGACACAAAAACATGATCACATTTGTCAATCGTGGCGTTTTATTGTGAAAAATTGGTTCAATTTTGAAAATAAACCGGATTTTTTTCATGTATTTTGATGCAACTTCCTGCCAGTATTGACGCGGAGCGCTCGCGTCGTGCGGAAGAAATAGGCCAGACGCCGAAACGTTGCGCTGCACCGCGCGGACCCTCCGTGCCGCTCCGCATCGCTCCGCGCCTGGTGTGACCGACGCCATAGGTTAACATGGGCGCCGAATGGAAGCGCACTCTGTTCCGCGTCCGGTGTGACTCCGGCGTTATGGGGTCCAGATGA
>NC_050528.1:30789299-30790880 GCF_002922805.2 Oryzias melastigma
CATAGGTTAAAATGGGCGCCGAATGGAAGCGCACTCTGTTCCGCGTCCGGTGTGACTCCGGAGTTATGGGGTCCAGATGACCCCGCTTTTAATGTAAACATGCCAAGGACAACACAAAGGTTAGATCAGGGACACTTCCAACCTTCCTCTGCCATGTTGTAATTGGCTGGACACGCCTAAAGCAGGTAATCAGTCATGAGTAGAGCTGGAAATCATGCAGACACAGCGGCCCTCGAGGCCTGGAGTTAGATCAACACATCACACAGCATCCTGCTGAAGAGTCGAGGCTGACAGTCGCCTTCTCACCATGCTGGAGCCCTTCTTGGTCCAGGTGAGGGTGAGAGGAGGGTTTCCAGACCACTTGCAGTTGAGAGTCACATCTGAGTCCACATCCACTGTAACTGGTCTGGGCTCCACCACCAGTATAGGGCCAACTGGGGGGAAAGAAGAGACATAAAATAAACTTACAGCCACCAAATGTCTAAAAATTGAAGCAATAGAACAATTATTTCCTTTATATTAGAGTAAATGTTTTAATTTAGGCTCTTTTTTGGTCAAAAATAGTGTGTGGAGTAAAAAGAAAAGGAGCACTGATGGAGCTCCTCTCAGTTCAGCAGCGCGTCCACGTCCACTCACAGTGCACGTCCACAAGGATGCTGACATTTGTGCTTCCCACTGCGTTGAACACTTGACAAGACACGGGCTCGGTGAAGAAGGAGTGATCCGCTGTAGTGACAAACACACTTTCCCTGGCCCCCTCCAGCAGAACACCACCTTTAGCCCACCTGACAGAAAAACACACAACGCCATTTAACACCTTTGAAGCACAGCAAATTGTTGCTGCGCTGCCTGTCAACAGGTCTTGGATCCGCTGATCCACTCTGGGGGTCCAGGTGACAAAAAACACGGACCACTAGGAGGTTTTATTGCTTCTGTGACAGAACCCAAAGACTTGCTGCAAAAAAAGTGTTTTGATTTCTATCATATTTAAGCTGTATTCTTGAATAAAGTGAATGGAAAGGTTATCTTTAATTTGAATGTTGCACATCCTCCAGGACCTGCGTTTAAAAGCATGCACCACAGGCTTAGCTTCTGCACCACGCAGAGCTCCTCTTCTGATGGAGTCCCGGGCCTTAAATGAAAACCAGCCTTTTTGCAGTTTGGCTGCTTCAGAGCTGTCGCTTACAATCAGCCTCAGAGTTTAACCGTAGAAGCGTTCAATACTTGCACCAATTCTGTACCCTAAGCAGAAATTACACTTCAGAAGCTGCTCCGGAGGGCGGATAGGAGCAGATTGAAAGAAATGAAGGGAGACCCGCTGGCATTGATCATCTGATCAGGCTCCTAATGCTGCGCTGCAGGACTGCCTTCAAAACCTTTCCCCTCATTTTAAACGGCACTCATGAGTTCATCCAGACCTGTAGCCCATGATGGGGGGGTTGGCGGTGGCCTGGCAGGTGAAGGTGACTCTTTCCCCCTCCAGGACAGAACGGGGCTCGATGGACAGGGTCACTGTGGGGGGGTCTGCATGAACAGAGATTCAGGATCAGAACGCAGTCCAGGAAGGTATTATAGAATCCA
>NC_050528.1:30791175-30795217 GCF_002922805.2 Oryzias melastigma
GATTTTAACTGGTACACACCAGATAGTAACCAGAAAAATGTTTTTTTAATAATAATAATAAAAAAAAAAATGTCAGTATCTGGTGCACACTGGATAGTAACCACACAAAACAAATCTGGCTACTATTTGATGATACCAACCAGATAATAACTGGTGCACACCAGATAGTAACCAGAAAAAAAAAATCTATATTTTTAGAAAAAAAAATGTTTTTTTACTTGCATTTATTTATTTATTTATTGTTTACTTCGATGTCCCTTTTGGGGCTCTGTACCTCCATAAACACTAAAAAGGTATCAAACCTTCCTGCAACTAAAGTATCTTTAATGTTATTTAGTATTACAGAATTTATTCTAATTTACTGTGAGAAAATAGGCTTCAAAACTATGATTTAAAAACTCTTAATATATAATATATTTTCTGTGATTGTTCAGAAAATTAACATTTTAAATCGTTTAGTTTCCACCATGGACACATATCTGTATCATGATCAACATTTTTCCAATAGAATATGAAAATTACTGTATTATTTATCTCTTTAAGACCTTATTTGTATTTTTTAGAATAAAAATACGAAACCCATAAACTCTGTAAGACAAAACAGACTTTAGTCATGAACATCTGTAGAAAATCTGTTTGTTATGAGCAACTTCAAAACGTTGACTGGGGCTGAAGATGCAAACCAAAACCTAAAGTCACAGAGCGTTTTTGTTTCATGTCATCAAGCTGCTTAAAAACCCGAGCTGTGCGCACGAATCCTAACAATCTCTCATGGCGGAGCAGCAACATACGGTGGACATTGAGAGTGACAGTGACTCGTTTCCCCATCTGTACAGCTGGATTGCTGGCCACGCAGGTGAAATTGCTGCCGCTGTCAGTGTCGACCGGAGTGATGGGCAGGTAGCTCCTGGTTGTCACTCTCTTTCTGTCTGGCAGCACTTCCTGCATGGCGAGGAATATCAATGAAGCAGGGAAAGGACAAAGGAACCCATGGAAAGGAAAGGGGTAAACAAAAAGAAAGCACAAAAAAGGGATGACAGTTATGAAAAGTGTGTTAAACAAAAGAATCAGGAATCAATTTATATGTAGAATGTGAGACCTATAAATAGCTATTAATAAAAATAGAATATAAGCAGTGGAAATTTCTGCAAGAATAAAAGAAATGATTAATAATTTAATCATGACTGTCATTTTTTTATGGTCTAAAATGAGGCCATAAGTCCTCTTCCTGACAGCCAGTGTGCCCAGTTTTCACTGCAATAAAAATGCACGGTCAGTAACGCGGCTATAAAAGAGTAGCATGTAATATGTATGAGTATGTGTGGGGGATCTGAAGCCGGCTGGGAGAGATGTAAAAACATCTGTGGTTGGTGTGTGACTCAGTGTTTGCTGTTGAGTTGATGTGCATACCAAAGTGTGTGTGTGTGTGTGTGTGTGTGTGTGTGTGCTCGCAGGCAAAATTTCATGCATGCAAAAGAGGAGAGAGAGGGTCTGTAGAGCCAGAATGTGGAAGAAATAGTGCAAAATATGATGGCACATAAGGTGTTAATGTGGAAAGTTCCTGCTCCTGTGTGTGTGTGCATGTTTCTGTTGTGATCTGATAGTCTAGCGTGCCAAAAAGTTAAATCTTTAACGTATTGTAACTCATCAACACGATCAGTGTAATTCCAGTAGATTCTGAAGGGGAAAAGCGGCTCAACGAGCCGCTTTTCCCCTTCAGAATCTACTGGAATTACACTGATCGTATTAACGGTTGAAAAGTTAAAGAGCACAAACACTGGAGCTCTGGTGTTAAAAGGTTAAAATATGATATTTATTGTACAATGTATAGAATCTTAGAAGCTAAACTCTATTATGTTTAGCTGAAGCTCAATTCAGAGGATGGACAACATTATAAAGAAGCTAATATAAACTAGAAGTTAGTCTGACCTTGTATGAGAAACTCAGTCAGTTTTGCTGTTTTACTCTGAAAGGAATATTTTCAATTTATTTCCACAAAAGACGAAACTATAATTTTTCAATTCATGAATGTTTACTTTAGTGAAAAAATGTATTTAAATAAAAATTAACTTTTATTTTATAAATGATTGAAGTTACAGTTTTAAAGTTTTCTAATTTGACATTCTGCTAGCTTTATGGACAATTTTGGCATTTACTAAGATTTTTTAGGCTAACTTGGAGTTTAGTTAATATTTCAGCTACATGCTAGCAGTTTTGGCTAATTTAGGGTGTTCTTAAGTTTTTAGGCTGTTTTGGAGTTAAGCTAATATTTACACGCCAACTGTCTTTGATAGGCTTTTTACAGTTTTATACTTTTGCTATTTTTTCAGCTACATGCTAGCTGTTTTGGCTAACCTAAGGTTTTCTTTCCGTTTTTTAGGCTAACTTGGCACTTCGGTAATATTTTAGCTGGCAATCAACTTCAGCATTTTCAGCTATCAGCTTCAGCGTTTTTTAACTATCAGTTTCAGCATCTTCAGCGGCCAAATTCAGCTTACAGCATTCACACTAGAATTATAGCAGATAATGCTATATATCTGGTTCATAATTATGTTAAAAAGTTATGGTTTCAAAGTCTAAAAAATGTAGTTTTCGAGTGTTCAATAAACATTTATCCTGTTTGACTGCAGTCATTTCTTTAAAGAACCATAATTCACCATAATTCCCCAACATCCTTATATTTCTCCCTCTTCATGACTGGGCTGGATTAAACCAGGACACATGTTTGACACCCCTGGTCTAAATAAGGGTGCTGTACATTTAGTTGTTATAGTTGGAAGGATTTATAAATTTTCTGCAATGTTCTGAACCACAATATAGTATTGATATATTATTGTGAACAACTTTCTTCATCAAATAAGTGCTTACTAAATATTTCAAGCATCCTCGTTTCAAAATTAATAAATCATCTTTTAGTTACAAATCTGATTCAAAGGAACTTGTGTTCCAATGTGGTTTCTAATTAACATCTCCAGTGCTGCAGCTCAAACGCGTCCTTTACTTTAAAGATGTCAAACAAAACCCAGACAGCAATCTGAAAGGAGGCAGTGTGAAAGTGAAATGTGAGAAAATGTGGAGACAGATTCTGACCTTGATATGCTGTCAAAGGTTTGTTGCAGTTATTGCCGCTTAAACAACAACTTCTTGCCAAGCGGATAAAAACACTGATGAGTGAATGCAGGATTTTTATTCTTCCAAGGCCAAACAAAACACAGAGATGTTTTGGAACCATATTTACTCTTGCTAAAAACTGTAGCACTGTTTTTTAAACTGTTAGACAATGGGCTTGACACTGAGAGGAGTCTGCACAATGTTACGTGCTCTTTTGTTAACCTTTTAACATCTGGGGCATTGCCATTGACGCATTAACACAAAATCTTGTAACTTTTTAACTGTTAACACAATCAATGTAACTCCAGTAGAATCTGAAGGAGAAAAGCGCATTAACAATTAAATAACTAGAAAAGTTGCATTACCTGCAACTTGCTAGTGTGAATGCTTTTTGCTGAAAGTAATTTCTAAAGATGCTGAAGCTTTTTGCTGAAAATGGTGACAATTTACTTTAATTGCTGAAGGTATTTGCTAAAAATGCAAAAGCTATTTGCAAAATGTAAAATTTGCTAAAAGACTGGAAATGTCATTGAAGAACTTGGAAAGAGTGATGAAGTTGATGTAAATTTCTGAACAATTTGCAATGAAATTGCTTTAAAATCCCCAATACATGCCAATTTTTGAAAAAAATAAATAAATAAGTCTGTTTATTATATATGACCTAAACTCCAAATTAACCCAAAAAGTTTTAGTAGATGTCAAATTAGCCAAAAAAAGGTGGTTGCTTAAAAATTAGCTCCATATTAAACTCCTAAATAGCCCAAGATTCCTCTGTAAACTAAATTAGTCAAAAACATTAGCCTATTGATAAATAAATATACTCTAAATTATATACTCTAATTTAGTCTATGAAAACCTCACTAGAGAAAAAATTAGCCAACAACGTTAGCAGGTGGCTAAAATATTATCTAAACTCCAAATTAGCATAAAA
>NC_050528.1:30795256-30801722 GCF_002922805.2 Oryzias melastigma
ATACTAGCTAAACTCCAAAATAGCCTAAAATTCCTATTTGTAGATACAAAATTTACCAAAAATGTCAACATGTTGCTAAAATACATGCTTCACTCTTATATATTTTTTTAAAATTACTATAAAAAGATGAAAACACAGCCCATGAATATACTCAAAGGCTTGTTGCTAATCTACTTAAAATCTTGAAATTTGAAGACTTTCTCATTCATTTCCTATGGGGCATATTTTGCTCAATATTTCAAAAACTATACATTTTGTGAAAACCAAAACTACAAGCAGTAATGTGGTGAACGAGCTGAACGTTTTGATACCAAGATTACTGAAATCGTTGAAAGTGTGATCGAGTTTTTACGTGCCAGAAAACATACAGAAAGGAGCAGCAGAATCACTATTGTGTGAAAATCCCAGTAAGTCAGAGAACATAAACACTGGAGCGAGATAGACCCGCTGTAGGTTGAGACAGTTACATTCTGTGCAGCAAATTCCTTCCAAACCATCAGGAGACATTCTGCAGATCTCATTTCAGTGTGATAAACTCATCAAGGTTTTATGTGTGCTCTATGATGCGTGGCCTCCCTCCGCGCTCTTGCAGATGCAATTATGTGCGCGTGTTTATGGGTGTGCGTGAGTCACCGTGGAGTGGTAGGCTCCCTCCACAGGGACTCCATTTTTGGTCCACTGGATGTGCGCCGCAGGCTTGGCCCCGCGGGTCAAACAGGTCAGGTTGAATGGCGTTCCAGCCATCAGCAGGAGCTCCGGCGTTCCCTCCACCACAGGGTCCTCGGGGGGGACTGCAGGACAGACACACAGATCCATGCTTTGACGTTAATGCAGGTGCACACCACTCCAACATTCTTTAAGGAGTTTTAAAGCTAAATTTTCTCTTTGGTTGATCCTATGTTTTTATTTTTTCCTTCCCTAAACTAGTTTAGACCAGGAGTCTGCAACAACACATGCAGTTCCTTCAATCTGTCTGTTGTGGCCCTTTAACTTTCATGAAAATTACCAACATTTTCAATAAATAGTTTTTTTTTCCATCTTTTTCTTTTAGTTAATTATGTTTTGTCCTTTAAAATGTAGAAGTAAAAAAATGTCAAATAAAATAATGGTAAGAGTTGTAAATTATTAGAAAAAGCATTAAGCACAAATACATTTATTTACAAAAAAGTGTATTTTACACCAATGTTTAGATATAATAATCAAATGACAAAAAGGATGATAGCACACACAACGATAGAAAATGACAGGTTTGTTTTCTTGGATTGTTAATTCTAGAAAATCTGCTGCAGCAGGATGTACTTTATTTTGAAGGAACCTTTTCTGTGCTGCTGTCAAAAGTAAAAGAGGTTTTCAAATGTTATTAAAAAAATAACAATTTTATTATTGCAAATATTTAATAGTCACACTAACGTAAATAAAGTGGCTTTGCAGCTCTCATTGGGTTTTGGTTGGTAAGAAATGTAACCAAATTGTTCTTTTATGCCTTGCTTCCATTAAGCGGTCCAGACCAGACCGGATCGGTCCACTCCTGGTCAGTTTAGAATGGTAAGCGTTTCCATTGAGCGTTGGACCATCAAGGCGCATGTAGGGTGTAGACCGATGGCGTAGTAGCTGTGAGTCAGAACGGTGCGACTAAAGCAAAAAGGGGATGCCAACAATGGAGGTCTTTTATCATATTTGGGTTTTACATACAGCAGGGAGACAAACTCAATCGCACAGGAGGACAAAATCTAAAACACACCAGGTGGGGGGCCCAACAGAACAAAAATGTATTGAACACACTAAAGCAAAAATGTAAAACTTTAAAAAAACTCAACTTTTTCACATAACTATGAATAAAAACAGACCGGGATAAGATTCCAGATGAAATCAATTTAAAGCTTAAATAACTTTCAATATTTTACTCTCCATGAAAATATATTTTGACAAAATTATTCAAGTTAGAAATAAACTAAATAATAAAAGAAAAAACACTCAAATTTTATATGAAAAATTATGCTTATAAATATCCCAAAAGTTTTTAATTTCCATGAAATATATCCTGTTAAAAAGATCCAAACGGGAACATGCTGCTGAACAAAACAAACAAAACCTAGACGTGAAAATAAAATATGTACTTTTAGGAAAAACAAATCAAATCATTCTGGTTTTTTTGCTCTATGTTTTGTTGTCTGGCTGTTTTGCTGTTTTGTCTTAGTTATTTTATCCGAATATGTTTATTTCATTCTGCACCATGAGTGAGAGAGAGAGGATGATGACACCCTGGTGATGTAAAACGCTGTGTATTCCACACAGAAAGTCATAGATCATCAGAATTGATCTCCCAGCCTCCATAATCGTAGTGTTGCTTCAATACGTTATAGGCGCACAATAACATTGGGCCGTTAAAAACAATATTTTAAAATGATCTGCGGGCCAGATATTATTATCCAGGGGGCCGGATCCGGCCCCCGGGCCTTGACTTTGACACATGTGGGTTATGGTATTATGTTATGGTTAGTGTCTCCGGTCCCCAACACCCACAAATAAGGGAGGAATACAGTATCCAAAGAATTTACTATTCTTTGCAAGAAGATTGCAGGAGGTGAATAAGAATTGAGCCAAAAAGAGGAGAAAACTTTCAGCTTGGCTCTTGAGTCGGGAAAAGCGCTGTCCGACGCTAAAACCTCTCCGCTGATCAATGGATTTCATTGGGTGACGACAGAAGCTCCACCCTAACTGGTTTGCTCCAATGTTCTTTGGATGTACAACCAACAGGGGACCTGGAATCGTGGCCTACAAATTGGTCTAGCTTAATGGGTCCATTTTACAATGGAAACAATCAAAATACTGTACGGTACCGGTCCAGTCCGGTCTGAACCGCTCAGTGGAAACGAGGCGTCGGTGTTGAAAAGTTCTGTTTGTTAAGTTATTTTGTGGCAGTAGATGCCACAGTAAAGTACATTTTTGTCTCTTTGTGTAATATAAAAAGGCCAAATGAGTATGAAGGTTTGTTTTTGTCTCTTCTTGTTTTTGCTTGTTTTTATTGCTTTCATTAAAAGATATGCCTGAAAAAATGTAAAGGTTTAAAGTGTGGGCTCGTGTGTCACAGGATTTCAGGTTAATGGTTTTCAGGGTCACCATGACACGATTCTGGTCATCAGGTCAACTGGAGTTTTACAAACTTTACAGTTCCGGGAGAACCAGAAGAACACAACCTGACAATAATTTGACGTAGAACCTCCACACATGTTCAACCATGATGATTATTGTCTTTTGGGAGACTTTTGGGAGAAATCTAACTAGCACATAAATAAGACCAAACAGCCGTGCCAAACATTCAGCTGAACATTCTTTGCATTTGAAAACATAAAGTACACCGTTGAGTTGTGAAATGATGCTGGAGTTTCATTCAGGTATCTTGGGGAGAAGGAACTGTCTTGTCTAGTTTTTAAAAAAGGGTCATTATTCTTCCTTTTAAATTTTAGTTTTTAACTCAAACATGGAAAAAATACAACAAAAAATCCACTAAAATAGCATTCAAAGGTCTGAATATTGACACGGTCAGAGACTAATGTGCTGCCATGCTTCAAAAGTTGCCAATTGAAACACAGCAAACCTCCAAAATGCATCTAATGACCAACCGGAGCATCCATGGAACTCAATATACAAGAGAATTCCATTGCAACAATGCTCAAAACTTTATTCACTCACCTTAAAATCTGTGTCACAAAGAACATTCAAAACGATAAGATGAGACATCATAGTCACTTACTGAGCACGTTGAGCTTGGCCCTCCTGGATCGCAGCGCCGCCTCTGTGGCCTGACACTCGTAGATGGAGTCATCAGAGAGCTCCGATCTGGTGATCTCCAGGTTGAACTGGCCGATGTCCGATCTCTGAATGCGATACCTGGGCCAGGCTGGGGGAGAGACATGTCACAGGTGCAATGAAGAAACAAACCAAAATGAGTGTACATTTACAGCAGAACAATCAATTGTGTAGGTAGTAGATGTTGTGAGTCACGGTGTGTGCACCAGGTTACTCAGATAACCTGGAGAGAATATAAATATTTAGAGTGATTTCAGAGTGAAGAACAAAGTAAAAGGAATTCTGATTTTAGTGAGTCACCGCTTTGTTTCTTTAAGACGTGCTGATAAATGTTATAAATTCATGTTAGTGACTAGATTGTAAGAACCAAGCAAACTCCAGCCACTATGTGGACTCTAAATAACACGTTTCAAGGGGACATCCTATGAATTTCAGTCATATTTTCTCTGAAAAAAAAGTGCACAAAAGCATTAATTGCGATTTCATAATTTTAATGATTCAAAGGAGCATCCTTTTCCCATGAAGCAGACAGTGAACTGTTGTGCACAGCTTCAGCTCATCATTTCTTTCTTCCAGACTCAAGTATCTCTTCAGTTTCTTTAAGTTGTTGCTTCGCTTAAAGAAACACAAATATGATTTTGCAAAAAATATTTCTAATTAGAATTAAAAAAAATCCATTATGAATAATGGAAGGAAGCTTCTGTGTTTATTTTCCCTCCATGATTAATAACATTTAAAATGCTTGGAGTTAACAACCCTTATAAGACAATAACAATAAAACGTTTATTTTGAACATTTTATGATAAACTTGTCAAGAGAATATTTCTTAGGAAAAGCCGGTTTGTGTGTTTTTCATGGACACATAATGTGTGTCACTGCAGAGATAAACCTTCTGCATTGTCTAACGCCGGGTTCACAACGCACACGGAAGCACCGCAATGTGGAGTACGCAAAATCCGCTTAACCTCCAGTTCACACCAGACACACACTTTTCCGTGGCGCTTCTTGGCGCAAACTTCTCTGAACTACACTACATTGATCCGTGTGTGTGTGTCTCTGTTTATTTGTTTTTTTGTGTATTATGCATTGTTTGTGTGTTTATTTCCATCTCTACTGTCTGTTTAGATACAAAAATATGATCACATTTGTCAATCATGGTATTTTATCGTGAAAAATTGGTTATGTTGTGAAAGTTGACCAGATTTTCTCGTGTGTCTTGGCGTAACTTCCTGCCATGATTGATGCAGCTCACTCGCGGCTAGACAAGATCCAAAAACAATTGCGGAGGACCGCAGTGCTTCACGTCTGGTGTGAACTACACCATAGGTTAACAAGGGCACCGAATGGGAGCGGCCTCCATTCCGGGCCGCCTCACAGCCCTTCCATGTGTAAATGACTTATTATCGTGTCATATTACTTTCAATTAATTCAAGAGTAGTGTTTAGGTTGTTAAAGAATGTTATAAAAAATGGTGTTACTGCTTATTATGTGTATTTTAGTGGTGCAGACTTTTATTTTGAAAGCGCACCTACATCAGGTTTTTTTTTTGTTTTTGTTTTTTTTTGTTTGTTTTTTTGAGCGGCTGGGTGGCTCAGTGGGCTAGGTGAAGGGCTGACACGCAGAAGCCCTGGGTTCGATTCCCAGGGTTGTCCACTGATCCCCACCCAGATTGGGTCCTTAGGCAAGACCCTTGATGCTGCTGCCTAACTGGGTCCCTGTGCCCCTCAAGTACAGGGTTGTGTCAGGAAGGGCATCTGACGTAAAAACTCTGCCAAATCACTGATGGGAAACAGTGGGTGCTGTTACGCTGTGGCGACACCAAAAGGGATAAGCTGAAAGTGAACTACTACTACCTACATTAGGTTTTTTTGTGATATTTTTACACACGCGTCAATTCAGCAGAGACAGAAAAAAGGAACATGGCAGACGTTCGTGCAACGACAGAAACTCAATCAAAGTGGTTTAAAACCCATCCTTTCTTTTTAGCATCTAGCTGGAAGGCGAACAGGAAGCTTCTTGGTTACGTTTATGGCTTACATTTTGGGATCATTTGCGATTTATGCAAAGGAAGCAAATGTTTGAAGCTATCTAACAAGCTAATGCTACCAGCTTATGTACAGCATGGCTGTTAATCAAAAAAAGGAATTGTAACAAGTTTGTTTTATTTTCTTTAGCTCTTAAGGTGTGACTATGCTTGTGCAGTAAATAAATCAGTTGTCATCATTGAGTGCATCGTCTGAATTCAGAGTCCTGGGTCATTTACACCGCTTGCAGTGTAAAGCAGGCATTAAAGTTCCACTCCAGTCATCTTTGGATTGTTTGTAAAAGGGTTCACAGTGGCTTTTAATTATGATTGTGCTGGTTTTAGGTAAAATCAAAAAAATCTGGGTTGCTTCAAGAACATATTTTCTGTAGCACGGCAGTAGCTCATTAGAAATTAGTCAATAGGCTGTGGGCAGGACTGTTGGCATCAAAGTAAGCCTCTACTGATATTAAAATTATCCTTTTGTTTACACGCTCTCCCACTAGCTTACAGCCCCTCACATCCCCAACCAAACAGTAGCGGTGCAACAAAAACAGTTATCATATCAGAGCTGTAAAGTCGTACAGTTTAGATCCAGATTCCAGCTCAGATTGTATGAGTATCAGTATGCAT
>NC_050528.1:30801848-30812998 GCF_002922805.2 Oryzias melastigma
GAAAACAAAGGCGTTCATGGATCCATTTGTCTGATAGTGGATGATCAGAATCTGGGAGACTTTGGCCGCCTATTTAAACTTTCATGTCACAACTGTGAGGTTTTCAAAACTCCATTTTGTCACCTGCTTGTGATCCATCATGATTTGAATAAAGAAATGCAATTTTGATCTTAATTTCTTCTATGATCTCCATTGTGAGAAAATATGCTACAAAAACATGTTCATTGGAGTGATTCTCTTTGATTTCACAAAAGGAGTAACACCTGTTATGTAAATCTTGAAGGCTTTTTGTGTCGAATCATGTTGGAATTATAGAAACCAGACAGAGATGAGAGAGCGGGAGCGTGTTCATGTGCAGCTTTATCATGATACACAGAAAACAACTTGAATTCACTTCAGATGTTTTGAAGACCTTTTCCATTAACCTCAGCATCTGGAGATCAGAACGGGGCATTCCTCGCACAGACATCACAGCAATGAGGAGATGAGACGCACACACACACACACACACACACACACACACTGTGCCACTGAGATAAACACCTGCAGGCTTTTTCTCTCAAACGCTGATCAAACATTACCTCAATACAAATCTGCCACATCAACTTCTGCCTGATTCACAAGCTGCACAAACAGCCCCAATTACAGAAATCCCCGTCCCTCTGTTTTTGAACCCTCGCCTCGCAGACAAAGACATAATAGAGCGTGACGTCCCACTAGGGGGCACTCATTGATCCTCCATGCCCAATCCTCACATGACATCATGAATTCAGATGGCAAAGGCAGACAAGGAGGCAGGCAATTGGGGTGAGTGGAAGAAAGGGGGGTAGACAAAAGTATTAGTGGAGATTACATCATCCACTCCTGCACCTTGCAGCATAGCAACCACAGAGGTGAAAGCACCCCAGGGAGAAGGAAGAAGAAAGAGGAGGAGGAGGTTGAGGAAGAACAATAAACTGGCATCAGTGAAGTCTGCAGGTGTAGAGAGCTGTGTATTTTGGTGGGGGGGATTTGTAACCCAAACAGGTGCTAGGACACTCAACGTGCCTTCATGTGACAATTGCGTTAGCGTTTGAACAAACATAGATCCTCAGTGTGTGGGGGTGGACACGCAGGTAGGAATTAACGGCGCCCACGATGTCAAAAACAGTTTCACACAACCCACATAATGAGCACTTCTTACACACACCTGCACAGCTTCTCTGGGTGTCCAAAAAATAAATAAATAAAGCTTTCAAGTGCACGGAAAAGCAAAAGACTGAGGGAACATATGTCAGGGATAAGGCAGAGAATGGCAGCACTGACAGCTCAGAGTAAAAAATGGACAGAAGGTAGTGATGGATGACTGACAGCAGAGAGAAAAAGACAAAGCAGATAACACGTTTATCAAATGTGTTTGTCAGCGGGACCATGCTTACAGAGGCTACAAGGACAATGAGAGCATTACCGACCAGCGGAGAGCGGGAAGGGGAGGGGATGGAGGGGTAGAGGAGGGAAGGAAACAAAGAGCAACAGAGGCAGTCGCTAAAGAAGGCAAGTGATACTCAAGTCTAGCTTAAGAGACGGAGAAAACTTCGACTGAAGAATGACGGCGACACGCCGTGACCTCTCCTGAATCTGCAAATTGAATTGAGTTGATCACAAGATTTACATCACATGTCAAGCTATCACAAGTGTGACTGTACGTAGGTGTTGGAGTGTGCATGTGTGAGAGGGCGGTGGTTAGTGTTGATGTGAGAGTGGGTGGATGTGTACCATACAGCACGAGGCTGAATCTCTACTGTTTTGACAAAAGGCACGAGCTCTTCTGAGAATGTTAATGCTTTAATGCTCCCTGCTTGAGTTCTCCTCTCAGACACTTTGCTAAGTGCGGTTAAAAAAAGAAAGCAAGTGACAGCAGATATCTGAGGTCTGGGTGAGTATGTGTCCGTGCCTCCATCCATCAATTCAGTCATCCACACGTGCATTGGAGATTGACTTCTCCCCAGCAACGGCTACCTTTTTCTCCCTTTCAAATCTATAAATAATCTCTGCACTGGACAAACTAGAAACTTGTGTGGAAGACTTGCAATTAAAGTTTCCCAAGGTTTACTCTTCAGTTCGTGCTACTTTGATATCATTTTTTCTTTACTAAGCCAAATTAGCTTCTTGTTTTCTCTTCATTGTGGAGGTGTGGAGCAACATCCAACCATTGATCTTCTCCACTCGCACAGGGATGCTGAAACCTACCCAGCAACTGAGGGGTGATGGGGTGACAGTTTGCTAGTCCATCACAGGGCAACACAGAGACCAACTACCACTCACAGCTGTTTTTTGACAGTGGAGGCATTAGGAGTCAAAGTTCTGTCTCCCCTTCTGGCCACCGGTGGGAGTCGTCTCCAGAGTACTGAACACACTGCATCTCCCAGCTGCCCCAGTGCACACTCCCTAGATGTCACTCAGCTGACTCTCATCTGACAATCACCCACCTGTTACTGAAGCAGTGCACAGAGTCTCACTCTGTGCGAAGTATTGTTTGTTCCACCCTGCCTGCATTACTGAGCATTTCTATCTGGACCTGATCTTCTGTTTCTGACCCTGCTTATTCTCTGATTGCTTGCTGCCTGTCCTGACTGTCACCTGGACTCTGAACATGGATGACCACATGCTTGTGATTGCCCTCTGCTTGTCTGACCCTGCTCTAGCTTTGTGGACTTTTAGCTGTGCTTGTTTCCGGTCGGAACTAATGACAGCAGTGTAAAGCACTGAGAATAGTGTCACTACTTTTGTGACATTATTCTCAGTTCAGAGACATTGTCTTTAACCATGTTTTAGATAAATCAATCTATAGAGATAGAGGAACCACCATTACAACATGATGTCATATTTCAAATTATTTACAGTTATTTACAGTTATGTCATGAAAGGACGTCAATGAAATATTATTAAATACTATTATTTACTACTGTTGTGTGTCTGGTAAGCGTATCATTAATGAATGAATGATTGACATGGTTTATTTCAAGCAATCGGGTTATAATGCATAAATAGCATCTTACATTATCAATCCCAAGTTGATCACTTCAAAGGGAGTGGAAGGAAGCGAACTTATATAATCCCACCTCGGTTCGAATATACCATTTTCTCTACATGAATGATCAACATCCAGTTCAGGACTTAATATCAAATATTTATACCCTACAATCATAGATTTAGGTTATCAAAGATCCTTGAGATCAGTGATGCAATTAAATTTTAAACATTTACAGACAAGTCATTTATTTAAATCAGTACCAAAAATTTAAATATACTCAGATGATTATCATCAGGAAAGAATCATCCACATTAATCAATACCAAGATCCAAGCATATTCAGACCATGATCACCAAAAAAAAAAATCAACCGCACCAACCAGTACCAAAAATCCAGAGCATACCCGAATGATTAAAAATCATCTGAATATATTTCAGACTCCAGGCACTGATCAATGCAAAAGATCCTCCTGACGATGATGATCTGAGCACACCCCAGACTCCCGGCACGATCAATGTAAGTAACCTTCCCCAATGATAATAATTTATTATCATCAGAAAGAAAAATTCATCTACATAATTCAATGCAGAAAAAAAAAGAATCCAAGATATATTCTTTAAAAAAAGGTAATTTGTGCAGTATTTTGATCCAAGGAAATCAATTTAGACGTGAGGAATAATCCAACTTGGTTCTCCAAGAGCTTGTTAGCTTCCATGCTAACATTAGTTGCACCAGGCCGGCCTGGGGTTTGAGTTGAAGTTGTTCATTATTATTTGTTAATCCGCGTCATTCATTTTTCTCTCCAGGAGAACTTGTCAATTATCTTGTTGTTAGTTACGTGGCTTTTCTTGTCAGAAATCTTCCTCAAGCTCCATCAGTGTTGATATGTTAGCATTCATAAGAAGCAGTGGAGTTAGCTTAGCCTGGATGTTGGCTAGTGCAACTTTAAGCTCCGTCAAGTCAGCTTTTAGATTTTTCTTTGGTGCCATGTTTAACTCTCCTTGTTAATGGATTACTGCTGTTTTGCAGTAGCTTTGTGATTAAAGTTGCTTGACTTTCAAAAGACGAAGAGTTGAGGAGAATTGAAGACATGCATCTGTTTGGACATGAACTGGAACCGAAAAAAAAGTAGAAAAAAATTAGGTGAAGTGAATCTTCAAGTATTTAAGGATAATGTAAGATACACGTGCTTATTACATACAGGTGATGCTGTTGTATGGAGTGTGCATGTGATGCGTAAGTGCCGGTAGGATGGGTGTTTAATGTCCACACAAACTACACTCCGATTGACTAATTTCTTCATTTCTATCAATTAGGCTTCATGGATCACACACCGATCACTTAAGCACCACTCACGGACTCCTTGTGCATTAAACGGGATTCGAGGGGGTTAAAAAATGAAAAAACTGTACTACATAATTGGGTAACACCTACTTCCCTCATACTTTTATGTGTTGACTGGTCACCTACAGCATGCTAGTAGAAAAAAAAAATGTACCCTACGGGCTAACAAACGGTCTATGACCCAGATATCTCCTTCAAACTACCTGGTTTCTGTATGTTCCTGTAAGGACAGTTCAGACTAAGTTATTTGATCCAAACAGATGATCCCAAGAATCAAAAAAGATCCTTTAATAGTTTGGTCTCCTAAAGAGTTGTAACTGGTACCAAAACCATGCTTAGTTAGTGTATAATTCCCAATACTTTCAAAACATAGTCAAGATTATTTTAGACAGAAATCCAGTTTTCCAAACGCATTTGTGTAATCACATCTTTTACAGATGAAGTTAGCACTGATTCTGCTTTCTATTTTGAAAAGTTTTCACATAACCACGCTTAAAGTGCTAATTCACAAGTATTCTGGGAAATGTGATCACATCAAGTGAAGGGTATAATGAATCTCCATTGGCCTTGATTTAAAAGTTCAACAGTTTATAATAGTCTGCTGCCTGGCTAGAATGTTTACTTCTGGACACTGAGCACTTAAACAGGTCTGAAGTAAGAAGAAACTCTGTTACTGCTTTGTTATTCTTGGCACACAACTGGCCAGCACTTCAATGAGAAAGGCATGTCTGCCACAGCGGCGTTACAATGTCCAGAGCCCTCAGCAATGCCATCCTGGCAGCCCCTTGTCACCGAAGAGCTTCTTAACTTCTCCTTCACTCCCACTCCTCCGCTGAGCATGTGGTGGAATTCAAGAGTTCCTGGGAGGGCTCTCTCTGCCGGCCAAAGATTTCATCCGTCTTGATCAGCAGGTAATCTACCCCGCTGAGTCCGGCCTGGGCAAGACATACTTACCCCCTGAGTCTACTGACAGTTTGCCTAGGAAAGCAAATAAGTACTTCTCAGCTGAATCCCCAATTATGTTCTTTTTGTGGGTTTTATTTAGCAGAATCCTTTCAGATTCAAAAATGGATATCCTTGATAATCTTTCTGAATGAGCAAGGAGAACGTTAAACCACAACACAAAATACAGACATAGCTGAAAAGAAATAGATTCTATTCTTTCGAGGTAAGTCCACTTCTCCTTAAAAACTCACTCCAATCATCTTTTGATTGATTATAAAATTATTCTCAGTGGTATTTCAATTATAGTTATGACCTTTTTGGTCAACGTTTAAAACCTGTGTCATTTTCTAAGACAGATTGTGCAAAGTTTATTAGAAATTCACCTCTGAGTTGGGAGCCTGCCCCATTTCCCATCATCCATCTGTTTACACTCTCTCTCACAAGTTTACAGCTCCTCATAACCACAACCTAACATTACCAGTGCAACCAAAATATTGAGCAATGTTGGAACTATCCGGCCGTACAGCTTTGATCCAGATTCCAACATAATTTTCCAACCGATTCACAACAATTTGAAAAAAGAAATATTCAGAAATGCAATTTTAAGGATAATTTTCTCTATTTGTGTCCTCCATCATGTTAAAGCCCCCAAAACATCCTTTTCATTAGAGTGGGTCTTTAATAGATGTCAATGAAAGACATTGTAGATTGTATTAGTCACAGAAGTTCAGTTGTGCACCGCCTGTTGCTGAACTTGGGTCTGCCAGTGAAGTCTCTGCCAACACAACACAGCGGTCTGGTCTCTTTCAGAGAGTTGACCCCATGTTGTCACCGGTGTTTTAAGTTTGCTGCATCCATCAACCTCAACATGCAACTCCATCATGCTGCATTCATGACAGAGTCATAAATATTCCAGATATCCTCTGACAGATGTTAAAAATGTCAGCCACCTCAGACAGCAGAGACTGATCTGTGTTCTAGAAGAGAGCTAGTTTTTTCTGTAGTCTTCCACTGTGTCTCTACATTAAAGGGGCCATACCATGATTGTCTTAAGCCTTTCAGAGTGAACTATATCCATGTATATGATCATATTTTACATTTAGAATTTTCATGGTATGGACCCTTTAACAGAAGGGGAATGGTGTCTTTGCATTTCCTCATTTTCCTAAATGTAGTCATTTTGTTGTCCTAATGCCTTTTCTCATTCAGGTTAAGTCAATTCTTGCCTCTGCAGTATGAGACCTTTAAGTGTCCCTGATCTGAAAATTCAGGGATTCTGCTCTAAAATAGAGAAGTATAGACAATAAGTTGCTAAAGAGTTATGGAAATGACAAACCCACCAGCGTGCAGGTAGCATTTTCAGTATACTATGTTGGTTGTGTACATACCAAAGTGAAGCTTTGGTGCAGTTTCAATGAGGAAGATCTACCTCATTTCAAGTATGCTCGGTTGTTGATTGATTCACTCGACACATCACTCATCATTAAGTTTTCCCTTTCTTCACAGCCAATCACAATCAAATTCCTGCCTATAAATTCATAGAAGTTTGTTTATTTGCACTCCAGACATTTTTCCAGCCCACCTCCACCCTTTTCTCCTGGCTCTTTGCTTCAGCGGTCTGACTTAAACAACCATCAGCTTCTGGACTCTGGGGTCTCTTAAATTGGTCTGAGGTCATCCCAAGTACACAAGATGTCTCCTTCCTGTTTCACTATTCAATCTTTCAATCACAATTTCTAGATCTCTCCTTAGTGAAGTCTGCTTGTAGAACTGCATCACATGACACCATAGCTTCAGTATTGAATGCACTGAAGAAGGAAAAAAAGGATAAAACAGCTTCAGAGACGCCATTATGTGGTTTCACGCTCAGAAATTAATTGCATCCTAAACTCCAAGTAGAGATTGGTGGTAAATCCAGCATTTCCTCGACTCTTCTTTGTTTTCAGCTTTAAATGCCATTTATTTAGTTGAAAATTGTAAAATCCCCCACAAAGTGCCTAATCACTCATCTCCAATCTGTAGATCCCTGTTCTCTGCACTTAGAATACACAAATATGTCCCCTACTCTCTCAGGAAGTTTCCATACCAGATCCAGCTGGACGTTTGGTGTTTTTGTTGACATTGTTGGTGCTACTCAAACTAGTAATAATGAATTCCTTTAGCCTAATAATGTTACTGCAGATCTGAGGGATTTTTAGAAAACTCTCATCAGACAATCCAATCAAAGCCAAACAAAAATAGTTCAGAGTAAAAAGATGGTATAGCTGTAGAACTGATTCTTCACAAGAACCAAAAAGAACCAGTTTTGTCACTTGGTGCTTATGGCCTATCAGGGGTGTCAGACTGCAGGCCCCGAGTGTCGGCATCCTGCTGGTTTTTAAGAAACCTTGCCTCATCTGCTGCTGATTACCTGGATCAGGTGGGTTTAGCCAACAAGGAGCTTCAGTGGCAGGTCAGATGGAAAACATGTAGGACACTGGCCCTCGAGGCCTGGATTCTGACACCTGTAGTAGCCTTAGTCACATGTATACATGGTTTGACCCGTACAGGTACCAAGGGTTTTTGGGTTATCTGGGCCACGGAGGATCGTAGACAGTCTTACAGTTCCATTGTGACTTTTTAATGAACATTTTATTGCAATAGCATTCCTTTATTATAGACCTCATGGAAAACAAATACATGTGAATACGTTTTTACCAAAACTTGTGTCAATCCTTCATTTTTTGCACTATTCATTCCTAGTTAGTTTGTTGAAATTAGCATTTCTTGACAGTTCCTCTAGACGTTGAACTCCTTGAAAACAGACAGAGGTTCTTGGTATATTCATATTATTATTAAAATAAATATTTGAAAAAAATATTCAAATTTCCACTCGTCCTGGAATTACTGGGCTTCACTTTCAACTTTTCCTTTTTACAGTCGACATTTTAGAAATGAGCTAGAAAGTTTCAGATTATAGCATTTGTCATAAGTTTTACAACAGCTTATTACAGAATTTGGCCAACCACAATCAAAACATTGTTCAGAGTTTTAAGAAAATACTGGTGGATACAAATTGATTTATAAAAGGAGCTTGTGGGCCGAAAGAAAATTTGGACACGGGTCGCATTTGACCCACAGGCCGGACTTTGGACATGTCTGTCTATCTATGTATTTTAGGCATTGTCATAATAAAGGTAATAAACACAATAAAAATCAAATTGAGTTCACGGGTTATCATAATTATACCAGGGTTTATTCTGAGTTGGTAAATCCCAGCTTTCATTCAGCAGACGGGGATCATTTCTGATCATTTTTGCCTGAATCTGTCTGGAACACAGAGGACGATCCGTCAGCAGCTGCACTTTATCGATGCATGCTGCAACCTCTCACTGTTTTCAAAAGCCTCTCTGAATATTTTTTGAGAAATAATTGGCTGGAGGTCAATGGAGGGCTTTTCTTTTGCGTTTGCCTCTCCTCATTGTTTTCTCGGATAGTTCAACACATTTTGGGAGAACACAATCTCTCCTGTATTTTCTGCAGCTTTAACCTTTTGACTCCAACTATTCTACTGACACAGGATGCTTCTCCACTCAAGCGCAGAGTAGCTTCACTGCTGCTGCACTAAGTCAGTCTGGAAGAGTCTGTCGTCTTACTATGTACATGCAAATGTGGGACTTCTGTCAGCAGTGTCAGACTTTGTCTCTAATTCAGTGAGATCTACACGACTCAACTGTCACTCAAATACTTCTTGGTTCTTAACTTTTTCACTTGCACGTCGTTCTGTTGCTTATTGTAAAAAAAAAAAAAAAAGATTCCATTCCACTTTTCAACCAAACCTGAACTAAAACTGCAGCTGAGCCACCATCCTCATTTTGCATTTGTCTCTGAAACCATTTTTCCCGTCTTTGCTTTGACGTTCCTCACCTCGAAGGCCCTCTCCGATACCGAGGGCCAGTCCGTCCTTGGTCCATTGGACTATGCCGGTGTAGTTGAACACCACGCAGGATAACACCACCCGCTCCCCCAACACCACCGACTGATCAGCCGGCTCCTGGGAGAAGCGCACACACCACACTGCAACAGAAGAGCAAAAAAGGAATCAATCCGTGACCTGAAGTCTTTTATTGCTCTGAATTGAGCCGCAAACCTTCCTATTGAACTCTGCTTGCCAATATATTAGCTCTTGAGATAATTTGTTGTGTGCATTTACTGAGTTTATGGGATTTTAATGGCTTTACTGCAGATTTCTGCTGTGGCTGAATTTCTTTACAAGCTCTCGTTAAAGTCCCCCTCTGATGAAAATCATGTTTGTTGAGTTTTTAACATGTATGTGTGTCATTTTTCTCATGAAAGAGAACAAATGTAAAAAGAAATCATTTGTTTTTCTTAAAAGAAACCTAAAATACTTTTAGTTTATTTTGTGGAACATTTAACACCTGGGGCAGAAGATCTTCAACATACTGTAACTTTTCAACCGTGAACATTATCAACGTAATTCCAGTATATTCTGCTGCTTTTCTCCTTCAGAATCTACTGAAATTACAGTGATCGTAATAACAATTAAAAAAGAAACACTTTTTCTTCTCCGCTTTGTCTCCTTCTTAGCACCTTTTTCCCTGGACATAAGACTGTCTGTGTGCATTTATGTACAAGCAACCTCTTGTGCTGCAGAAACATTATTGCCAAGCAGTGATAAGGCTTTTTCATCAGGCAGTACAAAGGATTTTGCTCACAAATGCACATCCCCTGCAGCAAAATAAGCCTATTGGCAATTGCAGTAGCGCTGTACAAAGATTTAAAAACTACAAGTGTAGCCTCCATTAATGCTCTCGCATGAAGAGGAGAAGCGTGAGGTGAGGAGGCGAGGCACTAACCCTGTTTTCAGCCGTTTGCATCATCAGGTAAAATTGTTTCATATTCCAGGGAAGGTCTTGCAAGAAAGCATCCTAATTAAGGCAGAAAGAGCGCTGCGCTGCCTGAGCTGGCGAATACACACACACTTGAATAAAAACACACAAACAGAGAGGCTTCAAATTACACCAAATGCATGCATTTGTGCAAACGAGTCACTTCAGACGTGCAGCTGCCGCACTCAGAGAGCAGATGTGCACGGGTCGATTCAGCTCTCCGCGCACCCACACAAACACTTCCACGGAGATGCTGTTTGCCTTCCCGAGGCGATTCTGTTCCTGGATCATTGTTAAAACAATCCTATTAGCTAATGAAGGCAAAACTGGTTAATAGAGAAGCCCGTGGTTCTCAGGGACACGTCTCAATGGGATTTAATCACAAAGGTGCAAACAACAGGGAGATGTGCTGATTCGTCAGGAGGATTACACTCGTCGTGTTGTTGTGCGTGTAAGGCTCTCTTACGGGGGCAGGAATCCTCGCACTTCACGAGAAGAGCTTTGATGTGTCTTTATCTTTTCTTCTCCAGAAGACAATCGGACTGAGCGTGAGCTTTGTTATTCATTTGGAGTTAAGAGGAATCTGCTGGAAACACTGTAAGCTATATTAGATAGTTGCACGGTTCTTAAGCTGATGATATGATACTCTGAGATGTTCTCGTTTATCTTTTTCTCAGTGCATAATTTTCATTCTCACAATTGCAGAAGCAGGAACCTCTGAGCCTCTACAAGTGCTGCGTTCAGGGTCAGTGACTCTAAAACCTGCAGCATTCGTGTGTGTCCTTCCTGGAGAGTTACAGCACTTTATTATGTACAGACTACACTTTCCAACGTTGCCATTGTTTAGCATTAGACAGAAAAATGCATGAGTAGGATGAAGATTAACTAACTAAATGCAAACCTTGGTAAGTCTTACAAAACAGAAAACTGCTATCAAAGTTTTTTTTTTTTTTTTTTTT